>NW_005842040.1:2062833-2063386 GCF_000455745.1 Alligator sinensis | reverse complement strand
TCCTGGTTTCCTTTTTTTTGTCACACACTGGCTGTATGACTGAGCAAAGCACTTCACTTTCTTGTTTTTTGGTTTTGCCCCTCTCCTCTGTAAGATAGTGCTTGTTGAGCCCTACCCTTTTCATGATTTTGAGTTGCTTTGAGATTATTTGATGGACAATAAAGGGGGGGAGTATATATAATTTAAGAACCTTTTCTCTGCCTGGGGGGGGAGTTAGTTCGGTCTACCTGTTAGTGGTGCTTATTCTTTGGCTAGTAGAATAACTGATGGGTTGCTGTCACACTGCAGTATGCCACAGCGCACACTACTTGCGAAAACCTGCTCTGCCTCCCTTGGTAATGCATGCCAGAATGATGATAGGTTTTAAAATGTGTCTGCTTGAAAGATATTGAGGGCAGCCCTCATCACAAGACCACGGGATCCTCTCATGGTTCAGCACAGTGTTCCTGGAGTAGCCTGATTTTAAACCCTTCAAATCTGTCAGGTTTATGAAAAAATTGCTGAAGTAGTTGGATGTTCCCAAGCAATTCCCAGAACTTCACCCACCCCCCCC
>NW_005842040.1:2060667-2062823 GCF_000455745.1 Alligator sinensis | reverse complement strand
CCCCCAAAAAAAAAACCCCAACCAAACAAACCACAAAACAAACAGCAACCCTTATGCTGTTTTGTCTGATTATTAAGGCATTTTTGCTTAAGCAGCATGTATATACTCTGCTGTGATAGCTACTAAACTATATAATGCTTTGAACAGAGAATCTAAAAATGTACAAAGGCAGTGAAATGGGAGAAGGAGTTCCCTCCTTATTCTGTGAACTAGACTCATTTGTTTTAAGAGTTGGGGGACTATTATCTGGTCCAGGGGTGTGCAAAATGGTGGATCTGGCCAGCGGCCAGACTCCATTTCCCAGCAGCCCCTGCCCACATTACCACAGCTAGTTTCCATGGAGACCCCAGGAGTATGTGACAGTGCAGGGCCATGGTTTTCATGGAGACTGGCCCCAGCAGCACTGGCAGGGCGCACAGTTATGAGGGGAGCTGCTATGGGGCCAGAGTTGGGATCTTGCAGTGGTGATAGCATGGTTTGGAGCTGGAGCAGAGCTGCAATCCACTGCCTGCATGCCCTTGCCATAGGCGTGCAGGCAGTGGATCACAGCTGTGCCCCGGCTCCGGACCCTGCTATCCCTGCTGCAAGATCCCAGCTTCAGAGCAGCTGCATGCCCTGCCAATGCTGCTGGGGCTAGTCTCCATGGAAACCCTGGCCCCCCACCTTGTCATGGCACAGCTGCTCCCTGGGGTCTCCCTGGCAAGGTTCCAGTGATGCAGTCAGGGGCTGCTGGGAAATGGAGTCTGCCATGGGCCCGATCCAGCCTGCAGGCAGAACTTTGCTTACCTCAGTTCTATCTAGTATTACTTTATGCATATTATAGGTCACTCGGTTTCACCCAGTTACCCCTATGTGGATCCCTACCTGAAAGCAATATGCATCAAAGTTAATTTAGCTCTTTTTTTTTATTTAAAATCCCTTAATTGAAGTGATTCATATGCAAAAATGCTGCCTTACTAGTTTCAAGAGGATACGTTCTTGCAGTATTGCCCAGAGGATCAATTTCTGTGTTGTCTTTTTTGGAGTACAGGTGATTTGGCAGTAACATGCAAGGTTTGAATCGGATTCCTGGAATTCTTTCCCCCCCCCCCCCTTTTTTTTTTTTTCTCCGCTAAAACCTGTTGTTTCCTTCTAGCCTCCCTCACTGGCAGGATTGCCATGAGCTGTGGAGCAAAAAGCGGCGACGGCAGCGGCAGAGTGGAGTTGCAGTAGAAGAGCCGCCATTGTCTAAAGTTTCTCGGAAAGAAACTACCTCTGTAACAAGCACAGACACTGTCAAGAACAACAGCAGCCCAGTGCATCCACCACCTGCCCCACTCAAGACCGAGCCTAGTGCTGGAGATGCAGTAGGTCAGTGTGGGCTCTAGTGTCTTCACAGGACTGTAAGGGCCCTCCTAAGCTTTCAGGTCCAGTCCCTGTTGCAGGCAACACATCAGATGAACCTGGGCATAAACATATCTTGGTCCATTTTAAATGCAATTAATTCTTTTGCATTCATTACTTGCATTGGAAGGCAGTTCCAGAACATTGCTTCTCTAGTGGTTAGTTTTCTGTGGAAACTTTGTGAAGTGCAGAGGTTTCTTGTTGATCTTTGATAACATCCAGTTTGAATGGATAGTCAAGAGTACAAGCTATTAGTACATTACGTTACATACCTGACCTCTTCATATATACTTACGTGCGGTGATCAACACCTGTGGGAAACCATCAAGTTGCAAAGTACTTGGGTGTGGGGGAGATGAGATGGAGGAATCTTAAACTGGCAAGGGGATGGGCTAGAAGACAAGAATTTTATTCCAACTCTTTTGATCAAATTGTGTGTTTTGATTAGAATTTTTGGAAGTGTGACTATATTGTAGACATTTGGGGCCAAATTGCCTATTACTCACTAGAGTAAAGATTTGAAACTGCAGGACTATACACTCTTCTCAAAGCTGTGCTGCTCTTGCTGATACCTAGAGGTTAAGCAGGTGCAAAGAAATCATATTGATCCCTAGAAATATAAAGATGTACAATAAACCAGTATGATATTTACAGTGTGGAAATACCTAGGAACTCCGGCTGAGTCAAGACTCTGTTATGCTGGGTGCTGCACAGACAGTTACTGTATCTACCCAAATCCAAGATGACTGTGAATTTAAGATGGACACCCCCCC
>NW_005842040.1:2033384-2060636 GCF_000455745.1 Alligator sinensis | reverse complement strand
CCCCCCCCCCACACACTCCCTGTTAGATTCTAGACTTGGAAAACTTATAAATTTGTTATAATTTTCCATGTCTAGAATCTCTGATTTTTGGAGGGTCATCTTAATTCCCGCCCCCCCCCCCCAACTGCTGCAGGGGGGCAAATGGCAGTGGGGCAGATGGCAGAGGAGTCAACTGACCTGACCACCTACTCCTTGCCATCTGCCCTTTTCCTCCCCTTGGCACCTGCAAACCCAGCATGTCCTAATACCTACCCTTCTCCACAATGCCTGTGCCCCCCTTCCCACCTGCCTGCCCTATGTGCCACCATTCCCTCACCCCACCCTGCCGACCGCTTACTTTCCTCTGGCAGCTCTAGCTGGGGCCCCATTTTGGCCAGGGACAGGGAGTACAGAGCACATGCTTCCTCCAGGCCTGCCCCAGCCATGCAACAGCTACTGTGGCAGCCTCAGCTTCAGCCCTGGAGATGGGGCCAGAGCTGCTGCTGCCACCACTGTGGTGGCTGGGGACAGAGGCATGTGTTCCATGCTCCCTGCTTCTGACCAATGTTGTGTTCCAGTTGGAGCTGTGGGTGGAAGGTGTGGGAGGGAGCAGTGGCTACGAGAAGCTTAGGAACAACAGCTGTGGCTCCAGCTCTGCCCCCAGCCTTGGGGGTTGGAGTTGAAGCTGCTGCTCCCCCTCGTATTCAAATCTAAGATGAGGAGCTTTTTTTCTCCAGGTTGTGTGTGGGAGGGCTCATCTTAAGTAAGTAAATACAATAATATAGAAGGCAGTTCTGGCCTCAGATAACTTGCTATCTATATGTTGAATGGAATGTGACAGGTGGACAAAAGGAGTGGCATTTGGGTAACAAAGTCAGTGCAGTCAAAAGTTACAGGTTACCACTTGTGTAACCAGGAAGAGGTGGGGTAGAGTTGGGAGTATTGTAAGCTTCTGGAAACTTGAAAACAAATAACACTGCAAAAAAAAAAGAGAAAAAAAAAAGTTGCTCATTTTACTCCTAAAAAAAAATAGTCCAGTTATATAACCATTAATTTTGGGGGTTCAAGAAGAAGAGATGCTCTTTTCCTTGGTGCTGATGCTGTACTCCAGTTTAATGCTCTGTGCTATTGCTGGGTATCATATTTCAGATGACTTGTATCTGAGATGGACCTTGTCTTGATGAATATATCTGACAGCTTAACCAGCTCCTAGTCTGAGGAGTTATGTTCTCCTTTTCCAGATTTCTCCTGTTGTTTTAATTGGGCATGTAGATTTTTGCACTTCCTACTCAGTTATGCTCCACCTCTCAGGGAGAACTTTTTAGTGCTGGAGGAAGTATTCTGGTTTGCAGATCACTCTGAGGATCCTCTCGGGTCAGAAAGTGCTAGGTGAATATAATGTTAATAGTCCACAGTATCATTCAGACAGAAGTATGGCAGGGGAATGGCAGTATCATTCAGACAGGAGTAACTGAGTGAGTGCCCAAACTGAAACCATTAGCAGCTATGCAAGCAAACTTGAATATTGAATTCCCTTCCTAAAAAAAAAAAAAATCTTTGCTTTTTAAGGCTTGAAGGAGGGGTTTCTGTCCACGATAAATTCATACAGGTGCTAGCCTCTTGTGAGCTTCTTTCTGTGACACTTGTGTTTTCTGCAGGTTTTGGAGAAATCACACAGCAACTGAATCAAAGTGAACTGGCTGTTTTACTGAACTTACTGCAGAGCCAGACCGATCTCAGTGTCTCACAGATGGCCCAGCTGTTGAATGTACACTCTAACCCAGAGATGCAGCAGCAGCTGGAAGCTCTCAACCAGTCCATCAATGCTTTGACAGAAGCCACAGCTCAGCAGCAGGACTCTCAGAAAGTGGCCATGGAGGAAGCTGTAGAAGAGCCACCTGCTGAAGTCCAGCCGCCAGAGGAGCAGGCAACTCCAGAACCAGCTAGCACTCAGGGAGATGTGCAGAATGTGCTGGCCGTTCTACTGAGTCAGCTCATGAAGACCCAAGAGACTGATAACAACCTGGAGGAAAGCAATGGGGAAAAAAGCAGTGAGCAACGGGGGCCAAGGAAAACCCCTACAGTGCATCAGGAGGAAAGCACAGGTAAATAATCCTGACCATTGCTTGTGGGTCTCAGGTACCAGTCATCCTTTTGAGGAATGAAAGCCTTCCATAAAAATGCATCTAATGTATCCATGACCTTGAGGGGGCCAGCCCTCTTGAACACCATAAGAAGGGTGTTGTATGAAGGTGTTTTAGGGAGGAGCTGGGTGCCAAGGTACCTCAGCTGTGGCCAGGTATTGTACATAAGGCCTCTCTGAGAGAGTCTTGCTCACTCGCTCCATGTTCAGCAGTGACTGGGAGTAACTGAACCTCAAATAAAACTGAGCAGTTAGGCAAGTGTTTAAAACTTTCTGGGTAGCCAGTCAGTCTAACACATTTCAGAAATTTACCAGCTTGCTTCACCTCTCAAGAACATATAAAGCCCTTTGCTTGAATGGGCAAATGGAATTCTGAAAGAAAGGGGCCTTTTGTAAATACTGAAAGAAACCCAGTGGGTACATTCCTGGTGACGGAGTTTTAGCTTGGTATCATTGGCCAGTATTGGTTTTTCACACTGTGTGTGCACGCATACAGGGTAAGGTCTTTTTGCACAGGACTTCAGAGACTCACAGTTGCCACTTCTTTCTAATTCATTGAACATCCCTATTGTCTTTCTTGCCCAAAAAAGTTGTGTGAAAAGATTTTTTTTCAAATGTATAAGGGCTGGCTTAGGAGAGAGTGCTGCAAGTGAGGTAAAGTGACAGTTCAGTATTGAAGAAGCTTGCACATCTGGCTTTCCTATGCCTGGTTTTAGCTAGAGCTGATTTTCATGAGTCCTAAAATTCAACTAACGTTTAAAATTGAGCTACATGGCCAGTTCTGAGAGACCAGAAGAGAGGTTTGTTTAAAAGAGCTGGCTTGTGCCAATGGAATCCTGGATTTCCTTTCCAGAGGTGAGTGTCAATGTCTCTGTATCTTCTATTGCTGTCAATAGAGCTCTATTAGGAACACAAGGCGAAAGTATCACCAGATGATAGAAGTGCCTCCTGCACGTGCATTACATTAATCTTTTCAAAGAACTTATTTTGGCTTTTATACACAATCCTTTTCTGCAACACTGCTGAAGATGCTGCTTTTCAGGAAGAGCTTTCACACTAAGTGTATCAACCATCAAAGCCAGTTGTGATGATGCTTTTTACCCCTAGGTTACTGGACGACAGGTTCAAATGAACAGCAGCATTTTACATTGCTGTTAACTATGAAAATGAGACAGTCACCCAAATCAACTGCTTCTTGAAATTATGAGGAACATCCTCAGATAAAGTGTAGCCAATAAACAGAAAAATGCATTTAAATATTTGGAGGGGCGGAGATGGGGAGGGATGCTGTATGTTCATTCAACTTGAGCAGTTTTCACGTCAAAAGGTGACTTTCCTAATGACCAGTTTTGCAAACGTTAACAACTCTAATTGCAGCTCAGCCAGTCACTTTGAAGGAGACCAGATTGAATGATACTTTTGTGGCTGAGTTCATTCACCAGGGCCTAGCAAGAGCCAGAATTGGTTTTGTTAGTAAATTCAGCACAAGTGACGTGAAGATACCCAGAGAAATGGAGACATCCAGGAGGAAGCTGCTTTTAATATGAATCACTTTCCTGATCATGACTGTGCTTCAGTTGGGGGCAGGCTGGGACCCTACAGTTTTTTGTTTTTTTTGTGATGCACATGAGCAGAATGCTTTATTTCTTTTACCAGCTTAGTAGCAGCAACACGTAGATGCCAGTGACAGAGTTGTGATGTTGAAGGTGCATGGTGTGAGAGAGTTGTTTCCAGAAGATTTCTCCTTATGAGAACAATGTCCTTGTTGAAGTCTGATCAAAAAAGATGTGGGGAGAAGCTGATTGCAAATCAACAAAGAAAAATCTGCAAATCGCATCTGCATGAAAATATTTTAAAATAAGATTTTTTTTTTAAACTATTCAATGTGCACATGTATATTAAATTCCTAAATAGCAAAAGGGAATGATTATCCCCATTTCCTTTTATTTTCTAGCTTTGATCGCAATCAAAATTTGTTCTTAATTTTTTTTCCACAGTATGTAAACACATTGGGTCTGTGCTTCATCAGTAAGATCTCACAGAGATAGCCTTGTGTCACACAGCTGCCAGTGAGCGTATTAATAGAGTATTAAGGCACAGTGCCCCTCTGCAGCAGGAGGCACTGCTTTCAAGGAACATATTCTGTCATGTGGTTCCACATCTGTCTCCCTCTCCCTCTCTGCATTAGCCTTTGAACTAAGAGCAGGAGTTTTCTTCACAGGTACCCATGTGTTAGGACAGCTGTTGTTGACTAACCAGGAGTGTGGGGGAAGGGGAAAACACAGGGAAAATATTAATGAACATGTGCATCTATCTTTCAACAATTTGCCAGCTCTAAAACCTTCACTTCTTTCTCTGTCCTTCCCAGAGAGCAGGCTGTCTCCATTGGTAGGCTGTTTGTTTTGTGTAAATGTGTAAATTTTATATATATAAATATATAAAATCTGTTCACATGATTTAAGATAGTGTTTAAAAGAAGTAACCCTTCCACAGCATGTCCTCCTCGCATTCTCCCACCAGAGAAGAGACCCCCAGAGCCCCCTGGACCACCACCGCCACCACCTTCTCTGTCTGAAGGAGATATCTCCAGTGCTGCACAGGAGCTGAACCCAGCCGTGACGGCTGCTCTGCTGCAGCTTTTTTCTCAGCAAGAGGCGGAGCCACCAAGCCACCAGACGCATGAACACCAAGCCTTGAGATCTGCGGATTACGCCAGATCGCATTCATCCAGGACTTACAATACTGAGGGGCCTGAGGGGGGATTTGGTGCTGATGAGCGGAATTCTGGCCAAACTTTAACAGAATCCTCAGCCCAGACTCTGGGGAAAAGCAGGACCTTTTTGGGCTCTGTGAGCCACCTTGGGGAGTCAAGCAATTACCAGGGCACAGGATCTGTCCAGTTTCCAGGGGACCAGGACCTCCGCTTTGCCAGAGTCCCTGGAGCATTACACTCTGGGCAGTCCTTTGTAAAAGCCGAGGGGAGCAACAACACACTGGTACACCCAGAGGCCAAAATTCAAAACTACAGCGAGCTGGGATCAGGGACTGCTGGTTCCAGTGGGGCAGGAACAGGTCACAACTGGGGTGCCCCCACCCAGGCTGCTTCTTATGGGAAGGCCTACCGTGGGCCTAGTAGAGTGCCTCCAAGAGGGGGAAGGGGGAGAGGTGTTCCTTATTAACAGACTTGAGTTGTGTGCTGATCTCCTTCCCTCCCTTGCCTCTCAACCTTTAGCGAAATGATTTTTTCCAGAGCAAGGTATCATCTGCATTTCAGCTACTGCAAAGCTCTATGTTGTATTCCTTGCTCGCTAGGCTGCTAGCAGGTACCCTACAAGATACTGTAGAATCCCAACTTGGGTGTCTTGCTAGTGAAACCTCTCAGACTCAGTTAGTGACAAAAACCGGAGTTTTCTGCCCTAGCTGGTAGATGGTAAAAAAAATATTTAAAAAAGGAGGGAAAATATTTGGAAGGAATAAAAATGTTTTACTAGCCTGGCACCAGTGTTTCTCAGAAAGAGAGAACCATCCTAGTGTTCAGGTAGGACTCGGAGAGGGTCAGTTTCCCAAGGTAATTACTTGTTTTGTTTCTTTTTTTCAATCCCTTTTTAAAAAAACAAACAAAAACAAAAATCTGTTGCTAGAATGGCACCTAGATTGCCTGTACTGAATTTGGAGAACCAGGAAATGGCACTGGCTTGTGTTAAGAATTTTTTATTAAGCATCTCCTTCTTTCCGCTAAGCAGCTGGACACCCCTTTCTCCTCTTTTCTTTCCCAAGTCAAACCTTCTCTCCAGGTTACATGTCTGGGATGCCGTGAGCCCAATCTTGTTGGTTCCCAGACGCTAGATCACTTATATTTTGATCGTAGCCTTAGTGCGTTGGCTTTTGTGAAGGGTCTCTTTGGGTTTTATATATTTTTCGTCTGCCATACATTTACAATGGGACTGGTCTTTTTAGAAGTTCAAGAGCCGAAGAGAACTCCTAACTTAAAATATATATCTTTGTAAATCTTCAATTCCAAAACATTTTTTAAGTTTTAAGGAAAAAAAGGGTTGGCTTTTTTTTGTTCTAGTGGGGAAACTTTACCATCCGGAAGTGTCTTATGTAAACATCAGTCATAGTCTTGGAGCTGATGTCTGCCTGACAGCATTTTAAATTGGGCTGGAAGCATTTCAGTACTTCAAGGGTTAACTGGCGTTAATGTATAATTTCTATTCACAAATATATTTTTCTTGTCAAGGAAGTATTTACAATGAATTTTCTCCTCTTGCAGAACATTGCAATGTTGTCCATTTCAGTGAAATTTAAACAGGAAAAAAATGAATAAAACCTATGTATTTATGGGCTTTTTCAAGTGGGCCTTTCCTATAGAAAACACGACACATCACTACTTTTCATTTAAAAAATGACAGTGTTTGAAGTATAAAATGGATTGGAATTCATGAAGCTGTGAGACCTTATTGCAAAAGAAATTTAGGATTTTCTTTTCTTTTTATATCTTAAAAAAACCCCACACCCTTGAAGGTGATCCATCATTACCTGGAGGGGGAAAAATCTGCCTTAAACAGAGCCAAGCAACTGTGTAAGGAATAACTTTGCAGAGGAAGGAGGGAGGGATGAGGAGAATGCCTGTAATAATGAACCCCCTTGTATGAATAAAAAAAAAAAAAAAGCAAAATGTTATGTTGTTGATTCAGCAAAGACTTGTAACACAGTTTGCAAAATTCCAAGTGTAAGTTTTAGTGGTTTTTTCCCCTCCAATTGCCAGTTCATGCCTAATGTGCAAACCCCAGTACTGTAAGAACATACAGAGTGCACTAAAAAAAAAAAGTGGTAACCTCTAGACACTTAAATATATTCATATTTTTTCCTTGTGAATGTTCAGCTGCCAGCTGTTCTGGTATGTTTTCAGGTGCCCTGGCTTTTCCTCCCTAGCCTGTCTAATTTATTTGGGGAAATTGTTACAGCACTGAATCTCTACAGGAAACGGATGCCTCTTCTTTTTTTTTTTTTTTTCTCCCTTCCTTTCTACTTTATCAGTTTCATCCATGGATTTGTCAGCCTTACCAGAAACATTTTAAGGAACATTCATCTGTTTAAAATCCCCCTCCAGTGTTCCTCATCTATGTGCTTTTCTCAACTACTCATGGAGTACTGAGCTTCTGTCTTGGAGAGTTCTCTGTGTGACCAGACCCCTTCAGCTTCCCAGTAGACTGTAGCCTCTGTATGTGGAGCAGCTGACAGGACTGATGACATGATCTTTCCTTGCTATTGTAGTGGAACTTGTCTCCAAATTCTGAAAATAATTGGTGCTGTTCCCTCCCAGCTGCCCCTCAGTGAATAGAGAACTTTTGTCCTGCCAGATTTCCTCACCAAAGTGAATGAGTAGTCATTGACACTGTGTCTATATCTTCGTTCCAAACAACCTGCTATAATTATAGGTTATCTACAAATGTTTCAGCAGTCAGTAACTTTATGCAGGATACCCTCAACTGTGCTGTGGATCTCAAAAGGAGTGATGATTGCAAGATGAATTTTTGGTCCCCTTTTGGGTATGCAACTTAAGATACTTAAAAAAACAAGATCATTATTTTTAGGTTCAGGATTCCTGTACACACACACTTCACTTTTTTTTTAGGCATCATCCAGTGCTGCTTCCAATCAATGGAACCTGCCTGCCTACTTCAATAGGCACGAAGTCATGCTTTTTAAATACCTTGACATTATTGAGGAAGACATGCTATTTATTTATGTGCATCTGGGTTATTTGTTTGTTTGCATTTTTTCCTTTTAGACATGGTGGGGAAACTTTTTGGCAGAATTAAATTTCTTGGAATTGACCAAGCTCAATCCAAAAATGTTTTTTTTTTTTTTCAAATTGTACCATGAAGACAATAATCCTATTCAAAGATGCGACTCGCACAGAGGAGAAAATATGGCTTTACTTCTGATGGTGGGAGCAGTAGGTGGACAGGGCACACCCACTTGAGTTCAAGGGCACATATCTTTACCTTGTATTCCTGATCCTGGGGGTGGGGAGTCATGGAAGCCATTCACTTTTTTTCTCTTTCATTATCAATATCTAAATTTATGTGAAGGGACTCTGTATAAAGAAGACTAAAGAATTTATACAGAAAAACCAATTGCATGTATTAAACAAATTAAAACAGCTGGTGGTGCCAGTTAGAAAGTTCCTCAGATGGCAGTACACCCCTCTTTCTTTTTTTCCTTAATATGGAATATCTTTGGGTTTAAATGCCAATGTCCAAAACCTGTAGCCA
This sequence comes from Alligator sinensis, assembly GCF_000455745.1. Classification (NCBI taxonomy): domain Eukaryota; kingdom Metazoa; phylum Chordata; order Crocodylia; family Alligatoridae; genus Alligator; species Alligator sinensis. The sequence goes on along the minus strand of NW_005842040.1, from coordinate 2,052,233 downwards.
CTGTGTTCCCCAACAGAGAAGTGTCTGATAAAACATCTTTATTGTACCTCTCCCAAGTTTCATTTTTGAGACTGAGCGCGCCTTTTTTGGTTGTACCTTTGTCTCTGTACAGATATTTTGTAATATATTAAATTTTTTTTCTTTTCAGTTTATAAAAATGGAAAGTGGAGATTGGAAAATTAAATATTTCCTGTTACTGTATTGCCTTTTGCTCCATTGCATTGAATTATTATGTTCTTCTCTATAGTCTTTCACAGCTCACATGGTACCTTCCCCCCCACCCCCAGAGTTATTTCCTTGTCCCCCTTGGTACCTCACTCACCATTTTTCCTCTTCCAACTGTAGCTTGATACTACATGGCCAGATGTACCGGTAAGTGGGTTGTCTCAGTGCTGGTTTATTTGGGTCAATGGAATTTGCCATAGCACCAAAACACAGCCCCTGTCTCTGAGCTTGTTTTGTGATGATATTAGTGTCCACGTGTTAGTCCCAGATTTCAGAGAGGATACTTTTCAGTTGAGGCAGGACCAGAGTGCTGATAGTATATCAGACTTCACTCTTCCCTGAATTGCCTTGTGTGGCATTGATGTGTTTTAAAAGTAGCACGGTTTTGTAGTGCTGAATATATTGGGGCTGTGGTGGCTTTTAGACAGCCTTTGGCAGGGCTGGGATGTCTTAATTAGGGTGATATTTTTGCCAGCCAGAGCTTGAAACAGAGAAAGAGGGAATTTGGAATGAACTAATTGGAATGAAGTGAATGGCAGGAAGGAAATAGTGTGAAGCAAGTGATGAGATGGAGAAGGAATGGTCACTGGATGCATTGAGAGGTACCCACCCACCCTAGTGCAACAAGCTAAATAGCAATAGAGTCTGTGGGCTGAGGTGCATGAACAGTTGGAACTAGCTAATCTGAAAGCTCAGTGGGTGAGCAGGTTTAGCAGCCTTAGTTGCTGACTTACATTGCAGAGCAGGTCTTACTTTTAAAGAAGATGCGACTCAGCAGGGGAGATGACACTGATAGCTACTTGGAGCCAGGTTACAGCTGACCCTAGGAAGGAGGAGATAATGGCTGTAGAGCGTTTCAAACCTAAAGAGGAGCTGAAACAATTGCAAGGTTTCCAGAACATGTGGAGATGTGGCTGGAATATCAAGAAAAGATTGTGGCAACAGTAAGACATAATGGGGAAGAGGAAGAAAAGCATGGGCTAGTACTGCTGCAGGCAAGATCTGGAGATGTAAAGAGAGAGTACCTCAAGAATCTATGGGGGAAAAGAGTGGAGGTGAAAGATGAGCTGAGTCTCATGGGACTAGAGTAGAAGCAAGGAGGTAGAAGAAAGTGGAACTGAATCCCAAGCATAGCAAAGAACAATTGAGAATTGAGTGCAAAGGAGTTGGAGTTGCCATGATTAAGGATAGAAGGTTAATTTAGGGGCCAGGAGACAAGCCTATTTCTTATTCTTCTAGTTGTGGGTGTTAGGTAACTTCCTATTTGAGTCCTAGATTTATTTTTCCATAGCACTGGGCTCCCATTCAGGACCATCCATTAAGCAGTTCATTATTTTTCCTAAGAGATCAATACTCCATGGAGCCTTTAGAGGTAAATCTACCTTTTGTCCAACATAGGGAGACTTGCACCTTTTGGTAGTGTTGGCGCGTCTTAGCTGGTGTTCTGCCCCCACCTCTCTCCTGTTGGAACTTAGTCCATTTACATGTCACACTTCGGAGGGCAGCAATAACTGTGTTTCCATTGTCCATACTGCCTGCAAAAAGGATGTATGGTACTGGTGCATGGCAACAGTCACAACAGGAGTCAAACCCCAAGTAGGACTTGCCCAGACCTGGTTGGTAGGGCTCCCTTGTGGAAGTTTAAGTGGCAGGGATGGTGCGGAAATGCTGCGTACCAATAGAAAAAATCACGTTACACATGAACTAACATGGCTTCTAAAGCCTGTAAGGCAGTCATAGCCGCACTAATGCCAGAAGCTGAACAATGGGGAAGGCCCTCTCTAGTGCTCACATTTGTCAGAATTCTAATGCTTGATCATTCCATCAGGGTAGGAAAAACTTCCTGTCAAACCACCCTCCTGAGTACTTGATGATGTCCACAGACAATCTGTGCTTGGCCAGGGGCCTTTCCTATTAGCAGGAACACTGGGGAGTGTACTCCAGGTATGACTCCTGTCTGGCAACATTGGGTGGCATGCAAGGTGTGGGCTACATTACTATGTGCTCATAATATCTAACTATCCAAGTGCTTGTTCCCTCTTCCTCCTGGACACGCATCCACTCACTTGTCTTGCTGGATGGATATCCTGCAAACATGCATTCTCCTTCCTGGTAAAGGCTGAAATAGTGATGTTTCATCAGAACATTTCTGTAGATCTAGGTCCTGCTGGCCTTTCTTCTAGAGAAAATGGCTTCATCCTATGTGCTGTTTGCTCTCCTAACATTGGTTTTGCATCCTTGCCTGTGACTCTTAATATGTATCTGTATGCAGATGGCATGTGGTAGAGAGAGGCAAGTTTAGGGTTTCTTGCTTAGCTGTATGTCTGAGGTTGTCAACGGCAAAATGTTAACACTGCTGGTGATATATTAGCAAAGCAGATAAAGTGTGCAGTCGGCTGTATTGACTAATTTACCCTTCTGCTGTTGATCCAGGGGCATGAGGAAGCTTCAACTGTGTGTATGTTTGCTCAGGGTGCTAGCAAATTGAAGCAGCTGGGAGACTTTTAAATGTTCAAAAGTGGCCCCTTGCCAGCATGATCTTGCCCCCTTGTTCTTCCTTGAAAGGGCTGAAGATGAGAGCCTTTAAAGCAATTCCTAACCTACAACTAGGCCCTTTTTATGAGATCCTTCCTTGGTGTTAAGAGATGCAGTTTGATTTTAGTGCAGACAGAGCCAGGGCGGTTTCCAGAGAATCAAAGGAATTGAAGCACTAGTTCTGCCTGAGATCTTGTTTAGCAGCCTTGATTTTGCTGTTGCATCTTCAGAGCTTGGGGGTTTGCAGAAACCAGATTAAATATAAAGATTTGGCGAGGGGATTAAACAATGTTATTTAACTCCCCAAGAGAAGCTTCCAGGTGACACTGCCCTTCCTTTCTGTTCCTTGTTCATGGTGTCTAGGTGTCATAGCATAGCTTGGTGCATCTGTCAGAGGCTGCTGGATAGCTTATAGAAATATCAGCCCAGCAAGGTAAACCATTTTCAGAACCTCCCTTGCTTGGCCTGTAGGCTGAGGTGACCTGGTATCAATTTGATGCCCAGGTTTCCCTCCACTAGACTTATATTCTACATGTTGAGAAGGCTGCACAAGATGGTTTTGGAGGATGTCCTCTAACTAGAGTGCCCCTGATTTCCTTTTTGGAGAAAAGGGAAGTTGTTGGACTTCCTTAAGATTACTACTCTGCACATCTCTGATATTTAATTTTATGGCAGCAGCTGGGTTTGTGAGTAGGCTTAGTGGAAGAGTCTGTTTTGTTGAACTGGGTCACTAATATGTATATGGTTTCAAATAAAAATGGAAAATTTAATTCTTAATACCCAGAACCCATTGCAGTTGCCATGTCATCATCTGGAAGAATGCCCACTGTGCATGGATAGCTTTCTGGATATAGCATAGGCCCTTTGGCATCTAAAAGTTGAGAGCTTACTTTGTCTTCTCTGGCCAAAAATATTGCACAAGCGTAGATTAGTGGATTAATAAAGCAAGAGGCCTTCTTAAATAATATAGGACATGAGTGTTTTCACAAGGGAGCCATAGCAATCTAGGTTACTGGGAAGAACTAGAAAGGTTATTTTGTAGATCGATTAGCCTGCCCTCCATTGGACCACTAGAGACCAATGCCTTATTGTCTGATTCAAGACTCCTTTGTTTCCCCATTTCTGAGAAACTTCTGGCTATTGTAGAAAACCTGCTGAGCTCTAAGCCATTGGGAAGTGAGCTGTGTCTGCAAGCTATCTATTCTTGCACAACTTCCCAGCAGTATATGCTTACTTGCTCCCTCTGGTTACATCTAGTGCCATCCTTCACTTCAGATGAGACCCACACCTTGACTTAGGCCCCTGCCAAATTAGTAGGCTGGCAGGTGCTAAAGACATAAGAGTTTTGGTGGAATGCCATGAGGAAAGTTCCTGCACTTGAGTGTGTTTGGTTTGGTGGTGGTAGCTGAAAAGGTTTTTAAAGGTTATTAAAGCCTTATTCTTGTCCAGCCAAGCCCAGCCATTGGTATTCTGTTGTCTTGCAAATCAGCAGCAAAATTAGGAACTACAGGCCTGATCTTGTGCTCCTGTATTCAAATAGTATTTCAATGGGTTTCAATGGAAGTTTTAACTGAGTAGATAGCGTAGGTTCCAGCTTTGAAAATTGGCTAGATCATAGTTGAAGAGGATGCTACTGGACTTAGGAGAAAAGAGATTCCAGAATGACTCTTCCCATCCAGTGTTGTGATTTGAGGCTCTAGGTATATATGCAGAGAAGCAGGTTGCTTAGGACAAGGTAAGGAAACATAAAGTTGAAATACCTAAGCAATATCTTATTCAAGCAGGGTCTATTCCCTTTGTGAAGGGTTTGGTGCATTTTATTTTGTTTGGATCTTGCACATAATTTATTTCAAGAGGCCATGTCTGCTTTGCACAGAGCATGAACAATCATGGCACTTCCTGTCCATTTGTGTGCGCACACAAGATTTTGACACACATCCTAAGTCAGAGTTACTAAGGAGAGTATATAAGGAGATTTTAATAGTTCTATCAAAGTGAATCCTCATGAATAGATCTAAATTGCCTACAGACAGAATGCAGAGAAAGTCTGCAATGTTCTTTTAGGAATATGACAATTTTAAGGTAGGCAAAATTTTAGCACTGAGATATTGTGACTCTGTGCTGGTTAGGATCCACCCTTGGTGTTTTGCATTTGTTAAGCAAAGGTTCCTTTATTAAGAGTGTTTTATGATAGTGTAAGATAGCCATAGGAATCAGGTTTCTGGTCATAGGACTTGCAGCCACAGTGCAAACCATCCTGTAGTTATGCCCCACTACTGCCTTAAACCTACTTTAAAGTTAAGGCAGTTGACTCTTTGGCCTGTTCAGTTCTAGACCTCTGTGTTGATAAAGAACTCTTCCTTGCCTCCTGATCTCAGTAGATCAGGAAAAACCCATTCTAGTCTACTCTATAGGCACTGCTGTTTGCACGCAGTATTGAAGAAAGCAACTTCAGTAAGAGGTGGGAGGTGAGCAGCAATGATTTAGGACAAGTCTTCCTTCATCCTGAGCCAGATTGAACTAATCTGAACTGTAGAAGTGAACAGTTCTGGAATCCTTTAATATAATCCATAGAGAATAAATGACCTCTATGGCTATGGCTGAAAGGTGGTTATAAAGAGGATGGGTTTAAACTATTCTTTGTGGCTGTGGGGATAGGACAAGGAGAAATAGTTATAAATTGCAGTACGGGAAAATTAGTTTGGACATCAGGAAGAACTTTTTCATTATGAGGCTAGCAATTTGGAACAAGCCACCTAGGGAGGCTGTGATGTCTCCAGTCTTGGAATTTTTTAAGAGCAAGTTAAACAATCCTAGACAAGTGTTTATTTAAGACAAGTGTAAGCTGGGGTTGGACTTGATCTGTTGAGGTCCCTTCCAACCCTATCATCTATGAATCTGTGAAAGAGAGGGTGGTCCTGCCTTCAGCAAGGGGTTGGACTAGATGACTCCCAAGCTCTCTTTCAGCTTTATGTTTTAATGATTGAGTAAGGCATTGAGACCACTTTCCAAAAAGATTGATAATTTGAGGGTTCAGAGAAGAGCTACAAGATGATTAAAGGGTTGGAAAACTTGCCTTTGAGCAAGAGGCTGGGATCTTCATATTTGATCAAAGAAAGACTTAAAGGGTGACCATCTCATTCTGGAAGTACCTACATAGCAAACAAAGCTCTGACAATGAATTCTTCTATTGAACAAAAGTCTAATAAAATCCACTGACTGGAAGCTAGACACAAATCTGTGCTGTTTAATCTAGATCTAATGTTCGGAGGTAACTAACCAGGGGAACAACTTTCCAAGGGTTGTAGCGTAGTCTCCATTATTAGCATCTGCTCTACTTCACAAAAGAATTATTCAGGACAATCCAATGGGCTGTTTCATACAGGAGATCAGTTTAGATCATTGTGATGGCATCTCCTGGCTTTAAAATGCAGGAGTTTGTGAAGATCTCCTAGGGAGTGCTGCATATTCAGTGTTTATGCCACAGCTGCTTTCCCTTTAGACCTCACATTAGAGTTAAAGATGATCTGAAATGCTTTTTACAAGATAGGCATGCACTTGTATTTTGCCATTTGATGACGTGTAAAGAAGACTGGATTTCTGGTTTGTAGGGTTCCCCTGTCCGCCAATCAGAAAGAACCCTAACATCTATCTCTTGGAAGATAATCCAGGTTTTGTGAATGTGTTAATTCACTGGCCAGCACTGCTTTAGGAACAATCTTATCCATCTGTTCTAAAGGACTCCTTGTCTATCACAGGTTTTGGGTGTCTTCTTACCCCTCGGTTGCAACAGCACACTCTTGTTAATTAAGTGATCACCAAAATCAAAATGTTTTCAAATAAACCCAAAGTCAATCCAACATGCTGAGCTTTTTCACGAATCCCAGTTATGCTGAATGCCTTTTCTTTTGAGGTATCTTTGTTGGTTGCTTCTCTGTTTCTATCCCTACAATTCTTCCACCACTGTGGTCCAACTCTTTGCAGGAAGTCTTATGCTAAGAAAAATCAAATCTGTAGTTCTGGTGGTAGTCATGGCTAAAACTGTAGCCTTGCCAGAACTCAGCTGTGTTTCCTACCAGTCATCCATGCCTGCTTCAATGCTCTTGCTCTTGTCTGTGCCATTTCTCCTCACAGATGATGGCACTAGAGGACTGCAGTATGGGATCTGTATATTTTTTTTTTTTCTTTTCTTAGTGTGGATACACTTTGTATTCAGCCTTTTGCCTCAGGCTCCTTCCTCAACATTAGGCCTCATGAGGCTTCTTGAATGAGAGCCAGAGTTTACTCCTTGCTAGCACTCCTGCATTCATGTAGTCTTGTCCTGCAGTGATGCAATCAATGGGGAAACTTGTTGATTTTAAGAGGTTAGGGAGAGCTCTAGGTTTGTTTGCTCTGAGCCTCTTCTTTCAAATGTGATTTTACACTTAGATTTTCCTGTGACTCTTTTTCAAATGTTTTTTCTCCTTTTCTATGAAAGACCAATGCCATGAAGAAAACTGATATTCCAGGCAGCCAAGGAAAGCTACTAGACTCAAAGTGCTGTGAGATGTACAGTGTAGTTAAACTGGAAAAGGACAGATGATTTTTCTCTAAACTTTCTCTTGCACACATGTTGGCAGGAGGGTTACAAATAACCATGACAGGTTGAAGATTCTTCCAGGCAGGAATATTGGCTAATTCTGTTATTTCTCTTAAATGGTGAGGCAGCAGCCAATGAACATGCAGATTCAAAACTGGGCAATGTCTGCAGTATTAATCTGGAACCAGTCCCTGTATGGCCACACGTTTTGGTGTTATAGCTTTGAGTGATGTGTATAAAACACAGGGCTTTTGTAGGAAAAGAAAATAACCTCAATAGAAATTAAGATCCGTAACTGAGGTCTGAATATCAATAGTCTGCTAGCTTTAGTTTGTAGATAAAGGAGTGTAATGCCTTTATAAGTCACTGGTTCTGGATGTTTTGAACATCTAGCTCTAGGCCTGAGGGTGCTGAGCACTCTAACAGTTATTGGTCAGAGGTGCTCCTTGCTCCAAGAAGCTCATTGTCTAGTCAGTTAGCATCCAACTTATTTATTGGTCAAAAAACTTGCAAGGTTCTCCTGCTTTCTACTTTGTCTGCTTTTTCCTGAGGGCTGATCCAGCTGCAAGCCCTCTTCCTGTGCTGCAGGTACCTTAGTTTGATTCAGTCCAAGCCAGTTCCCCAAGCAATAAAATATCTCTGTTTCTTGTTAGTTAGACTGGGTTTAGGAAGGGATGGGTAGTTAGTCTTCAGTGTTTTGGAATGTCTTCCTGAACACTTGCATTAGCAGGTTCCTCTGAAGTGAAATTGTCCGCATGCTGATTTCTCCCTCTCTTTTTTTTAATTCTCCATTGCCTTAAGCAGATCTGAGCAAGACCTGTGGGAGCCTTTAGCTGCACGTTACAGCTGTGAGGACATGATGATTTGCTAAGAGCCATGAGGCTCTTCTTTTTCTCTCTCTTCATTTCTTGCTTTGATTTAAGCTCTGCCAACCCTGGGCTCTTTCTACCAGCATCACTGCATTGCCATTATTGATGGTGCACAGGGCTGCTTTGCCCATCTCCCTAATGTCTTGTTAAAATGCCTTTGCAAGCCACCTGCTACTATAGTATTGGCAGGACTGTGCTTTAATGACATGGTTAACATTCCAGCACTGACTTTAAAAATATGGGAGGGACATAGTTTACCTAGTGCTTGCCCTTTATATATGAGCAGCAAACTCTTTGGTATCTTTTCTCCATCCTCCTCATATTTGAATCCCTGTAACTTCCTGTCCATACTTTGTCCCTGTGTAGTAGGCTCCATTGTACACTTTTCTCAAAGATACCTAAGAATTCCCCTACCAGATCAAACCATTGGTACCTTCTAGCCCTGTATCTCACATCCAGTACTGGATATTTCACTGGGAGGCCAAGGAACTTGGCAGTAGGCCTTTGCAGAATGAGCTGCCCATTAGAGAAGTTTCTTTGTAACTCAGAGATTGGCTTCAATCTCAAGTGCAAACATTTTTGTAACGCTTGGTTACTTTTTCTGCCTATTGTTCTGATAACTGTCTGATCTTCTGGAATTCTAGCCACAATATTTGCTACAATATCATGGGGCCAGGGATTCTACCTGCTAGCTGTACCAATGCTATTCTCCAGATGATTGGTGAGCACTGAGATTCTTCCATGGTGGTTTGAACGGAATAATTCAAACAACTGGAATCTGCACATATTGGCGTGGACTTCCCCCCCACCCAATCCCCATTAGCTCCATGCAGTTAAGATCACGTTAAAACATGGTGCAGTGCTGTTGGTTTAAGATGAATGTAGCTGGGCAAAGTGAAGGCTGATGGCATTGAACACTTTAGCTCTGACCCAGGAAATACCCTTCCTGACATGTTTAGCTTGCCTGCTGTTTTTGGTAACAGTTGCACCGATGCTGGCTAGGTCACTTCTGTTAGTTGAGTGTAATTGGTGATCTTAGGCTTGGCCATATATAGAGTCTCTTCCACTTAAAATCAGACAGAAATGGAAGGATCCTTAGAAAGTTGAAGTGATTCTGTTGCAGTGCGTTTCATAATGTAGTGAAATGACATTTGTGTACATCAGCCCTGCCTCATGGATTAAAGTGAAAACAGTGAGCTATGTACAGACAGTCCCATATTGTTACTGCTCATCAGTATGTTAGATTTGATGACGGGATCCTGGCCTTTTCGCACAAGATTCAAGTTCCATCCACACTTGTTGCCAGGTACATGGCCTAGCAACAACCATGTTATAAGGAGTTGGGCCCAGCTTTTATAATGAATTTTGTCCTTTGGATCATTATTTAACCTTCTCAAGGAATATTGGTTTTTATGGCTTGATTTTAATGAAGATGAGTGTTCTTCTCCCCACTCCCCCCAAAATGAGAAGGGGTCTAGTTGTTTTAACACAGCCCTGCATAGGTTATAACAAACATGCCTGTCATTCTGGTAACTTGTAACTTCATGGCAGCCTTGAGGCTAGAACTTGTATACTCCTGCTGCAAAAGGTTGGACCTTATTCAACGAAGCTAAAGGGAAAATTTTGGTAGCTGTTTTGTTGTACATAGCCCAGAGCACAATTGCGCGGTTCCAATTTCAGCCTGAATTAAATGGTACACATATACACTACCAATGTCATTCCATTGGTATCTGACACCAGAGTTGTTCTATTTTGGTTCTGATAAGAAATCCTACCAGTGTTGTGGCTGTTTTTCCCAATAATTTAAAAATAGAATAAACCATAATGTGTTCTTTTCTTCCTTTTCAGTCATTAGGAGAAATGTCTTGGTTAGTGAGATCCTTTGGGACAGGGACCATTTCTTCATGGTTTTGTATGGTGTCTAGCACAATATGGGCCCTGTTGTAGTTGTGGACAGTAGGTATCACTATGACATAAAAGATAGTGATAATGCTATAGGTTGTCTGAGCAGTTGAACATTAAGCTGTGGGTATGGAAAAGGGGGAGGGGGGCTGTTTTAAAAGCATACCCACCTGCAATTTGCCATCTTGTTTTTGTAAAGTACCATTGACACTTTGGAAATGCCCTTATTATAATATTTCTAATATTTGCTCCAAACAAGACTTAGTTCTGTGAAGTGAAACTCTTGTATTTATAGCTTTGAAATAATGAGAAGACTATTCCATTCAGGTGATCTGTTCTCCTACAGGGCAATATTGACACAAAGTACAGGACTGCCTTTAGTGCATATGCACTGCTTAAATAGAGCATATATGATGGGGCAACTCTTAGTAGCAAGGAAAGTTAGTTCTTCTTTTGACCATATGATGTTTTGAGGTGGCACAATAGAAGTGCAATCAGGTCCTTGGAACAGTCCATGGTAACCACTGGCCAGCAATGACCCTCCTTGATTAGAAGATGATTTAAGATTCAATGCATCTGCAACTGCTTGGCCTCTAAAGGTCATTCTTATTTCAGTTTCCATGGGCCCTGTCATCGTTCACAGTATGATTTTTCTCTTCATTAGAGTAACAAGATTGGGTTTTGTTCTGCAGAAAGTTTTTTCCCAGTTTTTTGGCAAATATTTGAGAACCCCAAACACAAGCTAAAAATCCAAACCATTTTGATTTGGACCTGTTTTTTTGCAGAGCCTCATGGGAGCTATAGTTTGTGTTGTCACATGATCCTATTCTCTTCTCTGCAGGACAGGTTCCCTGGTCAGACTGGATATCTTATGATGCACCATGATCTTCCACCTTGAAAAAAGGCTGGTGGTAAGGAGGTGTATCCTGGGAGTCTCTGGGAAATGTAGTCCAGTGGAATGCCTGACTTCTAGAAAGAAACAAGGACATGAGTCACCTGAACTATAGCTTACAAGTAATACTGTAGCAGCATTTCCAGCTTATTATATTTTGGTTTTTGGGAGTTTGGAATCACGATGAAAAATGGACATTTTCTGCAGAAAGGAGAGTTGTTGTTTTTTTTTGTTGCGAAAAAAATATTTAAAACCCACCAAAAATAGCCCTAATCCTAAACTAGTTCATAGTTTTTTGTAAAATATTCTCAACCTGGCTGTAATATTCACCACTAAGTGCAATTAAATAATTTGCAAAGAAAAATATAGTGAAGACAAGGGCCAGAGGGGTTTCTGGCCTTTATACTGTTTATGTAATGGCTGTAGAATTGGTGACTTCCTAGTTCTATTCATTTCATATTTATGGGCTCTTCCTTTTTCAGATCATCTCATGTGTGTTCTTGACTCTTTGAGGCAAGGACAGAGTGTCTGCCTCTGTCATCTTTGGTGTCTTCAGCAAACCTTTAGTCAATATAAAGTAGTTTGGCATAACTGCTTGGTCAGTGCTCATGATTTGTATCATGAACCTTGTGATATTAGATGTATTTTTTTAAAGTCCCAGCTCCTGGAGTCATGATTATGCTTTCATTCAAAATAATGATTTCTATCCTGTACAGTTCCAGAGAAAAGCTGAGGGTGAGGAGAGACTGCCTACTGGCTAAAAAAGCAGGCAGTCGATTCAAAGCCTAATGTGTTTTTTATTTTTTTTTAATTCATGCTTTTTGAGTCATTCTTGTGATTTTGGGGCACCTGTTATTATTTTGGATATCCAGGGTTGGCAAAACTGATGCTGTGATTAAAATGTCTCTTCTGTTGTATCTTACATCTGCGCAAACTGTACTGCTGTCTGCCGGTCAGTACCACCCTTCCTTAATAGAGACATCTCTGTATTGGTACGATGCTGCATACATTAATATGGGTGATAAGATATGCTCCCATGGTACAAGGCATCCTTTATACTGATGTAACTCTTTTCACAAGATTAACTGACATAGTTATACCAGTATGAAAAACATGAGAGAGACAAAACTGATCTAAGTTTTCCGACTTCACCTGTTCATCACCTTCTTCATTTCCAAGCCTCCATCTCTCAAATATGCATTTGAGGGGCATAACTGCTGGTGTCCCATGCTTTCCAGCCAGGGGACTTAAGATTCATCAGTGAAATATGATACATTTCTGTGGGAGACAGAGATACAGATAGGATTGAGAAGGTTTTTGTCCTGCCTGGCTGCCTGGGTATGAGCAAGGCAAAGTCTAGTCCAGCATTTCCATTGCAGAGGCTGCATCTAAAACTCACTGAAATGCAAGATTGGTTTTTTTTTAATGTACTCCTGAAACAAGCAAATTGAGTCTTCTAGTTGCCAGATTGGAAATACGTGATGGAGACTTGTATCTGTGGACTTGAAAACTTCATCTTGTTGCTTCATGATATGAAAAGTAGGCTGGAAATTGTTTGGCCTGGTTTTTGTTTTTAAATGTGAGGATTTTTTTTTTACATTTCAAATCTCAAATTCTTTCTGGTCTCCTTTTAACTTTCTTGGAGGCCTTGGGAAGATTTTGTATTGGGGCTGTTGCAAATTTTAGTGCATTTTTGTTTTTGCTTCCAAAATATTAAGTGGGCATTTAAATTAAATAGGTGTTAACAAATACCAGCCAACCAACTAATTGCGGGGAGTGAGGGGAGATCAAGTAACATTTCTTCCCTTCTTAACTGTTCAGCATTCATTCAGTTGGCTCTTATGGGCATAAGTCACTAGTCTTTCAGTCACCATCATCTTCCAATTTTTAGTCAAGATCTGAAATTCTACCATAAAAACAAAGCGGGAGAAAATTCTAAAAAGTACAAAGATTAGATAAATCTCTAATTCAGGCTGCCTCCTAGGCTAAAGAAGCAGAAGGGAACACACAGTGAATTTTGTTTCTTGCCCCATTGTCAGGTCACTTTAAAAAGATACCAAATCAAATCATAGCTTTGTGGGAGTCTATGCAGATCCATGGGATTTGGGCTCCTGGATGTCATATGAGATGTAGGCATTTTTGAAAATTCATTCTGTTGTCTGGAATTCTCATCCAGTTATAATACAGTTCACAACTGGAGTGTGAACAAATCCTCAGTACTATCAGTAGGCTGCGAAGTCTTGGAAAGTGGCAGGCCTCCATTCCAAATCTCTCAGTGATTATCATGGCATGTCCTGTTTCTTTTATCACCTTGGTGTGATCAGGATGGTGTGTGGAGCATGTTGGAAACTTGCATTAATTAAACCTTGTAGATCCTTGGGTCAGAATGTGAGGGGTTTTTTACATGATTACCAGTTGGTTTTCAAAGGCAGGTTAAAAAAGGAAAATCCAGATTGGCTATGGTTTCAAAGCTGCCTGGTCTTGGCTTTTAGGAGTGGAATTTGAGATCTTTAAAAAGTGCCCACCTTTTCATGCAGAGTGGGGCTGTTTCAAATTGCACCCCCAGAATCACTAGTCAGTTCTGAAAAGCTGCAGCATTTAGTGCTGCAGCTGGGGATGGGCAGGATGTTGGCTGATGGATCCGTTTTCTAAGGCTGCAGCTTGTTCTCTACACTGTGCTTATAAACACGGAGGTAACCATGTCCCCTTGGCTTGTGGGTTTCATTTAGGTAAGGAAAGGCGGGCCACTTAATGGGCTTTCTTCCATTTGCTATTTGCTAGACTTGGAAGTTTAACCAAGTTAAACTGGGTGGGATCAGTGATCCATCCATCCTTTATCCTGTGCTGCTATTGTTGCACTGCTGATTGTCTTCTGCAGGTTATGCTAATTTAGTCATACAGGCCCCAGTTCTGTAGACACCTGTGGGTCTGTGTAACTTCACTCCCAGAGAGGCAGCTGGTTTGACTTTGTAGTCACGTGTGTGAGAGAAATGGCAGCAGGGTCTGGATCAGCAGTTCTCAACTGCATTAAACTTAAACTTAAAAGCATCCCTCAGCAAAAGCCAACTCAACTTTCACTTGGTTTTTGACTGTGGAAAAGAGCAGTTCTTTTGTTGGCAAGACTGCAGAAAGCCCCCAGGTTTGTGTTTTGGATACTATGAATTCCTGTTTGAAAGGTCTGGGTTTATCTTGCAAATGTTGTTTCCACAACTAATTGTGCTAATATTGCACAGCACCTTGTGGCACCCTTAAAAAGATCTCAGCACTCAGGTTGAGAATCACTGGTCTGGACCTTAGTTATATGGTACCCCTGGATTTGCCCGATATGGAATTCCAAGTAGTTTACTTGGTTTTTATTGCTAAAAAGCCAATTTTTTACAAGTATCCATCAATGTATGGCATAAACTGTTGGATGTGGTATACGCAACAATGCATTTCTGAACCAGTGCATAGAAGGCAACACGTAAGAGAAATTAAACTTGGAGGAAAGAGTATAAAGTAAAACGCTGAAACCAAAGAGGACAGGGACTGTTTTCCCAAAGCACAACTGGATGGATATTTTTTTTTCTGTCTTCCTCTGAAGTGTCAGAAATTGATAGCAGCTGGGGATGGGGCACTGATTTGTGGACTTAGTTCAGAGAATTCTCTTTCTTAGATGTCTGGTCTCAGGATCAAGCTGGTAAAGTGGAGGTTTGGAGGAATTTTCCCTCTGATGGGAAGCACCATGTTTTTCTCCTCCTCCTTCCTTCCTCTGCAATTTGAGCCATTGTTTACCAGCTGAGATGATCTGGGCATTTCACCTCATCTGTCTACCTTGGTCTCTCCTGTTCACTGCCTCTGGCACACAGTTCAGTCTGCCAAGGACTAAAACACTTTAGTTTAACTAAAGTCTGCAAGCTTAATATACGGGTATCTGTGTGCAGCTCAATGGCCTGTGATATGCACAAGGCCAGACTCGTGTGTACTGTGTACTGCATGCTGTACAAATGTGGCCTTTTGGTTGCTGCCATAATACAAACATTTATTAATAAAAACCAAAGTGTTACAGAACCTGTGTGTGACTTCTTGTTGATCTGTCTTTCTCATGCATTTTCCATTGAGATTATACTTAAGAACCTGTCCTGCTCTCACTAGGTGCAGTGATTGAATGATGCTGCTTTGTGTATCCATCAAAAAAGGGGTGGGGTTGGGGCCAGACCAGAAAAATGAGTATCAGGATTCCTGGGTTCTAGACCCGAGTCACTGACTTGGAACAAATCCCTTCTCTCTGTGCCTGTTCCCCCACCTGTAAAAGCAGGGTAAATGAACCTGATCTGCCTTTTTATAAATAGCTTTGAGATGCTCAATGGAAGCATTTATGCATGACCTCATTATTGCCCTTCTTCCACTTTCCCTGCATGTTATTCCAGAAGGAATAAAGTCCTTGTTATAAAGTGTGGAGAAAGTGTAAATCCCTACAATGCTAGGTTTTGACTTGTGATAACTGCCAAAGTGATAGTAGTCATGGAACATTTCTCCAGAGCTCCTCCATGCTCTTGCTGTGTTGCAGGAACTTGTTACAGGGCTGCTCAAAGCAGAAGGGAAGGGATTTGTCCATCAGGCTGTCTAAAACACTTCCCTTTGTGTCTGTCTGTTTAGCACTTCAGTAACTAGTTAATGTTTTGGAGAAAAAATCAGATTTGTCAAATGATTAGTGTATACTGTTTTTATTGCACTGGCACTTAGGTGCCTCAGTCATGGACCAGGATCCTGCTGCACTAGGCAGTTTACAAGCACCCAAGAGACTCAACACCCTTTTATCCACCCCTTTCTATGCCCTACTTCTAACAGGAGCTTGAATAGCTTTTCTTGAAGGACAGTCATATATGCTTTGTAGGGTGGTGTTTCCAATACACCCTCACGTATCTTTTTCTTCTTTGTTTTAGGTCAGATGCTAGCACGCCTTTTAGCAGCCTATACCTGACTGGAGCCTTCCTTTAGATAAAGCACCCATCTGAGGGTCCCCGCTCATTGTACATGGCAACAGGCTACAGCGCCGGCGCAGCTCTGAGCCTTCTTCCTTCGTAAGTAACCAGCGGCTGCATCATTCCCCAGCCACAGGGTTGCAAATGGTCCTATGATGATGGCATCTTGCACCTCAGTAGGCTAGGTTAGGAAGAGGGGAAAGTGAAGGCAGATGAGGAATGGGTTAGAATGAAGGGGCAGAGGTGTTCAGAGGCCACTAAGGTATGCTAGGCAAATTCTGGGATCCCTAAAATATGGCTGTCCCACTGGTCCCCAGAGGATAACAATCTACTGTTCATAAAATCATAGGAAATGAAGGTTGGAAGGGACCTCAGGAGGGTATTTAGTCCAACCCCCTGCTCAAAGCAGGACCAGCCCCAACTATATAATCCCAGTCAAGGCTGTCTAACTGAGTCTTAAAAACCTCCAAGGATGGAGAGTCCACAACTTCTCTGGGTAGCTTCTTCCATTGTTTTACTGTCCTCCTAGTGAGAGTTTTTCCAAATATCTAACCTAAACTTCCCTTGCTGCAATTTTAAACCATTGGTCTTTGTTCTGTTGTTTGCCACCCCTGAGAACTGTCTAGCTCTATGTACTCCTTGGAGCGACCCTTCCGGTAGTTCAAGGCTGCTATCAAATCCCCTCCGCCCCCTCCCCATCTTCTTTTCTTCAGACTAAATAAGCCCAGTTACTTCAGCCTCTCCTCATGAGTTGTGTGCTGCAGCTCCCTAACCATCTTCATTGCCCTCCATTAGACTCTTTCCAATTTGACTGAAATCTTTCTGTAGTAGAGTGCCCAAAACTGGACACAGTAGTCCAGATGTGGCCTCACCAGTGCTGGATAGAGGGGAAGAATCACTTCCCTTGATCTGCTGGCAGTGCTCATACTAATGCAGCCCAGTATGCTGTTAGATGCTGTTAGCCTTGTTTAAAAACAAGGGCACACTGTTGGCTCACGTTCAGCTTAGTGTCCACTGTAACCCCCAGATCCCTTTCTGCAGAGCTGCTGCTTAGCCAGTCAGTCCCCAACCTTGTAGTGGTGCATGGGATCATTCAATCATATGTGCAGGATTTTTCACTTCTCCTTATTAAATCTGTTGCTACTCTTGCTACAAGCTAACATGGTTGATGGTTGTTTTATAGCATGGTGGTGCCTGGGAGTCTCAAACTCAAAGCAGGACCTATTGCTGTACAAATGTAGAGTAAGAGCTTACAACCTACATATTGGGGTTACTATCCTGACTCCAGTGATGGAAGGGCTGATGATTTTAGCCAGGAGATCTTTCTAAAATCACTAGCAAGTGTGGAGATCAGTTCCACCCAGAGTACAAGCAAAGGGTCACCTGCAAAATTAGGTTTTTCTCTGAGTGGGTTGTTGCCTATAATTTGGTCTCTGGGTCTAGGCCCTTCTCTGAAACCATTTAATTTGATGCTCTTGATCTGTGTTGATATCTGGGGTTTGATCCAAAGCCCACTAAAGTCAAAGAAAAAAGTTCCTGTTATGGCCACATTTTTAAATCAGGGCTGTTATCCAAACCACTCCCTTTCACAAGGCACATCAGCTAAAGCTTTGCGTCCAGACAATAGACGTGACACAAAACGGCTTGGTGGGATTCCTGTTGCATGAGATGAGGGAATCAGGATTGTGCACCCATTTAACCAGGGAGACACACAGGGAATATAGGAAAGGAAGCAAACCAAATGCTAATGTAAAGATCCTGAGGGCCACATATGCTGCCTAGTCCAGTAGGACCTCTGTCCTGGCTAGTGCTGGGGGCACAATGCTGCATCCTACTTGCTGCTATACGGCACCAATTGCCATAGCATTTAGAGTCCAAAAACCTTGAGTTATCCTAACAAACCTGGTGTCTCCTGAGCAGTTTGGGTAGTTGGAATGGTAATAAATGTTCCTTATAGTATCTGCACTGGTATCCTCCAGCAACGCAGACCTTGCTGGATTTTTCCAGTTACCTAACAGCTCATGGAGTTCCTATCCTTATTATTAAATTGTCAGCTCCCAAGAGGCAGAACTTGCTGTCTTGCTCTGGGTTTGTCCAGTGCCCATCACCTTGAGCTCCAAGACAGAGACTCCCATTTGTCTTGCAGTATGGAGATATCTTATTTGTTTCTAAACAGTTCCAGTGAGAGCCAGGTGCTGCACTGAGTGCTGGACATACCTCATGTCCCTGCCCCAGGGTATACACTCTTGATTAGATGGGACGGACAAAGGGTGAAAGAAAAGAAGGATCCCCTCCAGCCATTTTAGTTAGTTAAGTGACTTGCACAGGGACTTAATGGCAGAGCCAAGAACTGAAGCCAGGCCTTCTAAATCTTAGCCCCTATCTCCTCCCCACCCCCTCCATTTTGTTTTAAGGATCAGCCTTCTTTCCTTTGTCTGCATGGTGGTGCACCAGCTATCCCTGTCTGGGAGCACATGTAGAAGTGGGGGCTAACAAAGCCTCCATAGTCTGGATCCAGCTCAAGGGCATTGGGGCTTGGAGCCTGTGTACAGCTGGGAGTAAAGGGGTAGTCCGTGCTCAGAGGCAAGCATTTGCAGCTGCTCATCCTTTTCATGCAGCAGGCAGGACTTCATTCTGGAGGCTGAGCTGGGGTACTGGCTGTGGAACGAAAATGGACTGAAGCTCCAGGAGCCAAGTGAATGGCTGGGAGTGATTAGCCATTTCTGGCTTTGTATGTAAATAGGGTCAGGTATTCTTTGCTCATTGGAGGCCATGCACACCCTTAGCTGATTTCCCCCTTAATTGATCTGAACCTGGACACAGAGCTCCTGGGAGGGTTATGAACTGTCTGAAAACCCCAGAAATGTGTGCAAGTGGGAACTA
>NW_005842040.1:1977688-2033374 GCF_000455745.1 Alligator sinensis | reverse complement strand
GAAATAAAGAGCCCTTTAAAAAACAACAACAACAAAATCCTAATGTTAGTTTGTCGCTCTCAATTTTGGCAGCTAAATTTGTCAATCCAGGTGTTATTTATATCGGCACCAAAAGGTTCTTTCTGCAATTAAATGTTTCCTTCTAGATCTGTTAACACCTTTTGTTGGCGTTTGAGAAAGAATTGTCCCCTCAAGATTTGCTGCTTCCTTCGGTGCCGCAGCACATGGGAATCCTCTAGAAAAGTCTTGTTTTTATAGCCCTTGACAGCTGTGGTGGCTATAAGTCTATGCAAAAGGAGGTCACTATCTTTGCATCTCAGGTAGAGAGAAGAAAACTGAGGGACAGGGAGTCAGCAGTAGAGTTGGGAATGGAACTGCTTTTGCCTGACTTCCAGCTGTTCGGTCTCTCTGTAGAGGTCATGATGCTTAGTGGCTTATTCTCAGCCTGAAACCTGCTTAGAGGTGAACTCATTTGTTGGGCAAAGTGGTTTTTTTTTCCTCCTGTTGCCTAGAATTAGTCTGGGTGGTACTGGGCAAGAGATGATTGTATACGTGGGGCCCTGGAGATCAGAGTTTGGTTCCCTGTTCTCCTGCCTTCCCGGGTCTGGTGTTCGGCATGTCCCTCAGTCCCTCTATATGCTCTGAAGAATGGGTCTGTTAGTTGTTTCCTGCTTCTCTGGGGGTGGAGGTTATAAAAGTAAATGTAGTGAAGTAGTGGGATTCCATGGCAGTGAGGACTATGTGAATGCCCAGAGAAATTCAAAGCCACATAAATGCTGCTAGTTTCAAAGTCCAGCAGAGGCACTAATTATATTATGTTTTTGCCTGGAGAAGAAGGTGGGAAGTGGAGGAGGAAGAAACAAGAAAGGGAATAATCCAGGGGGCAAAATATGTCAATTTACATAAATATACAGTGCGTTCCCCTCCCACTCCCCTCCCCCAACTTAAAACAAGTGCAGCACACACTAGTACTAATGTGGTGTTTTGTCTCTAATGTGGGAAGCGCCAGATATAATAGAGTGTATGTGTGGGAGAGAGAATAGAATGGGTCAGATTTAAACAGAGAATTGGTTTAATCTGCCAGCTCTTGTGATGTGAGCAGGTTCGCTGAAAGGCCTCAGCTCCTAGAGTCATGGGGTCAGATGAAAATCTGTTTTTGATCTAACAAACAGGTGTCTAGTCCTTGTAGCTCAGAGAGAGCTTGTAAACATGAATTTGTGGTTCAGATACCAGTATCTCAAATGTATTATATGGTTTAAAAATGAAAGGCTTTTTTCAGTGTGGAGGACTCAGAATTTCAACATATGTAGGGCTAGCAGTGCTGCTGGAATGAGTCTGAGTGGTTAGCAAGCCCTGTGCTGGCCTGTTCCTCTCCTCCCCTTCTGACTTCCTGCATCCATGCTATTTTCTAGCAGTTTGTGGGATAATCTTTGCTTGTACTAGCACTTTGGAGTAAAGGCTACTGCCTGCCAAATGTAGTTCAGGATGCGCCTGCCCTCTCCATAGAGGGTGCAGTCTCTACAATACCCACAGGAGGGCACTGCAAACTCATAAACATCCCCTCCCCCCTCTAACACATGCACACTGGGTTGGGTTGAAAGCGCTAACCTGCTACCCCTTACCAGCCCAGCTTGCACTCTTCTTCCAAGTGTTGTGTGCACAGCTGGGGAGACGGCTTCAGAGCCTCTGGGTGAATGGGAACTGAATTCCCCTTTGCTGTTCATTTACTTTTCATACTCATTCTACTTTGCTTCTATGAATGCATGTGCGAGCCAAATTCTGACCTTCTTGCTGAAATGTGTTCCATGTGTCAAATGAGTTTTGGTGGCAGTTAGCCTGGCACCTGTCTCTGGAGGAGGGTTGTTGAAGATGAAGGGCAGGTTCTGGGTGAGAGGGGGCCAGTGGGAGTCTTGTGTTGGGGTTACAGAGCTGAGCCCTCCTGCAGTGTGCATGGGCTGCAGTGCAGATGGTCTAGCGAGAGTGCTGTGGCCTCACCATAACAATAAAGAAGGAGGGATGGGTGGATGTTTCATTAAGGCTGTGGACTGGGACTTGGGATATTTGGCTTTAGTTCCCAGCTTTGTCACAGACTCTGGGCAACCTTGGGCAAATGACTTAATCTCCCTGCACCTCTGTTCATCCAGCTCAGAAATGACAGTTCCCCATCCCTGTGGTTTATCAGCTTGCATGGTTTGACTGGGAAGGCACAGGATGGTGTAGTGGGTAGGAGACCATCTTAGGACTGAGGAAATCTGCGTGTATTCCCTGCTTCACTACACTTTCCTTGGGCAAGTCATATGTGGCTTAATTTCCCATCTGCACAGTGGGGGTAAATAGGGCCTTGGTGCCTGCAGGTGGTGTGATGGTAAATGCATTGAAGGTGTGAGGCACTACAGGAGCAGAAACCTTGGGTACCAGGACTCTACTGAGACCATTTTGGAGGCAGCACCCATGTCAGCAGGGTATAAAACCCAGCCACGCTCAAGGGTAACTGGCTCTGGGCTCAGACAGCCACAGGTAGGATTAAAATAGGCAGCCTCAGCCTGAACTACTAGACTTGGTTTCTTTTTATTCATTTTCTGTCTGTGCAACTCAGACATAAAACTAAACCCCCGACCCTCCCCCACCCCCATGTCTGTTCCCATCACCTGCAGTTGGTTCAACACCTCCGAGGACTGGGGAGCGTCTGTCTCTTGCTGCGCTGCAGCAGCCTGCAGTGGAGCTTTCCAAAGTTCCTTTATTAGCACTTGTAGACAGCAAGGGTGCTAAATTGGCGGATGCCACACGCATGTTAGTCAGCACTAGAGGCAGTGGTGTGAGGAACTGCAGAAGGACCTTGCTGTGCTTGGCAATTGGGCAGCAGTCTGGCAAGTCCAATCCAGTGTTAATTGCAAAGAATAATTTGAGCAGTTCATATGTGGGGTAGAGTCCTGTATTAACTGTAACCACACTGGGAGAAAGTCCACCTTCTTGCCACCTGATTGATTTCTGTGCTCTCCCTCACTATAACATCTGCATGCCTCACAGTCTCTCTTATGCCCTGCTGCTCTCTCTGAGGCAAGGCAGTGATAGCTATCACCACTGTACACATGGAGAACTGAGGCACCGAGAGGTTAAATGACTTGCCTCTGGTCACAAAAGGAGGTTGTGGCAGGTCACCAAATAGAGCCAGGTCTCCCAAATCCCTGGCTAGTACCTATATGCCACTGGATTGTGGATCCTGAGAGGTCAGTAGCTCTCACAGCACCTTTTTTCAACGTCAGTCCTTTGTTTGAATGCCACTGTCCTACAGACTGGAAGAAGACAGACCTGGACTTCTGAGCTGAGCTAGGCAGGGAATGGGTCAACCAAGGGAGGCAGAGCTGAGAATCGGGTGTCAAATCCTTTAGGTAGAAAAACCAAGACCTGAGACTGTTGCAACTGGCTGGGTCAACTGGTCTGTTGGTTTGTTCTGCTCCCTAGCGTGACTTCACGGTCAGCCGTTCAGGAGTCTAATCTCTTTAGCTTGCTCAGAAGAGGGTTAAACAATGGGGAGGAGGTTTTGACTAGAGCAATTTCTCTAATCCAGCAGAGAGAGGCAGAGCAAGACCCAGCAGCTGAAAGCCCAAGCTGTAATAAATTCAAGCTAGGGTAAGGTGCAGAATTTAAAGGGAAAGTTGTCAACTCAATAACTAACACAGTGGGTTTGCCATACCTTGGAGTCTTCAAGTCACGACGTGGTGTTTCTTCCAAGAGAAGCTCAGGCTGAAGGACCAGAAGTCTGACAATGCCAGAATCTGTAGGCTGGGAAAGAAGTTGGGTTAGGTGGCCAAGGTGGGGATTTCTGGTCTTTGGCTGTGAAGCAGCCTAGGCTGAAGCATCTTTGCTCATTACAGTTGAGATGGCAAATTTTCTCCATGCTCCCATTTGCCAGTGGGGCTTGACTTGCATCTGTAGGGGCCCACTCTCTCCAAAGGAGTTCTGTCTCCAAGGGCTGTGCAGTCACCTTTCTTTTATAGCAATAGTGTGTGTGTGCATGCATGTGTGGCCAGAGAAAGATGGTGCATGGTGGATGCCTTCTCTTTGGGAAGAATGTGACATCCCTGAAGTGTTACCACCTGGCCTCTCTGGACTCCTTCCTGCCTTGAAATTGAAAGACCCTGTTATTGCCCTTTATGCTCCCAGGCTGAGTTGGAGAAGGTTTTGCCAGCATGCCCCAGTCTGGAATCTCCTCACTCTGTTCTTGGCCATTCCCACCTCTCCCGCCTGCCTGCTGCATTGGGACACCAGGTGTGTGAGCTGCCTTCTCTGTAGCAGGCAGGCCACCTGGCCTCAGCGATCTTGGCTGGGCTGAGCCAGCTCCCGTCCCTCCCCCTGACCCATCCCTTCCCCAGCAAAGACGGCTTGATTAAAATGCCAGCACAGTTGGAATTGCAGCACAGCTGGCATCCCTGCCAGCACCCCGAGCTGAAAGTCACTGAAGATTAAAATCTCCAATTAGCGTTAGAGTGAAGCCGGCAAAGCTGCATGGATTCCAGAGCCCCAAAGGCTCTGGTCCCCTTATACTGCCTCTCACATGGGGGAATTAACCTCTACGTTGATCCCTGATACTCAGCCAGGGTGCCATGAGATCTTTTCAAGGGTGCCATGGGGTTCCATGCAATGTTAGCACAGCTAGGTGTGCCAATGTGATTCACAAGATAAATGCAGCATTTTTGCATAGGAATCTATAATATTAAAACATTCTGACCTGTTGTAGTCTTTCTGAGTTCTTTGCAACAGAAGAATTGGTTTTATTCTTTTATAGTTAAGAAACGAGTAAAAATTTGAGCCACTGACATAGCTCCTTTTGTTTCCTGTGTCCTCCCACTCTATTTTTTCCCCTTAGACTGAATCTGACCTTAATTCCAGGTTACTAAGTTGAGTAGAAGACCTCCCTGCTGTGGGACTGCACTTCCTTTCCCAGGCCCTTTCTAGTCTGTCCCTGTATCTATTGCATCTGCTTGGCACCAAGGTGGAGTACACAAGTCATAATTACTACCAGAAGTTGTCCACATGGGATGGTCATTCTCTGTCCCTTCCCCTGCCTGGTCAGTGGATGAGAGGGCTCTGGTGGCCAAACTGCAACATCCCAGGCTCTGGCCCCTGGCATCTGTCTCATTCCTGCATCTGGCTCTGTTTACCTGCCTGTCATGTCCTTTGCTGATGTGCACATCTTTGCTAGGGATTGCAGGGTACTTGTGCACCCCAGTCTGAACATAGTCTGAGAGCCAGGGGACAGCTGCTCACTTTACCGGCTTTGGCTGTCTTGGCCACCTGTTCCAGTGGCTTGTAATGCAAGAGTGCCCAGAGGCTGTAGTGGAGAGCAGGCCCCCTTCCATCATGCTAGGTTCTGTATAGACACAGGAATAGATGGTCCTTGCTCTTCAAAGAGGTTATGGCCTAAAGAGCACGCTGTTGAGGGGAGGGTGGGGAAAGGAGGCACAAAAAAGGGAAGCAACTCAACTGAGGTCATACTTGCAGTTACACAGCAAGTCAGTGGAAGAGATGGAAACAGCGCCTGGCTCTCCTGTGTCACTGTGTCCATGGGCCAGCCTGCCTGTCACCTGTGTTCTCAGCCTCTCCTGAGGTCTCTGCCACCCCTCCGTGTGCCTGCCATCCTCATCCTTGATACTTTGGCTTATCCTCTGCCCTGTGTGGCCTTATGTCTTTTCCCATCTCCCCCTGCTTTCCCCAGATGTAAGGGGCAATGCTCACTAGCCACTCCTGCATTCTGGCTTACAAAGATTCATTTTTCCCAGTAGCAAATGGGGGTAGGGAGGGGAGTTGGCACCGAGTCCATTCCCGCGTCCGTGGGCGAAGTCGGTAATGAGTGTGTCGCTGGATTCAACCATTCGTGTCCCAGCTGTCACATCATTACCACGCTCTCCTCCCCAGGTCCTTTATTCACTGTCTGTCTGTCCCATCCGTCTGGAGCGTGTGTGTGAGGGGAGACAGGACATGGGGATTTTGGGGGCCTAAGGGGGGAAGGCTTTTCCCTGCACGATTGTTCACCTCTGCTCTTTTCTGTCCAGATTTTTGGGGGTGCGATTTAAGGCTGTTTCATCCCCAGTATTGATTCCTCATGCCTTCAGCAGAGCTAATCACTGGAGCGGGATTAGCATCAGCCTTAATAACATACAGTATTAAAAACCCCAGATTTGTCAGTGCCATCCGCAAAGAGGATTCTTGGGTGCCATGCGTGTGCCCGTGTCTGCCTAGCAACCTCTCCCTTCGTTAGCTGATCTCTTCGACAGCTCTACCTGCCCTGACCTTGCCAGCATCAGCTCTGCTATCTTAACTAGCCAAGGGGGGTTGTGCAACTTCAGGAGCAGCAGGGCCCGGCTGATTAAATTTAAAAACTCTATATACTGGCCATGGAGAATGGTGCATGCATGCACACACACCGCCACCCTAACAGACTGGCACAGCACTGCTGGCTGAGGTTCAGAGAACCCTCCCATATTCCTCTCTCACTCAAATCAAAGCACAGCTGAGCCAAGACGGAGGGGGGGCTGAAAAGGGGGGGTATGTGGAATGGGCCTGGAATTGCACGTTTTCACCTGCCATTTAATTGGATGTATTTTTAATTAATGGTGCCTCTGGGACCAACATGAGACAACATGATCTCTGAATAGGGACAGGGGAGGAATTGGGAAAGGTACAAGGATTGGACTACAGGGTGCGCTTACCAGGAAAACACTGCCATCAATCACGGGCTACTTTCAGCTCTGGACTTCTGGCTGGTGATCAGCAAGGAAGCAGAGGGGTGGAGAGAAGGGGGAAGAAATCAGGGTATTCTGGCCTCTGCCTCTTCACCAGCTTGGAGTGTTGGAGAAGGGAAAGTTTGCCCTATGAGGTTCACGAGGAAGAGAACCCCTTGTACATGTGACATGAGCCACATGTTCTCATCTGCTGGCACTATCATGTTAGCTTCTTAAAAGGCTGCTCATTGTGGTTGCCTCCCAAGAGACAATAACCCAGAAGATAATTTCTTTTCTGGGCTTCCCCCCAAAGTAGGTGAACTGCATAAGAGGGGTTAGGGCTTGTTTCTGTGGGCTAGGTGGCCTGAGACCCCTCCCTCAGTTTGGGTCATGGGGCTGGGAAAGTTCAAAGGTCTTTTCCTAAAAGCTTAAGTTACTGGCAGTCTTCAGTCTCCCTTTGTCAATGAGCAGTGAGCTAAGACCCAGTAGACCTACACAGGGCAGGTCAAAAGCCGAAGAACTTTTTACTGGTATTGAGTTACTGGTGCACTGTACAGGCAAAGTGGATCCAAGTGTGGATACAGTCATACTAGCAAAGCTGTGCTTTGTATTAGTAGAGTTAGGCAACCCTCTAGGAATGAAATGAGTTGCATGTGAAAAAGGGCAACTTGTGTAACTGCATCTGGAGTACAGTGGGGTCTTTTTAAAAATCAGTACCATTCAATCTGTGTTACCCTTTCTATGGATGTTCCAGCACAGAGGTGCTGTATACCACCCCTTCCTTAGGAATATAGCTTACTGGTGCTAACACCGTTAAACTGGTATAACAGCATCCCTGATGGGTAAGGGTGCCACTAGACTAGTGGCGAAAGCATCATGCCCATGCTAGAAGAAGAGATGCAGTTTGGTCGAACCAATATAGACATGGAAACTTTTACGTATGTTAGATGGCTGAAATGAATCTGGGGTCCACCCAATCCTAGGGTTCACCCCAACCAGTAATGCATGTTACAATGCAACTTGCCCTGTCTTGTCTAAACAGTGGCTTTAATACATGTTTAGAAATATACCTTCTTTTCTCATGAAAAAGAGGCCTTTTTCAGGCTGAGCCACTACACGTGGTGTCCACACAGGAATAGAATCATAGAAAATGATGGTTGGAAGGGACCTCAGGAGGTCATTTAGTCCAATCTGCTGCTCAAAGTAGGGCCATCCCCAACTGTGTCATCCCAGCCAAGACATTGTCTAGCCAGGTCTGTAGTGGTTGCAATAGGCCTGTACCAATTTTGGGTGTAGATGGGCACAGAGAGCAAAACCACAGCTTAGCAACTTCTACTCAGCCCTGCAAACCTAGTGGCCTTTAAACACCACCAAAAGGCTCTGTCAGCATTACCCATAGCACCTCTTTCCTGCCATTTCAAGTGTTTGTAACACAGGAGCTCCTCCGTTGCCCATTTTTTTCTGTGTTTATGTAGTGCCTCATTCCACAGAAAACAAGACACTCCCTGCTTCAAATACAGCCTGAATGGCCTTAGAAACCACAATGTACATCTTACCTTCTGTAGCACAAGAAGGGCTAATGGCATTGTGGTCACTGAGGTATAAGCATCCAGATGGAAGGTTCCTACAGAAAGGGTTAAAGATGCTATGCAGGAACCATGCCCAGGGGGCTGTGATTTTTCTCCTTGGTGTGTTTGGGGCAGCAGCCCAGAATGTGGGTTAATGCCCAACAACCTCCCCTAGCCTGTGCGGTATGAGAAATGGCCTTATGCAAGGGGCTTCTGAGAGATCATGCTCCGGGTCTGAGGGAGGAAAATGGGCATGGATTGTCCATGGCAGCATCTGAATCAGCTTCAGTTCTGTGTCTGTGTGAGGAAGAGACAGCTGCTGCTTGGCTGGGGGCAGTGGTGCTTGGCCCGAGGCCTCTGCCTGCGGACAGTTTGTCCCCACATCTGTTGAGGAGAGAAGGAATGAGATTTGCCTACATTCTGTCAATAGGCAAACTGTACTGAGAAAAACCCTGACTCCGTGTCTTTGCAAGGGTTGTCCTCTTAGGAACTGGGGCAGTTGCCCTGTTGAGATCTGAAGCTGGACATTGGCACAGTGTGCGCACCCTTCACAACTTGGGGAAGGGGGGGGCCTGTCCTCGGGGCCGCCGGGTTCCACTGGCCTGGGCTGACGCCATTGGGCAAACGTTCCTCAGCTGAGCGGTGACTGGATGTCCTTCCAAGAACGGCTGCATGGGTTGGATGGGGAAAGCAACTTCCGGCAGACTCTGTTTCCTAGCACAGCTCGGGCACAGAAGGAGAGCGCGATGGCACATTGTGAGGAGAGCGATGGGGGTGGGGATCACCATGACAACAAGCTGGGCATGTTCTTGGGCTTTGTCTTTTTCGAGCAAACTTCTGCTCCTACTCAGTCACCATTTTGCTATTGTCTCTCCAACTTGCCCTACATCCCAGACAAAGATAATGATCACACAGGACATAGTTGCCTCACTTTACCCTTGCGGTGGGCTTGGGGCATCCATTTGGCCACTGGTGGGTTTTTTTATTTGAACCCATGCAGTTATATTCCATGCATGATAATTTCCTTGCTACTCCAGAGCCAACAGCCCAGGCCTCTTGCTGAGAGAAGGTACTTTTGGGTCATTTTAGCAGCGGGGGATACTGAAGTAGAGGGGTTGTTACAGGCCACAAGGCAGTCTGAATCGGGGTACTGCTTGCTGATGTATCTGTGGAGTCCTTCAGGCCGTGCATTGTTATGACAGTATTCAGATGTTCGAAAGGAAAGAGATGGCCTGCCTGAAACCCAAAGGCTTCTGCTTCTCACAAGTTATGAAGTTCCACTCCCCTGTTGGACTGAGAGATGGACACATTGTGACATCTTCTCCAGATTGCCTAGAGGGCACAGGATCTTCTGCGCCAAGTTGTCTGGCCCTTTCCCTCTACCACATCCAGATCTCAAGCTGGGTGACATATGGCTCCTTTGGGTCATATTCCCCAGGAAGTGGGCGTTATCAAAGGATAGAACTGGCCACAGCATCATGGCAATATGATGCCAGACAGTGTCAACAGTTCGGTCCTGCCTGCAGAGATGAATCTGAGAAGAGATGATGAGCCCTCACTCCCAGCTTGCCTCTCATTGACTGCCCCACTGCTCAGAGGAAGTGTTAGAACTGAGGCTACAGCTCTAAGGCAGATCTGGCATAAGGAAATGTCATGGCTCCTCCTCTCCACCCTGGACAGGACTTCTTCCCTGAATAGAAAAACAGTTCTGGAGTTTAAAGGGGCTGTGTTTTGTGAGGGGCTGGGGAGTACAATTCTGCTGAAGGAAGATCAAAATCAGCACAAAAGCCAGGTTCAACTTGAGTTTAATTGCTCGTGACCAGGGACATTGAAGGAAGCTCTGTCAGCTCCTTGAGAGATGGGAGCCTTGAGTTTCTGGGGTAAATCCCCCCTCTAGATGCTTCTATCAGAAACCTCATTGGGCAGTCAGATGGACACAACCTAAGGGAAGAGCCGTGCAGGAAGATGGAAAGGTCAGAGTAATTGAAACTTCAGTTCAGGACTGGGCCACACAGAAGCTCAGACACTCATGGACCATGGGGTATACCAAGTTATAAAAGGTTGGAGGGTCCATTTGCTGGCATTGCTTTTGACTTGAACCATTCTGATGACAGCCTCATAGAGCAGAGCCTCTTGTTGCCTCAGTGCATTCTGGGACCCCTCAAGAGCATGGGCTTGACCCTCAAGAGCATGGGCTTGATGCTAAGAGAAGTGGCCTGGTCACACATTTTAGCACGTGACCGTGGATACCACTGCTGTTTAGCCTGTTGCTACTGACCATCTTTGGATGACCAGGGGGTGCTATAAGTTGGGAATAACTACTGTGTGTGTTTGGGGGAGCATGTGTAGCAACTGCCTCTGTTCTGCTTGGCTCTGGCCTCTTAGAAAGCTAAAGGAAATAGCTGCTGTATGGCAAAGTCCTAGCTAAGTCTGTACCCAACAGGGCTTCTTGGTGAGTGTGAGATAGCTAAGGTCCCTGAAAGAAGAGTGATAGGTAACAATGCAATGGAGTACAGTGGGGCAGCCCAGTAGGTGAAATGGGAAATAAATGGCTAATAAGCCAAGGACACAAACTTACAATAGATTCCACTGAGAAGCTGTGGGTTCTTCCTGAGCTAGGAGCCAGAGGGGAAGTGGTCTAATCCACATTAGGTGTTGCAACAACAGCTGTCACTGGGGTGCGGTGTACCTGGACAGCACTTTGCATCCATACCCATGCACTAGTTCATCAGATGCAGCAGCTCGGTGCAGTGGACAGGACCAGACCATTTTCCCTAGTTAGGCTCAGGCTCCATGGCTAACAGATCCTATTTTCCCCCTTTTGACAGTCAGTGACCTTCCCAGGAGCTGTTTCCTTCCACTATGGGAGTGCACTCTGTGTGTCACATCCCTTAATCCCACTCCCATAAACTCTACTCCATAACCTTCTATAAGGCTGCACCTACCAGGACTGCTATGCCTTGTGGAGCACTGCCCCACCTTCCCTCTACCCTGAGGAACACTCTCCCCCTCCCCATACAGCCCCCAATACCTTTGCTTTGTTTATTTCTTTCCTTTCCCCTTCTCCCACACACACTGCTGCCTGCAAAAGGGGGGCCAGGCTGGAAACCTCTGGAAGGGGAGCACAGCTGGTGCACTAGCTTCCTACTCGGCTGCACTAGCTTTCCCATCCTCTCTCCCTCCCCCCACACTCCCTGCCTTCTGGCAAGTCCCAGTTGGAGGTGGGGTGGGGGGGTGGTATCCTGCTGATGGGGAAGGCTGTCTCCCTGGTGATGTGTAAGGGCAGCTGCCCTGAAGAGCGTGTGTGTGTACGCACATGTGTATACATGGGGGGCAGGGGGGGAAGGAGCCTGGCACTCCTGTTTCACTCGAGTCAGGTGCAGGTTGCCTAATGTAGGGCAGGCATTAATATTTAGTGTCATTTGGGGGATTTTTTGTCTTGTTTGCTGCATAGCAGCCTTCTGCACTGGAATGCAATGTGTAAGCTCCTGCCACAGCTCCATCACAAACTCCAGTAAGACAGAGGGGAACTGGGTTTTGCTTCCAAGGCACCTGTGTTGGCCCATTGCTGGGCCCTGCTTTGCTACTGACAGGTTCTTGCTCTTCCCTGTTGTGCTGCCACCCATCTTAACAGCTAGTGCTGTGGCAGTGCCATGCAGCCTAGCTTTGTGTCTGGTGCTGCTAAGCCTGTGGAGAGAGGCAAAGCAGCCCAACCTACAAGATTATGGATTGGCCCTGATGAGTCCTGCCAGGCTGGACACTATACAGCCTCAAAATAGCACAGAATGATCTATGCCCTACAGACCTCTTAGCTTAAATAGACAAAGTGACCCAATGAGTCACCCAGGAAGTCTGTAGCAGAGCCAAGACTTGCATCTTGGTCTCCTGGTTCCTAGTCCAGTTTCCTTTCGTTTGCTTCCCCCAGGTTGCCTCTATCCCACTTCAACACATGTGGGTCTTCCTACCAATTACAATATGGAAGTAGGGTAACCAGCTGCTGTCTCATGAGGATTTCTAGGGGTAGCCTCTTCCAGAAGAATTCTTTTGCCCATCTATATAATGGGATCAGTACCCCTCTTGCAGAGAGGAAGCAAAGCCTTTGCAATTTATGGGGGAAACATCCTTCAAGGAGACAAAATCATTTTGGGAATCAGTCCAGAAACTCCCTCGGATGAATAATACCTAGAATTCCCACATGTTCAGTGAGAGGCAAGGATTTTTGTGGGTGATATCTTTTATTGGATTACCTTCATGGTTGGGATAAATTAGACAAGCTTTTGGATGCAAGGCATTCTTCATCAGGTTTAAGTTCATTGGCATGATGGGAATCAATGCAAACCTAAACCTAAAGCCTTAGAGTGCTTCTTCATATCAGGGGGACCTTTGTGCCCTTCCAAGCACATATTTACTTTGTTTCCTTCCTTCCCCAGAGGGTTGGGGTGTGTTGTGCTTCAAAGAGGCCACTTTACATCTTGGTATGGTCTCCATATTTCCCTCACCACCTTGTGTCTTGGCAGCAACTCTCTTGTGAAGACAAAGAAGATGGGATGGAAAGAGGGGAACAAAAATGGAGGGAATAAAAGAGATGAAGAGAGATGAAATCCAATAGTGGAAGAGCTTCTCACCTTTGATGGTGATCTAATGGAAAGGGGGAGACGTTGGATGGGTCTGATAAGCAGACCCTACAGGGAGAGCTGCTGTCTGCGTGACTCAGGCCCTGTGAGCAGTATCTCCAACTCCTATCCCATTCTGTATGTGCTGCAAGAAAGAAGCTGCCTTAGCCCTCTTTAGCAAACTACCCCCCATCTCCAGCAGGCCGTGCCAACAAAGCAGCTGGCATGCATGAGCTAGCTTCTGAGACCATCCTTCTCAACCGCAAAGATGGTAGAAAGCTCACATACTCCTTTTCCCTCGCTGTAACACAGAGCATATGCTGGGGCCTCTCACCTGCATTGCAGATTCTTGGGATCTGTGGAAATGGACTCAGGAGGTTGTAGGGTATGTGTGTGCACGCCCACATGCGCGCACACAGTTTTGGCTTTGCTGTTGCCTTGCAGGTTTCAAACTTGCCAAGCAATTTTTTTTTAAGGCTGTGTTGATGGGGAGAACAAAAATCGATTCTTCTTGCATCTCTTCAGGTACTAGTGGGCACATCTATACGTTCATTAATGCGCAGTGGCTACTGCTCATTAAATTTAGTACTTTCAAAAGGAAGTACTAAATGAATGTGCAGTAGACTGCCCTACTGCGCATTAGTGTGATCGCACACTTTTTCATGACGGTTAGTGCGTAGTAGACTAATATTACTGCACATTAGCCTAATAGCATGATTTTTGCTGTAAGTATGATTTTGAGGCTGTTATGTGCAGTCAGTCAGTCTACTGTGCATTAAGCGTCTCATATAGATGCACCCAGTGACTAGCAAAGACAGAGCATTTCCTTTGGTATTCTGTTGTGAGCTGAGATTTTTCCCTTGTCATTTGGAATAGATGGAAGGTTTTATCTCACTAGATCCCTGCAGCACCACCCTCTGACTTAGACCCTCAAGGGCAGGTTAATTAGGTAAAGCAGCTATATTCTTATTTTTGGTGCTCCAATAATCATTTTTCCTCTGAGCTCTTCCTCCCAAGGATGCAGCTCCTTTGCTTCTGACAGCAAAGCAAAGGAACTTGTGTCTCCTTTCAGGCCTTGGCCATGAATGTGGTGTTATTAAAAGGGTGCAAGATTGGTAACCCAATGGATCCAAAATATGGATCTACAAAAAAGAGCTAACAGTCTCTCAAGCCATGCACATTGCCTCCTCAGCCCTGTTATAGACCTTCTTCCAAAAACCAGACTAGAGTCAGCTATGTGTAGGTCATCAAACAGGAGTCAGATGGTCACCACCCATCTTGATTCAAGCAAGCAAGCAGATACCTGATTTTATTCCTTAGACCACAGGGCAGCCATCCAGTCTGCTGGATCCTTTACAATCACAGGATGGTGTAATTCAGCTGTTGGCTCCCTGGTTATGGGAATGGTCCTTCAAGCAAAGCCCAGATACTCCACAGTGAAGTGTACAAACCAGATGAGTTTTGGGTGATCCTATATGCAAAAGTATTTGCCTGGCATTGTTTAAACTCCCAGGCCATGTTCATACAAGTGTGGCCGTGCAGTATGTGGTGCTGCAGACCCATCTTCCATGCCACACACTGCACTGCTATCTTGCAGCACAGGGTTTGTTTGGGTTTTTGTTTTTTTACCCCTGGAGATTGAGGAGTCAAAAAAACCCATGCAGAAAAAAAGTGGGGTGGCAAACGTGGAGGTAGTGTGCACCACCCAAAACTGGAGCCTGGCCAGCTGGAGCCACACTCTGGATGCTGGCCAGGCTCCAAGCTGCAGGAGCGATGCAGCTGCAGCTTCTTTGGCTCCCAGGACCCTGGTAAGGTGGCTAGGGCCAGCACAATTGCTGGCCCCAGCCTCTCCTACCCCAACCAAGGTAATCAGCTGCATGCCAGAGGGTGTGTGGTACAGGTGTTCCCTGAGGACAACTAGCTGTGGCACAAGGTGTCCTGTTGCAAGTTGTCCCCAGGGAACCAAATGTTTGCACTTATCTGGACATGGCCCCAGAGTTCGATCCCAGCCTGGAAAACCTGGGACAGGACCCAGGGTGGCAGGCAGCTTGCTCCCGAACTGCTCCAAAGGCCTTGCACCAGAGGGTGGTGGGAGATACCCATATGCACCTGTCGTGAGCTGGGTTCCTCTAAATTCTCCATCTTCGTTCCCCATTTTCTTAATTTAAAGCAATCTCTTCCCTCAGTCCTCCATGAAAATCTGCGCTGTAGGTCAGGTGTTTTCCAGAGTGTCTAGTAATTTATGGCAACCAAGCTGAGCTGCACTTTCAAAGGACTTGAATTCCATGGTAAGATGCCTTTAGCAGTCCAGACCCTTTAAAGATCTCAAGTTGGCCCTTTAAGATGACTAGTCACATCTGGGGAGAAAGCTTGATCTTTGTTTTAGATCATGCCCCATTTCCCAGCACTACTCAACCTCACCAGAAACACGTGTTTCCATCCTAAATTGCTCGCAATGTTTTACTCTTCCAAGTGCCTTCTCCAAATCAGAAGCCAGCATGTTGCTCTGTGGCCGGGTGACAGATTGTTGGCTCTTGCAGTTTTTTCCACAAGCCCTGCAATAACCGCTTTATTTTTCCAACCCCCCCAACTTCAGGAGTCCTGTGATATTGTGAGAATCTTTGTTTTTATTTTATGTATATGTATGCATGTGTTTGTGTGTATATATTAAACAGAACTTCTGGCATTGTGGCTGCTGAAAAAAGCTTGAAAAAATGACTGCATGGCTGAAAAAGTAACTGCCTTCATGTTTTTCTTAAACAACCTTGTGATTTTGTGAAAGGGCCAGACTTGTAAGTTTTGAATATTCAAGGCTGCTGATGTTGTATCCATTCTCCTTTGTACTTCTTGAACTTATGGCTTTTTGTCACTTTCAAGCATTTCCTTGTGAACTCTTCCTTATAGGTAGAGATCTACTCAATTCATGGTTTTGCAGATGTCTCAGAAACTGCGAAATCTGGGATTGTCTTTGAAATCAACAACAACAACAAAAAACTTAATAAAAATAAGATACTGGCTTCCAAGTGGCTCCTAGTGGGATACATTGGTCCTCACTGCTGGAGGAGGAAGGCACTGGGTAGCAGGGCAGCACGAAGGGCAGCAAACAGGATGACAGATGCCCCCTCATCCCTTCTCCCCCACTGCCAATCAGTGCTGAGGGGCAGGGCCACCAGGAAATGCCCATGAAATTGGATCTGCATGCTGTGAGAAACCGTTTGTCTCCACCATTTAAGTGGGTCGTTATTCATAGGTTGTAGTAGTAGTAGTAGGCAACTGTTGATCCTTCTGGATCATGGTGTATGCGTGAAAGGTCACCACGACCTTCAACGCATTCCAAGATAGGAGTATGGAGAAGTGGAGGCTGCCCAGACCTATCATTCCTCCTTTAGACCATTGAGACAGGATCCAAAGGCTGGGATGGGTCCAGATGTCCAGTGCCTCAAATGGCTGTAGCTGTCCATGCATTCGGGAGTCAAAACCAAGTTTCCCACCTGTCAGACATGGATTCTACCATTGAACTACAACAGCAGGTCACAGGTTGTAATATACTCTTTAATGTTTGCACCCTGACCTTAAGATAAAAATGCTAATGTTTCTCATAGAGCAACCAGGGTATGGAACTGGGCATCTTCCAGATTTTCACAGTCCAGGAAGAGGAAGTGATTACTTTCTAGGGGTGCACTGTTTAGAAAGCAGATGGATACAGAGGGACCAGATTCCCATCAGTTCTGCATCACTCCTGCAGGAGAAAAAAGCCAGCCAATGGGTTATCTACCACCAATAGGTCTGATGGAACCTAATGTTTAGTTGAGAGTTAAGAGTGCAGCTGGCATCAGAAGAAATATTTAATATTTGCGAAAATTCCATGCTAGTGGAAGGCAGAGATTCATAGCTGTAGCTAAGTCACAGAGAGGGCAGGCAAAGGCAGTGCAAGCTGTTCCCTGCAGCTCTGCTGAAGCCTTTTGATCCTAATTTGCAGTCTCCCATTGGTATTTTGCATGGGAATTCAAGAGTTGGGTCAAACACTTTGGTGGTGTAAGCAGGCAAAATTTCACTGCTAGCTATAATGTTGCACGCATTTATATCAGCCAAGAACTAGGTTCATATCTGTTTTGGTTCCAGCCCTTTAACTCAGTTTGTGCATGCAGACTATGTACTTCTTCTGGAGAAGAAGAGCAGAGCAAGGTGTAAGCTTCCTGGGCAGGGACTCTCTCTTGCTGTGTGTTTGTACAGTGTTTTCCTAGGCCTCAGTTAGGACTCCTCAAGTGCTACTGCAATACTGCTAAAATAGTGTGAGATCCCTGCACACGTCCAGTGTAGCCTCATCACTTCTGATCCCTGGGGCATCTGCATTATAACTGAGTCTCTAATGACATAATTAAGCATTGTCTCTCAGTTATACAAAAATGGGAGGCCTTGTTTATAAGGATGCACAAACTTGTAAAAAAAATCTTGGATGGAACAAAGTTCCATCAGAAAATGAAGCTTCTTTGAAATTAAAAACATTTAGTGGAAGTGCATCAATTCCCATTAAATTTTGTATTGGAAAATTATGAAATTTTTCGTTTTGCTTATATCCAAACCTTTTGTGTTTCATTTAGATGTTTATATTTTATGAGACTGTTAATTGTAATACAGTTATCCATCCATTGGCTAGCCTTTTTGTACTGCAGATGTGATGGGATGGATTGGCCTCTGTCCAGGGAGCTTACACCTTTCTGTAGCTCTCAGTTTAGACACAATATTTTGTAATATTTCAAGATCATTGAAAGAAAACATCTCAACTTTATTGAAATGATTCAATATTAATTGAACACAACATTTTTAGGTTTCTAATTTTATAAAATAAAATTATTATTTTCTAATTTTTTTTTATTCCCATTCTCTGAAATTCCACACTGTTGACTTCTTGTCCCAGTTTGAGATGGAATTTTTTTCAGTGTCAGGATTTCTCACTGAACAGAAATTCAGCTTTGCAGCCTAACCAGGTGCCTTTAAAGCCTTCTTTTGGCATTGTCAGAGCAGCGTATAGTGAAAATAAGTGAAAATAAGAAACATTGCCTTGTTACAAATAAGAACCCAGTGCCTTGGACTTACACATGAACTATCTTGTCATGCTGTGTGCTATGTGTATGCCAGATAGTCTATAAATATCTTTTATTATGAGCAGCAGCCAGTAACCTGAACTTACACATTAAATATATCTGATCTTGCAATGACTCATGCTCAATATTGCCAATCTCAAGTATCCTCCCCATCCCTAGAAAAATCATGATTGATTTAAAAAGATAACCAGAAATGTTTGGTTGTTTTTATTTCCATTCTGAGCTTCTAGGTGGTCATAATTTCCAAGCTTTCCTCTGACACCATGGAATATAAAAAATGTCTTTTTTTTAATAAAGGAAGCTGAGGTGCTCCTGCTATCATATGACTCTAGGAACTAGAGCTTTAAGAAAATAGTCCCACTATTGCAATACTAATGACAAAAAAAACTACAAGTTGGTAAGACTGCACTCACACGCTTCATGTTCAATATATGAGCAGTCACACTGAAGTCAGGGAATTCAAAAGTGCCATTCCTGTGTTTTTTTCTAAGCAGGAGTACGTGTCTTTGCAGGATCCGGGTTCTTGGGTTTCAATATACAGTCTTGGTGCTGTGAGTCAAATCAAATAGATGAATTTCTCCGGGGTCACTAGTGTAGGTCTCCTTCAGTGGGTACTAGATTGGGACCAAAGAGATTCAGTCACATAGACTCCCTGCATGAGTCTTTTAGCCTGCTTTGTGCCTCAGTTCCATACCTGTAAAATGGGGATAAGCCTATTGGCAGCTCTGGCTGCTGTGAGAATGGAATCTGTTCATGACTGAGATGCTGCAATGGGCTGGGGATGAGACTTAAGATAAAGAGCACCACATTTGGCTCTGCTGACTTCACAAGCCAAGACTGTGACTTCTATGTTGTCCTGACGACATTTTTTGGTAGGAATTGTTCTCTGTTTCTGCGTCCCCCTGCAGATTTCTGTTCATCACTGTCCCTTTCACTGTGCAATACAAAACTCAGAAAGGAAAATGAAACCCAAAATCACCTGGCCTGTTGTCCACTCAGCCCTTGCCTCCCACACCAGCTTGGCCCTTTCCCCCCATAAACCAGCATGTGTATTTGTGTGTGTATGCGAGTATGGGTTTATTAGCGTTATTTCAGCATTGTGATGCAGAGAGAGTAAGTGTAACAGCTGCTCCTTGCTTGCAGTGTTTATTGTTACCTAGAGACAGCCCACTGGCTTTTTCCCAGCTTCCCCCCGCAGCCCTGCTCTCCCCACACACTCTGATGCAAAATTTATAGCATGCCCATCCTGTCCCTTTAACTCTCTCCCTTCCAGACAGTGGCAGGGGCAGGGGGGAAGGGGAGGGAAATGACCCCAGAAAATGGATGTAAATAAAAAGAAAGGACACTTCTTTTTATGTTGGTCCATGTGGCAAAAGCTTTATGGTACAAACAGGCCTTGGCAGCAAAACAGAATCTAGCTCTGATACCCTCTGCGTTAGCAGTGCATGGGAGATACTAGCACCCTGATGTGAATGCAGCAGATCTGGTGCTACAGAGGGAACAGAGATGCTGATAGCAATGTAAAGCTGGGAGCTATTAAAGATTGAGCTAATGCTTAAGCTTGGATTCTTTTAAACGTAGGCAGGTGTGTGTAGATTCTGAAAGGCCCTTTCTCACCATCTAGTCTGCTCCCCTGACTAAGATCAGACCCCAAAACTCACCCAGTTCCTGCACAGGCCTTACTGGCTTGGGGGTTCAGCTATCTCTTTCTTCTCTATAAGTCCTCAAGACCCC
Organism: Alligator sinensis; assembly: GCF_000455745.1. Classification (NCBI taxonomy): domain Eukaryota; kingdom Metazoa; phylum Chordata; order Crocodylia; family Alligatoridae; genus Alligator; species Alligator sinensis. Next base: position 2,013,632 of record NW_005842040.1, on the reverse strand, counting down.
CCAGTCACTATTTAAAAGGGAGGACTCTCCCTCCATATATCCCACAGCAGACATCTGTACTACCTAGGAGCATAGTTTTACTGGGAAGGAATGACTAGAGGAGCAGGCCTTGTGTGTGCATACCTGTGTGTGGAGTGCTAATGTGCAGCTATGTAATGAGACAGGTGGTCTAGCAATTAAGGCACTTGACTGGGAGCCAAGACCCCTGGGTTCTATTTCTAGTCCTGGCAGTAAAATGCAGTTGAATGGCCCTCAGTTCCACCCTGCTTTCGCCATTAGGTAACATCCTTCCCCAGCCTAGAACTAAGAACCAAATCCATGCATTTCTAAATTCCCAGTTTCCAGAGTCTTTTAATTAAGACTCCCCAGATTGCTTCCCGGTCCTGGTGCTCACTTAAGGCAGGGCATCAAATACGTCACTTCCTTCCTGCCTACCTCAGTTTCTCCCTCTGTAAATGGGGGCAGGGAGCATAATTACATGGCATAGCTGACATGTTAAGATCCTCTAGCATAGGCTACCTCAAGGCCTCTTTGATGTCTCAAATGTATTTTAGCAACCCTCGCAGCAGCATGCCATTGGCCACCATTGTCCCTGCTGCTTTACCTGTGGCATGTTAGGGTGTTTTGCCTTCTGGCTGAGTGTCAGGGTTGACCAGGTAGTTTTACTGATAAATTAGACAGTGAGTTTGTTTAGGATGCTTTGGATAAGGATGATCCTGCATCTGGTGTGAGATTGGACTAGATTACTTTTGAAGGTCAGTTCCAGCCCTCCTTTTCTATGATTCTGATTCTAAGGCAAGATACCTTCTGTACAATCTTCATTTATCTTTATGGCCGGAAAGAGAATAATGACTTGAAAAACATTTTGCCTGTTCAGATTTTGACAAATGTTATGCAAAGTTGCTGGGTATTCATTACCATTTATTTATTTTAAAAAACCTTTTGTTGTTTAATAGTCTCTCTCGAAACCATCAGGATGTTTCTTTCATAGTTTCCCATTCGCAAGACATGCCAATGATTGCATTTCCTTCAGTTGGAGTTCTGACTCTCAGTCAGATATCAGGGAGGGGCACAAGGTTGTCAGTAGCAGGTTCTCCAGTCAGTTGGTGAGAAAGTTCAGGAGTGCAAAGGTCAGAAGGAGCAGCTTGCCATGGGTAATGCACTCCTGAAATGAAGAGATACTGATCTCTAATTGGTCAATTCCCTGCAGTGTTTCACTAATGCTGCTTGACTTTGACTTAGAAGCACTTCCCCTACTGGGGAGAGTTTGACTTAAGTGTCCTGAAAATGAGCATGGGAGGAAAAGGGGTTTGTGCCCTTTTTGCTGTTTGGTGAAAGGTGTGTGTGTGGGTGTGGGTGTGTGTGTGTGTGTGTGTGTGTGAGAGAGAGAGAGAGAACAAGGATGTATTCTTGAGTACTAAGTTTCATAGTTGGTAGGGTCAGAAGGGACCTGAGCAGATCGTCAAGTCCGACCCCCTGCCATGGCAGGAAAGAGTACTGGGGTCAAATGACCCCGGCAAAGTGTTCATCTAGCCTCCTTTTAAAGACCCCCTTCTCTTGGAAGTTGGTTCCAGATCCTAGCCGCCCTGACAGTGAAGTAGCGCCTCCTGATATCTAGCCTGAATCTACCCTCTGCCAGCTTGTGACTGTTATTTCTTGTCACTCCTGGGAGTGCTCGTGGAAACAGGGACTCTCCCAATGCCTGCTGGTCCCCCTTGACTAGTTTGTAAACGGCCACCAGGTCCCCCCTCAGCCTTCTCTTGTGGAGGCTGAACAGGTTCAGGTCCCGTAGCCTCTCCTCGTAGGGCCTGCCCTGCTGCCCCCTGATCATGCAGGTGGCCCTCCTTTGGACCCTCTCCATGCTGTCCACATCCCTCCTGTAGTGTGGCGCCCAGAACTGGATGCAGTACTCCAACTGCGGCCTGACCAGTGTTGCATAGAGGGGGAGGATCACCTCCTTGGACCTGCTTGAGATGCGTCTGTGGATGCATGACAAGGTACGGTTGGCCTTCCTGACCGCTTCCCCACACTGTTGTCCCATAGTTAATAGGCTGATGCTATAAAAATATAGACAGAGAGAACACAGTAACCATAGGCTTAAGTAGGCCTTAGAAAAATCTACGTGGGTCATGGTATGGATGTTTGTATGAAATACATTATATAATTTAAAAATAATTTTGTTTGTTTTTCTATTGCATCAGAAATTCAGGTCTTGTCCGCTGAGGAGACTCTTTGGAGGACTAGAGACCTTGGAGAATGATGACATCAGAGAGACCAAGGCAATGAGTCCAGGGAAGTTTGAGAAGGGAAGTGATGTTTATTCACATTTTTTGAAACACTTGGGAGAAAGAGCTTGTTGTTAAGGATTCTCCGCTCCTTGCCACTTTGACAAAGGGATGAAAATGTTCAGATCCATATCCCAGAGTCCTCCCAGCAGTTCTCCTGCAAAAGCAGGGAAGATCAGACTTGACATTCCTGAGATTTCTACAAGGAAGCCAGCAGCAGGAAAAAACTGTTGGGCTTTCTTTAGCTGTCTACTTGAACCATATAGGATTTAAAAGGACAAAAGCCTAACTTTTAATTCCACTTGGCAGGCAACCTTTAAAGTGCATCTCTTTCCTGAAAACCATCTGTGTGAAATAGCCCAGAGCTGCACACTCCCATGACATCTTCCACTATAATAATAATACAAATAAACACCTGGCTCCTACATAGCACTTTGTACCAGTAGATCTCAAAGTGCTGCTCTAGACCAAGGGATGTCCCATCAGCATCTATTGTTTGTAGACCTGTGTTCAGATGTCTAGCTGTTGTTCTTGCTTTTGGGCCAGGTGTGTGCTTTTCCCTGGTTTCCCCAGTTTTATGCAGAGTATTTGACAAGAGGATGGAGCCTGTTGTGTATTCTTTGTAGGAGCATCAGGCATATCTCTTTGCATCAAGATGCCTGGGATCAACAACCTGGTGTTACTGCCACATGGGTCATTCAGCAAGATCTTAGAGTGCATTCTGATGCCAAATGCTCACTGTCTAGTGGGACAGGAGCATAAATTCTCCAGTAACCTGTATTTGGCCAATGCTTGTTGGTTTAATGAGTCTCCACCAAGATGCTTCAGCATTCAGCCCCTTAAGGGGTGGAAGAACAGCTGCATCTCCAGAGCCCATTCAGTTCTTGAGCCCTCAGCTGAAAAAAGAGAGATAACCATTGGGATGGTAGTTGTTTGTGCTGACAATGCCTGCCTGCTGGCTGAGACCAGACAGGTTATTCCAGTGAAAATCTCTCTTGACATTCCTACCAATTGAGTCATTTTGAACTGGCCGCTCAGGGGCAGATGACTGGGATAGAACTTTCTCCCTTTAAAAACAACGTCACAGGGATAGGCTAGTAATTAAGGCACCGACCTGGGCCTCAGAAGATCCAAGTTCAGCTCCTGAGACTGCCACAGGCTCCCTGGATAACCTTGGGCAAGGCTTTTATTGTCTCAATGCCTGTTACCCAGTCAGTAACATGAAGCTGCTCTTTGCCTTTCTTTGTCTGTCTTGTCTATTCAGACCATAAACTCTTTGGGGCAGGCATTGTCTGCGGAGTGACCAGCGCATTGGAGCCGTAGTTCTAAGTGGGGTCTTTCTGCACTGCCAGAATATTAATGACAGGCCATCTGCTATTTATAATAAATTACTACATCAGACCCAGAGGGGGAATGCTTGGGGAGCTGGAAATTCTCACCAAAGCAGAGAGGATGTACAGGGAGAAATTACACTAATGGAAACACTGACTGAAGAGCAGGTAGAAGAAACCTGCCACTGGTTCAATCTGTCCAGCAGAGGGAGCATCTCCCATCACTCTGGGCATCCTGAATTAGCCTGGAGATGCATGGGATCTAACCAGCTCTGATAGAGTCCAAGGACAAGACAAAGGCAGAAACATTCACCTCAGTTGCAACCTGTTTCTCACCTTCATCTGTGGAACCCAGCCCCACATCCTTCAGAAATGGATACAGGTAAAAGAAATTCCAGCTGCCTGCAGGTATTCAGTGTAATACTAGGAACCAGAAAAGACATGGAGTGACTTCCCAACCTTCCTCACCAGCCCCTTCTAAATGCTTGCTTCTCCAACCAGGTTTGCCAGAAGAGAATCAGTCAAGGAAGTGACATCAAAATCTTTCTTCCTCCGGGCTGCCCAGTGCAGTTTGCCAGTTCTGCCCGCTGAAGAATGAATTTCACATAACAGCAACTAACTGTGGGTTGTGTTTTGAATATAGCACTGAGCATTCAACAGTCAACTGTAATAGCCACCCAGCAATACCAAATCTATGAGCCTTTATACCACTGTCATGGGAACTCTGGAAGAACCTGGAGAGATTTTACTGTGTGGTTAAGGACTTCAGGCTTGGGAGCTGAGATCACTATGCTCTTCCAGCTGACCTAGCTCCATGGGCATTTCAGTCCTCTGTGTGTAAGAGCAAGGAAAACAGGACAAGTTGGAATGCAGCAATCAGAGAGGTATGTGGGGAGCACCCAGACAGTGAGCAAGTCTAGTTTTCCCCCTTGTTGTGGCATCTCCTATATGGATAGTAGCATCCAGTATTGGCCTTGAAGCATTTGTGTGTTCTGTTGGGTCTTCAAAGCAGTCTTTAGGAAGCAATTAAATAGTATACTTTCATTGCAAAATATTATGGTTTTTGTTGGCTTAGATGAATGGGGAAAATGAAGCATCTGGGGCTTTCCTTATAGCTTGACTGGTGCCCCCTAACTCAAGCCTACAGTGCTCTTGATGTTCAGGACCTGCTTCTACATAGCCCTGCCATTGCACTATATTCCTGACCTGAAACTCTCCTGCTGGTACAATCCTGATCTCCCCAAGATGAATTTACCAGTGTTCTTTGGTGCTGAAATATGCCCCACTGTTCCAGGCCCTCTCTTGAGCCCACTGAAAACTGATGGGTATTTCATACACAGTGTGGATTCAGGACTCAGGTCAGTCCAACAAATTTAGTGCACTTGTGAGCCATGGTGTGCTCAAATCCAACTCCATAGCTCCATCTTCTTCACCTACACCAGGGCAGTTTGGGCCGTTAGCTACAACCAAAGCTCTCTCTCTCTAATGGAACGAGTGTAGCCCCAGCAACCAAACACTCATCCACATTGTATACCTGAGCTTTTCATTCTTTATCCTGCACAATTACAACTCACTTGCCTGTCTGGTTCTGTCTCTCTATGGGTGTGCTGCTCACTGGTTTTGGCAACCAAAGTAAATTGGATCATGGATGAAGTTACCCCAGAGACCCTCAGCAAAACAGGACCCAAAGTGGTCTTTTGTGGTGGAGAGGTGAGGCTGCCCTAGAGGATAGACACCTCTAGAATCACAGGCTGCATGCTGGCTAAAAGAGGACCTCAGTATTTGGAGACTAACAGACATTTGGGACAGAAGGAACTCCCAGAGCTGCAGATGAGGATAACTGCTCTTCAAAGGGTCACAACTGACCTATGTGCCTCACTGCGCCAGCAGCAATCAAAAAACAGTGGGTTCTCTTGATAAAATAAAGCATTTGCAGCAAGATTGGCTTAGATCCAATAACCAGCCTGGACCCACATGTGAGGTTCAGAAGAGTTTTAGTTACCTTTTGGAAGGTGCATGAAATGTGGTTGGAGGGGATGATAGCAAGGGAAGGGGACTGGAGGTCTGGGATTGTTTTTTTTAAATGACCATGCCTTTCTTCTCTTGGTTTCCTTCAGGAATTGCCATGGGGCCCAGAATTTCCTGGAGGGGAGATTTAAGCTTGGAGCTTTCTTTTCTGATCCCTCTGTTGAAACAGGGCTGTAAATTGATCCTACAGCTGATAAGTAAGATAAGGCCTATGAACAATAAGATGCAGACAGGCAAGTGCTTTGCTCTTCAGAAGTCCTGTATAGAATTATCATGTGCCACCAGAAGGCACTGTGAGCAATGGCCTTGTTGGTTGTGTATAGCTAAACGTACGTACAGGACATAGATCTTGGAGAGGAGCTTGTGGCTGTAAGTGTTGTAGTTCTTACCCAAGGATCATATGGTCGCTATGGCTAGATTCCCACCTCATTCACCCTGTCTGCGATTCCTTTTCTTAAGTGGAGTTTCCCCTGCCGTTCACCCACTGCAAGCACCATATGGCACTAGGATATGGTCTCACCAGTCCTCAGTGAGAGCAAAATTATGACCCGAATCAAGAAATCACTGGCTCTCACTTCCTGTGCTGCTTTTGCTGCATTGCTTTGTGGCTCCTTTGGCCTCTTCTCCTAGCCTTGGCTTTGCTTTTCCTACAGCACCATTGTCTTGCTCTCTCTGTAAGTTCCCAAGTGCCCCTTTACTGCTAGTGTTGTCTGTGGTGGCTGTTCTTGTATGGATTGCCTAACTTCAGGCCAGATCTTAATTCATCAAATGGGATTTGAGATACACTGCCCCATCTAGGTGCATGGTTCTGGGCTCCATACTTGAAAAGGATGTGGAGAAGTTAAAGAGGGTTCAGAGATGGGTGATAGGAATGATAAACGGATTAACAGGAAAGTTGTATGAAAAGAGGTTAAGAGAACTAGGCATGTTTAGCTTGATGAAAAGGTGATTAAAGGGAGGCAGGATAGCAGCCTTCAAATATCTGAAAGTCTGCCACAAAGAAGAGAGAGAACAATTGTTCTCCCTTGCTGCAAATGGCAGATGCAAAACAATGGCTTCAAATGGCAGCCCAGTAGATTTAGATCAGATATCAGGAAGAACTTCCTTATTGTTAGAACAGTGAGGCAGTGGAAAAGACTGCTTGGGGAAGTTGTATGTCCTTCCTTGGAGGTTTTTCAAAAGAGGTTAAATAAGCATTGATCAGGGATGATTTAGGAGTGATGTTTGTGCATTTGTGTGGGGGGTTGGAGCAGATGACCCATGAGGTCTCTTTCAACCCTATGATTTTATACTGTAAACTCTTAGGAGGTGGGATTATGGCATGCATTATTGTTACTCATTGTGGAAAGACATAAATGAGGCAACCCAGGCATAGGGAGCAGTGGTTGGAGCTTTTCACTTCCATGTTATGGCTTTAAATCTAACCCAGGTCAAGACTGACCTGAAGAGGCCACTGTCATGTGGCTGTTGGAAGATCTGCATGCCATTTAAGGCTAGTTTTTGGTTGGTGACCCAGGCTCTGTGTCTGTCATAGCAGTCAAAGACAGGACAAGTGAATTTGTGCATACCTGGGGCTCAACAGATCTGGGTTCAATTTCCATCTCTGATGCCAACTCCCCATGTGATCTTGATTGAGTCGTTTCATTTTTCCAAGCTGTGCTTTTCCTATCTACACAATTGTCTCTTGCCTATTCAGTGGTGATGCAGTTGGGACAGGCACTGCCTCTTGCTCTGTGTCCATCCAGCACTGTGCAAGATCTGGTCTTAGCTGAGGCCTTGATGTGGTCCTGAAACATACGTGATAAGTCACCACCATGGCTTACACCCAGCAGGCAAGTCTCAGGTAGACAGATTAAACAGAGCTTGGAGGCCACTGTCATGTACAGATGGTGGCTGTGAACTTGAGCTGAGGCTGCATGAGCATGAAGCCTGCAGAGCTACTGCCTGTCACAGCTCCCATATGAGGGGGCTGCCAACTTTTTAAAGACATTTAGGTGCTTAACTCCCTTGGAAATCCCATGGGAATTAGATGCTTCCATGTCTTTAGAAACACTCCCCTAAATTTGATTCTAAAGAGGCAAAACTATCAACCCCAGCCTTCTCTGGTATGGACATGTGCACTAGAGAGTGAGAGAGGAGAGATGAGCCTCCTTGGTTCTATTAAAAAGAGATATTTAAAAAAGCTGATTATACCCATTTACATCAGGGGCTACTTGCTTTAATTCCTTGCCTAGCTACAGAATTAAAGGAATGACAGAAATATTATGTAAAGCAGAGCTGACTTGATTTAATCATCACTGCTGGAGTTTAAGACTCGTGTTCTTAAAGTCCCATCAGCATTTAGAAGACAAAAGGAAGCTCGGGCTTGCTCGCTTTTTGCTGTGGCTTGCCTGCTCAGGGATCTTTCATGGGATATGCCTCTCCTGTCTGTGGTGGCCCTTCCTTAGGGCATGGGGTGAAATCAGAGTGCTGGTCCTTTAAGTGCATGGCTTCTCTTCCATTTCCACTCTCTTTCTTTCCTTTTTTCCCCCCTCTCTCTATCTCTCAGCAAGTTTTTTATGTGATTACAGGCACTGCATGGTAATTAGTGCTAAACTCATTTGCACAACTACAGTTAATTGGCTACAACAATTAATTAATGTGTTGGAAATTTGGCACTGGAAAAAAAAGTTTGTCATCAAAAAAAAGATAGAGCAAAAAATTGCAAAGTAGATTTTATCCTAGCCCCCCTCCAGAAAACTTGGGTTTGTTTCCAAACCAGAATGACTTCTCCAAACTTTTTTTCCTAGGAATAAATCCTTCCAGTTCTCAACTTTTAGGCTTTCTTTTTTGTTTTTTCTTTTCTTCTTCCATTTTTTTCTTTTTCTTTTTCTTTTTTTTTTTTTACATTTTTTTGCCTTTCCTTTTTTCTTTCTTTCTTTTCTTTTTCTTTTTTTACAACTTAAGCAAACTCATTTCCCTGATAAAATATAGCATGACTAATGACTGAAGCATGTAAAAATCATTGGGAAAATGTCCTTGGAAGACGAATGCATTTTCAGCAGAATAATTAACTTAATTAACAAATTCACATGCATATTCATCAGGCTATTAATGTCTTCTCAGCTCAGCTTGACGAACATTGCGGTAATAACCATCTCATTTGCATACTGCATTCTACTGCTATCCAAAAAAAAGGAACATACACACGCGCGCGCGCGCGCGCACACACACACACACACACACACACACACAAGCACACACTCTGCAACATGCATCTTGTGTTAGCACATGGTAGAGTCTTGATGGTAGATTTCAAAGGGATTGTGCAAATGCATGTTTCTACTGTATCTAAGCCATCATTTGTGTCTGTGTGTATATGTGTGTGTCCCCTCTGTCTGCATGTGTGAGTGTGTGTGTGTCTCTCTCTCTTTTTCCCCCCCTATCTCTCCCGAGGGAAAACTTGGCACCGGTTCCAACTTTTCTTCACTTTCCCCTGCTCCCAACTGCTGCCAGCCTGCATCAACACAAAATTGCCATTTTCCCCAGCTCTCTGTGGAGCAATCTTTAAAAGCAGTAAGGTGTGACGCCGACGACAGCCAGCTTTGGCAGCACAGCCTGCGGAAAAAGCGCAGAATGGAGGAAGATTAAGAGAAATAGAGTGGAGGGCGCCGTTTCTACCGGCGTGTGGAGCACTGAGCAGAGAGAGAGAGGGAGAGAGAGAGAGGGGAGAGGGAGGGAAAAAAAAAACCCACAGCAGCTGTCGCCCTAATTCCACTAACTCTCTGCTTGTGGTCATATTAGAAAAACAGATTAGGCACCTCTGTGGCAGTCATTTATTCCTGACATACGTTAATATTCTATATCTTAATTCACCCATCTTGAGGCGGATGGACTTTGGGGTTTAACTTGCATGTGCCAAGGAATGGGGGGCAGTTTCCCCCTCTTTCCTACCCCCCACCATCTTCCATGGAGAGAGAGAGAGAGAGAGAGAGAGAGAGAGAGAGAATCCAGCCCTGTATATGTCTGGCTTGGATTTTTCAGTCTCCCACTCTGCAATCTTATTCCATGCCTCAATAGGTCTCTCTCCCCTGACCCCTGTCACCCCCATTCCCTTCCCCAGTTTTTTAAGCCCTCGGCAGTGCACCAGTTCCTAAAGGCAGGGGCTCAACTGGAAGGAGAGGTGGTAGGCTCTGGGGCTGCATGAGTGAACTTTGCCCTTGTCTCCCTCCGGCCAGTTAATTGGCTGGGTTTGGGTAGCGTCTGGCATGACACAAGGGGGCGAACCACGTTGGCAGCCAAATTAGAACCTGCTGTCTCGAGTTATTCCTCCCGACTGGCTGTGCAGAGAGGGCAGCCCTGCCGAGATACACGGGCAGTGGGCACTTGCAAGAGGCTGAGGAGCAAGCACATCTCAGGGTTAAGTCTCTGCGCTGTATTTTGGAGTTAGAAGAGGTCTATGCAGTGCATAGGGCTGTCTCTGAAACTCTGAACCCCAGCTTTCTACCCAGCCTCCAGCATGGTCCCTTTTCTCCCTCACCAACCAGTGCGGTTGTGATTCAGCCTGGCAAAGGGTGGTGACTGTTGCCAGTCTGCCTCTTTGCACAAAGCCCAGGCTCCATTTTGTCCCTGTAGTCAGGGATGGAATTGCAACCCAGATGCCTGGGTATTCCCAGCCACCCACTGAGAGATGCAGTCCAAATACCCAGCAACTGCCACAGGTTCCAGCTAGCCCTGCCCTGTTGCTGAGGGCCATGGGGATGGGAGAGCAGGGGGCTACCATCTCCTGTGCAGCCTCTAGGCCCATCCCTCCTCAAACTGTCTTTTGCCCTGCATGGAGTTGCTCTAAACTGGACCATGCTTTGGGGAAGCTCAGCTTCTGCTGCAATGGGACAGGTCTGGAGAAGCTCACAGCATTTGTCTGTGGTGGCTGGATGGCAGTGCTGCCCCCCCTGCAAAGCCTGGGAGCCCCTTGGTTATCTCTGCAAAAATCCAAGTGATTTTGGTCTTCTTTGGAAGTGTCCCAGTTGGAGACCCCTCTCGCCCCTCCCCACTTCTCCTTTTCTCACTCCACTGGACATCTGTCCGTGCCCTTCTCTCCAGCCTGGCTCAGCCAAGCCACACGGTTCCTGCTCACCTTCCACCCTCTTCCACCGTGCATCCCCCTTCCCCCGAAGCATCTGAGAATGGTTCCTCCTCCTGGCTCTGAACCAAAAGTCACTCCAGATCGGGCCAGATGTTCACCAATCTCCTTTACAGCCTATATACTCTCCTTCCCCTCCAGTGAGCACACCCCCCCTCCCTCCTGCTGCGCTCACCACTCTGGCTGGAAGGGAAGCCTGATGGGGGAAGGGCAGGTGCGGGAGGAAGTAATGAGACTGAGACAAGAGCTGCCTTTAAAGAGCCATCAGGAGGCGCTATTTGCCTCCTTCCAAGTGTATTCCCCACCCCATGCCCCTGGGTCTGGCAGAGCTCCTGGCTCCATGTTTCCCTTGTGCCATGCCAAAATGCCAGCATGCCAGGAAGCCACCAGCCTGCTAGCAGGCATCACCTTACTAGCTGAACTTGAGCACCAGGTCTCTTGGGACCTTTGGCCAGATCCACAGCCAGTGTATATCAACGAGGCTCCCCTGAAGGCACCAGCTGAGCTCTCGATGGCAGATGCCATAGATGCAGGCTCCATGCCCTTGGGAGCCTTCCTGGAACTACTTCCAAAGAGGTCTCTCATTCCATTCCTTAGATGCCACCAGGAATAGAAAAGAGGTTTCTATGGCCTGGCTGCCTCCGATGGCAGGGGACTGCACTCAGTGACCCCAGCGGTATTCAAAATGGATGGGCTAGTTGGCACTACTCTGTTATTTTGTAGATCGATCCATCACTGCTCACTGTCCAACGGGATTCTTTTTTAGCTCAGGTGGGAAGGGTTTTTTGGAGCAGAGGGATCTGAGTCCCACCCTTGCTGCAAAGTCAGTAGTAGTCAAAAAATGCAGCCCAGTAACGGCCCCAGGACAAGTATTAGCCATACGATATAGCTCAGGAAGCCATTCCAATAGCTTAGTCTTCTGCTGGGGTCAAGTTCAGTCCATGTGCAACACTGATCTCTTGCAAACAGCTTACACTGGACACATACGGGCAACTTATTTATAAGTAGGGAGAGACAGTCTAGGACTCAGCAGATGTGGGTGCAAATCACAATGTACCTTAGCTTTTCCAGCAGTAAAGTAGGAGGCAGCAATTCTGCCCTGCCTGTTTATTTTTCAGATTAGAAATAAAGCACAGTTTTTCCAGAGCAAGATCATATAATCCCTGAAACACCTCATCTTGGGGGGCAGTGTTAAAATCAGGATTGGAGACCCTGGTTCAACCACCATGCCTGGGTTTGAAGCAGGGATTAATTCTGGGTATGGTCTGCATTATGCTGCAAGTCAGAAGAGATTACCACCATCTAAGGTTTGGGAGGGATGAGTCTACACCTCTACATTGGGACCTCTTCAGGGCGGGTACTGTTGCCTGCTAAGTGCTTATACAGCACCCAGACGAAGGTTTCCAAGTACCAGGGCAGCAAAGGTTTGGAGCAACCTCCCAGGAGGGTCAGTGTGGGCCAGAAACCTATCTGCAACCAGGAAGACATAGTTGGCTATTAAGAACATGCTAATAAGGAAGGTATTGAAGGGCTAGACCAGATTCCCTAGAGAGGCTGTGGAATTGCCGTCACTGGAAGTTTTTAAGAGCAGCTCGGACAAACACTGGGCTGGGATGCTTTAGCCAGGGCTGGTCCTGCCTTGGGGAGAGAGGATTGGGCTAGGTGACCTCCTGAGGGCCCTGCTAGCCCTGTTTTCCTATGATTCTAGTTTTAGGATGGAGCTCAATCAGCTTATGAATGGGCCATTCTGACACAGTACCTGTATCAGGAGGGTAACACAGCAAGTGATTCATGTGGTCCCTTCCGCTCCTGTTTTCCTAGCAAAAGGTTCTTGATGGAAGCCTCTCCATTCTACTGCAATGCCAATAATTAATGAATACTGGCAGATGGAAACCCTGAGCTTTGCTGCTAACAATCCACAGTGCTTTATTTGTCACTCTCCAAACACAGACCTGCTTGTCTTGCCATTAAGGATTTTGGGTAGTTAATTGAACAGGAATTTCGTTTACCAAGAAGTACTATAGTTAAAACTACCACTAGAGGGCGCCTGTAATACCATGTGCACCTAACCCTGCATTAAAGCAAAATGTGTCCTGAACAGGATGGGCCTCTGCTTTCATGTCCAATATCTTTATAGCATGTAATATCAGGGCTCTGTGCTTTTGTCTGGAGGGAGTTGAACGTGGCCTTTGCTACTAGCTTCACTTTGGTTTGTTGTTGCAGGTATCAGCAGATGGTGCTGTTACACTCAAGTCTTCCGTATTCTTACTGTACAAGCAAGTTTTGATTCTTGGGGAAACACACTGGGCATGTCTACACATGCATTTATGCCGGCTTAAATCTACTGTGCAGTAAATTACTGCACAGTAAGCGGGAATAGACTGGTATCTACACACGCAGGCATTAAAGCGCCTTAACTCAGTGTGTGGACTGACTTGGGACTAAAGTCAGTCCCAAGTCAGTTCATACACACAGTGTTACTGTGCAGTAAGGTGTCTACATGTGTGTTACTGTGCAGTAACTAATCGGGTGTAAAATTGATACCTGCATACTGCAGGTATCAAATTTATGCTCAAGTCGGCATAAGTCACCATATTTACTGCGCAGTATGGGCACGCACATGTAGATGTGTGCCTGTACTATGCAGTCATTTCGGTTACTGCACAGTAAATGTGCACATGTAGGTGCGCTCATTGTGTTGTCCCTGCTTTTGGGTTGGGCGAGGTTTATCCAGGAGCAGCTTTGGGAGCTATCTGAACAGCAGGAGAGTTTACTCAGGTTGGTGTTAGTTCCGGCGGCAGATTAGCTGCTTGTGTTGAAGTATTGGTGCCAGGCTGAGACACAGGTTTGCTTACATGTATGTGACCATCTCATTCCCAGAGTGATGTCTGTGTGTACATAGGGAAGGTGCCATTTAATATAAACACAGACTACATGATACTGACTTCTCCTGGGTGGGTAAGACAGCCCACAAGGTGCTGGACATCTGCTGCTCATAGGCAGACGGGTGGTGATGGTATTAGAAGAGGGAAAATAGTGCTTACACTGTGCCCATCTGCAAAATATATCTGGCCTGAAAAGCAGAATTGCCCCTGGAAAGAGCTGTTTTTCCATTCCCTCATTATCCCATTTATACCTTTACACATATAGTTTGCTGGGCCCAGCAGGGACAATTACCAATCTACAGTATCATGGCAGGCATGCAGATACTATCAGACTAGATCAGGCCAGTGGTCTTCCCAGTCCAGTATCCCATTTCCAGCTGTGCTCAAGACCACATGCTGCAGATGAGGGTGCAAGCAACCCCCTTAGTGGCCAATTATGGAATAATGTGCCAAGGGAGGTTATTTCACAAAATGCTTTTCACCCTGCAAAGTACCCCCGAATGTTCTCATTTTCACGTTGGTGTCTGATCCATTCATGGATCCTTTTAATTTTTTTCAAAATTTCATTTTCCTCACATTTTTCTGCAAAAGAAGTTAAACGGTTGCTAACTTTCTGATATTGTTCTTTGTTTGCCCAGTTTCCTTCTGTTCTTCTCTCCTCTTCCCTACTTTTTTTCCACTAAAGAAGTGAGTTATGAAAAAAACAAAACCAGAAAACAGGTTTAAAATAACCCAATCTTTTTCCTATTTGGCTTTAAAAAAATGGAAGATTTTTTAAAATGGAAAAACTGGAACATGTTGGAGTAGGGAAACAAGTATTTTATGCAAAAAATGTTCATTTTGAAAAAAGAGCCATTTTTCTTTAGAAAGAAAAGGTTTGAATGTAATGTTTTAGGCCACTCAGCTTTTTGGTCAGTTGAAAATTTGTCATCTTCAGTTGCATTTTACATCCTCTTGCTCCTGTCCTATAAGAATGGATAAAAATAAATAGCTGATTAGGGGGTTTGATGTTTTAATTGGTACTGGGGAAACTCCTGGGAGCTCTGGGCCTGGATGAAGACATCCCTCATGCTTGGTGCTATATAAACATGGAACTAAAAGATGGACCCTGCACAAAACCATCCCCAGTCACAGGAACGTTCTCTCTCTCATTCATTATTTTGTGGACATCTATTACATTCCTTCTCTGAACCAATCTCCATCTTCCCCTGCCCTGGCCTGCCAGCCCTTCCTCATGTAGAAACCTAGTCATTTTTGTCACCCATCAATGCACTCTCTTCTCTTTTCACTCTGTTGTTTAAGACTGAGGCTGACAAGCAAGGGGCATGGGAGTTGAGATTCCTGAGCTTGTGACCCATGTTTGTGGTGTAACTTTGGGCCATGTTGTATCATCTCTCCATGGCTGTGAAGGCCAGTAATCATCTCAGTGGGTTTGAGTGGCCGAAGATGAAAGGGGCTACAGAAGAATGAGGGCTTGTTGTGATATTAAATACTGGCATTAAAAGTGGCTTGACTTCGTTGGGTACCCCCAATGCTTCTGCTTCCAGCCCATCTCCTTCCCACTCCCAGGAACAGGTTAGTGACCCCAGAGCCTGGCTCTATCCTGGGCAGCTTCTTCAAACGTGTCTGTTGCCTGGAGGACATCACGCTACCTTGTCTGATCATCCTGTGCAGAGACCTGTTGCTTAGCAACAATCGGTACATTTTTAATAAATCCCTGGCACTGGGGCTTCCAGGTCTGGGGGTTTGTTATTATTTTTGGTGCATTTTTCTCAGTTTTTAAAGAAATGTCTGCTTGACTTGAAGGACTGAAGCTAGAAATCAATGAGAGGCTGGGTGTCCAGTAGGAGCCAACAGGTGATTGGCTAGAGGAGAGTGACATCCAGGATAGCACTGGAACAGCTGACACCACTGCCTGACCTAATCACACTCTTCATACTCAGGGCTCAAGGCAGGGGAGAAAGAAAGCTGAGGGCTTTATGGGGTTAGTGCATGAGCCTCTCACACCAGGACCCTTGGCATCTTATTCTTACTCGGGTCAAAGTTCAAGGTACAAGTCCAGTTCCCTCAGCCCATGTTCCTTCCAAAGGAAATTTCAGCCAGGTCCCCCCAAGTCACCATCCAGGGCACTGCAGCTCACTGTCTTTGCTCTTGAGAGGCATTAAGCTAAGTTGGTAGAGGAAGGATGGGGCAGTGGCAAGAGAATGAGCCTGAGGCTTGGAAGATCAGGGTTGTAGGGTCTGCCCTCCTACAGACCCCCTGTGTGATCTTGGGCAAATCATATAACTTCTCTGCTCCCTGGCTGTAACAGGGGGTGATGGCATGGCTCTGCTGTGAGGAGATATGCACCCAAAACTGCAACGCACTGTGGTGATAGGCAGATATGCACCACAGAGGATACACTAGGAGCAAAGGGGAAGACCTTTCTGCTGCTGAGCTCATGGGTTCAGAGCAGGCTGCAAGGCAGGCTGGGGGTGAAGATGGAGCTCTGTGTATGTCAGGCAGCAGGAGAAACCACAGGCAGGGAACCAGATCCCTGAATTCCCAGACCTTCTCTTTCCTGAGCAAATGAAGCCCCAGGTTGGGGAGGTCCACATGTGAGACCTGCCTCTGGTTCTGCCTTTTGCTTGGGCTCCTTGGGTTTTTATTTCTGCCTGCCTGGGAGACTCCCACTTGGAGAATTTACTGCTGAGAAGATCTGGGGGAGGAGTTCCCCGTGGGACAGGCAGTGACACCAGATTTATTTGTATGGCAGCAGGAGAGTGTGAATCTTGCTCCCCGACATGTCAGAGGCTGCTCATGTTAATCAAAGGCCAAGTCTGTTCCCTGCTGGAGGAAAGTGGCTTCCTTCCCACTTCCTCCCCTCTACACCTTTGCCCTGGGAAATCCCAGTGGATGGAGCACTGCTGAGACCTTGCAGGTCCAACAGTGGGCAGCATCTGCTCAGAATCTGTGACAATTGATTGCTAAGCCTTCCTTCCCTGGGAGACCACACAGCTTCCACAGCACAGTGTCCTTGTAGGGAACCTTCAAACCTGCCATCTCCATGTCCAAGCCCTGTGGAGGACAGGTGGAGCATCTGCAGCCTTCCAAAGCAACTCTGTGCAGCAGTGAACTATATCTCAGAGGTTAAAGGGCAGGGCTGGTGACTTTGACCAGCACAGCCCATGGAGTTCATCTTCAGTAGGATTGTTGGTTAGAGGAAAGGTCTGGGAGTCAGGAATCCTGGGTTGTAGTCTCCTGTTTGCCACTTAACTGCCTTGCTGGTGGCCTTGGGCAGATCACATAGCCATTCTGCTTCAATTTACCTACCAGCATCTAAAGCTCTCTAGTATATAGAAGCATTGAGAGGTAGTGTAAAGGCTAGGAACTTGATTCTCTGGCACTCTCAGATACTCTAGGAAAACAAAGCAGGTGTTGTAACCTGGGGGCATTGAAGATTTGGCACCTTTCTTGGGGGGAAGAAAGAAAACCCTTGAGTGCACATTTGCCAGGAGGTGGAACCAGGGACATAGGGACCAAGACCAGATGGTGTAGCCTGCCACTAGAGAAGCGGGCATTTCTGTGATGGGTGTTGTGGCTGGATCCAGCTCAGCAGCTGGGATCACGCAAGCATGTGTAATGCCCTTTCAGGCTCTGAGCCTGCAGACTCGTGGTTATAGTTCATCAGGAGGTAGGGGATGAGGGACTATTCCTTTCTGGCCGGCAGTGAGGCTCAGGTTCTGTGCCATGCCCCCAGCCCTAAATGATTGCTACCCTCACAGGGGCCCATTTTATGTAAACAGGCAAAAGAAGGAAGGGGAACTTGGCAGGTCTGTGCCTGGTAGGACTGCTGGCCATGACCAGGGTGAGATGAGATTGGAAGGGGCCTGCATGCCAGGCTGGGAGCAAGAGGTGTGCATGTGTGATTGGGAGTGGGTGTGGAGATGCACAGGAAGCCAGCTTTGTGTGTATGGGTCCATGTCTGTGCACAAGTGGCCAGTTCTGCATGTGTGTGTATGTGTGTGCGCGCATGCATGCACAGGAGACTAGCCCATATGTGTGTAGGCAGACCCTCTCTAAAGTGTGCATATGTGTACACACCAGGGCACCCAGCTCTCTGTCTTAAGGTGGGTGTGTGAGTACATGGCAATCAAGATTCCCAGGCTGTGAGTGTGCACACAGAATGGGTGATCAGCAAGAGAGCTATGTGTGTGTGCGCATGTTTGTGAGCAAGCGAGCTGCCTTCCTGAGCCCTTGCCTGTGAGTCACCAGACAGCTTTGCTCTCCGTCCTTCAGTCTGTCAGAACCGTCCCTCCCGTCGTATTTTATGCGAGAAGACGCTCTTTGGAGAATTGATAGCTCTCTGACCCCACCTGTTCCCGAGCTCAGTAGAAGCCCATTAATGAAGTTGGGCTGAACAGGATCCCAGCCAAATCCTCATGTCCTCATCAAAGGAGACATCTGTCCCCACCAAGAAGGAAGATATCACCCAAGGGGGAAAAGGGGGGTGGGCTGGGAGGCTAAGGGGGAGTGAGAGAGAAAGAGACCTTCCTTTTGATAACAACGTCCTCAAACTGCCCCTTGCAAACACATCCTGCTCCATTCTCAGGCCTATGAATTCCACCGCATGGTTTCCGAAGTGGAGGGGGGGTGGAGAATGCAGCCTTGACCCCAGCGAACCAAGCCCCCGATATGCATCCTTCTCCCCCCACCATGCTTGCCAGTCCTCCCTGAGTACAAAGCTACCTTGCAATCGTGTGCCAAAGCGACTGACTTTCTTTTATTCATGTGTTGTTTTATTGCTGGCAAAAGCTGTCGGAGGATGGCTCCTGCCAAACGCGTCCCCAGCATCTTGGCCTAACATACAAACGGCATGCTAATGCAGAAATTTAAAGAGGCTCTTCGGTTTAAATCGGAATTTTAAATGAGAGTGAATGCACAGAAGGGACCCAGGCAAAAGCTAACAATATTGCCTCCCCCCCCACACACACCTGGTAATTTGATGGGCATGGATGACTGGAAAGAATACACCGCTTGGCTTGTTTGCCTATGGTTGAGGCAAAGAGACTGACCAATGTTGGGGAATGGCTTGTGTGGAGAAGAGGCCCAGTGCCAGAGAGTTGTCCCCCCCAGCCTCTGCCCTGCTCATGTCAATATGGACAGGGAGATGCCAGTGGTATGCTCTTGAACTTGGAAACATGAGGGAGGGCAGAGTTAAGGGGATGGGAGTGTCACCCCTTGATTCTTCTGTCCTGTGGCAAACCATCCCAAATTGAACAGCAGGGTTTTAGAGATGATTGTCTGGGGAAAGAAAGGCAGGCTTCAGCCAGTGTTCCAGCGCAAGTCCATAACCACAGGCCTCCTCATGCATGAGAACCCAAAATCCACTTCATTTTAATGGCAGGGGCTGATCACTGAGGAGACATCCCTAGGAGGGAAGCTGGGATGACTAAGGAGGGCATATCTCTGGGTGAGAGCTATGTTGGTTTTGCTGCTGGTAACTGTTAAATGCCTGAGTCTGAAAAAGCCACTGGCAGCCAAGCCTATTGCCTTCCCTAGGAGCAGGATTACACTCTCACCCAAGACAGTGGAGGTCTGCAGACCCCAAAGCATGTACCTTATCTAGTCTGGGTCAAGGGACTCACCTGCTGAAGGTGTTTACAGGAGCAGGGCTTTGGGTTGTGCAAAGCTTTCATTTTTCACTGCACTAGGGCCTTCATTCCTTTGCCTGCCAGTGTAATTTTGCAAGTCACTGCGCTTCTCTGCAGGAAAACCCAGCCCATGAAGCTGCAAATGTAATGTGCAGCTTTAATTATCAAAGAGCAGGAGACTTTGTTCTCAAACCATTGGTGTGGTTTCAAAAGCATGGGCTTGTGATGAAATCCCAGGAAGGAGAAGGCAGGAGATCTGTGTTCTTAGACCACACCTTGCTCTGGGTTGATGCAGATGTTTACTTGTCTTGTTGTCCTGTTAGACTGTAAGCTCTGTGGGGCAGGGGCTGTTTCCACATGTTTATGCAGTGCTTTGGTCTCAGTTGCATGCAACACTTTGTCAATTTGCTCACATAAATAGCATTGTAGAAGAGACCATCTTTTTGCTCGGTATTTGTACAGTGCCTAGCACTGAAGGGTCCTGCTTCATGCCCATGACTGAGGTGCTTCTGCGATACAATACTAATGATCGTAAGAGGAGCTGTCCAGCCTCTCTTGTGTGAAGCAAGGACCCTGCACCATCCCAGTTCTAAATACAGTATGAGGCAGTTGTTTTCAACAGCAGTAACATCAGATCATTGCATGCTTCCAGTAAAGACATTTGCTTGAAAAAGAGCCCAGGTCTTAGCCTATCCCCAAGGCAGAGTGCTTCTTGGAAATTAGAGCCTTTCACATAGACATTAACCCATTGATTCCCATGTCCTATGAGGTGGGGATGGAGCAACTGAGGGCATGGGCAAAAACATACCATGGTATTATTTACATCACTTTTATAGACAAATATAAATGTTACTGGGATCAGGAAGAGACTGGTGTGCAGCTTTCACAGAGTACACCTCGCCACTAGATGTTTGGGGGGAAGCAGGTAGTACAGTTATTTTTTGCAAATGGCTACCCTAGGATGTGGATAGACCACAGATATAACAATGCAGCTTTACACCAGTAAAGTTTTAGCCCTGATTCTTTCAGGGGTAACTTTCCATCAGATTTGGCGAAGTTGCCATAAAGGGTTTGCCTTGTCTGTACACTACATTTTTACATCACTGTAATACTAGTTACACCAAACATAAACATTTAATCTGCCCATGCCCTGTGGAAAAATCAAGCACCTTGCTCACAGCTGCAGAGAGTCTGCCAGGGGTTTGGGCTTCGTAGTTCCTGGCTCTCAATACTATGCTTGGGCCTTTTGATCCAAAATCAAAAGGAGCATCGTCACACAGGCTGAGCAGCAAGACAGCAGCTGTAAGATCACCAGAGGATGACTCCTGGTTCAGACCATCTCAGCCCAGCTCCTACCAGCTCAGCCAGGAACCATGCCCACTTTTTGCTCACCTAAGAAAACTGGTGGCAGTAGACCAGAGGCGCGTTGTTAGTCTCACTGGGAGTAACACACAGGCTGATCAGCAGATGGGAGCTGTGGGGAGGGGTGGAGGGGGGAGAGCAGAAGCTGCAACACTCGGCCACCAATTGGCAGATGCTGCTTGGGTCCCATGGGAGGAGGTCAACTCATCTGGAATGTGGAGGTGTGGGGCTGGGCACTGCTGCTTCAGCCGCCTGAACAGTCTTGTGCTGCTGTTCCTGCGACCTGCTCAGACCTGGGCCATGGTTTTTACACAGAATGTTTTCTCTTCCAGTGAAAGCTGAATGTCTAGTGACACCAGAACGTTTTGCAAGGCTGCACTGCTGTCCCTACATCCTCCATTTCACAACTTCCCCCCTCAAAAACATACTGAGATTTCAACCTTTACCAATTAAATGTTGCAATTTTTTCCCTTGGAAACAAATTTTCCCTTCCCAACTCCCTTACATTTTCCACAAAACTGATTTAAAAAAAAAAAAAGCTTTTTAAAAGCATCAAGCAAAGTGTTTGGATTGATTCATCCCAACCTATTCTTTTTTCCCCAAGATTTCAAAAGCCTCAGCGTATTTTGTTTTCATTCAGAACGGAGGATAGCTTTTCTCCACCTAAAATTTTAAAATTGCCAAAGATCCAAAATAATCTATTTTCTTCCCAGCTTCAGTCCTGACAGAACAGCCCCCACCCCTCTATCCTGGACCTGTAGAAGGTGAGTCTGATGGTAGTCACTAGCTGAGAACCATTGCCCAAGCCCACATGACTGGGAAGCTTCTTCAAGAGCTGCATGGCTTATCATGCCTCAGAGCTACCACTACACAGCATTGCAGAGCGGAGACTTCCCCCTCTCCAAACTAGTCTTCCCAGCTGGCACTGGAAAGGAGAATGAAGATGGTGGTGCTGATGGGGGCGAGAGTGCCATTGGAGTGGGGGGATTGATGGCGGGGGAGATGAGAAAGCAGAGAAGGGGGTGGGGGACTCACCAGTATTGTGTGAAGGGGCGCGGCAGTGATTTTGATGCCAGGCTGATGGTGCAGGTGTCAGTGTGCCAGGGAAGATGTTAAAGGGGCATTTGTGCCACTGTGTTTATAACAGGGCTAGCAGTTCTAGGGCAGAGCTGTGCTGGCGTCAGATGCAGATGTGGCCTTGGTGACTGGCAGCATAGTAAGTCAGCACCCTGCCCTGCCTCATCTGTACTCCACCACCATCCTCCCATGACAGGTCTACTGCTGCCATCTTACCTTATGAGGTCCTAATGGTTAAACAGGGCTTCAGCCTTCCAGTGAGCAAATTCCAACTTGGGAATGGGAACAGCAGATCCTGTGAGTCCCCCACTTGTCCCCTGCCTTTGCTGAGGGAACTGGGAGTTCTCTGATTTCATGTGATGGCCAAACTCAGGCCCTGGTGGTCATCTTGGGGCTTTAAAAATGACAGGAAAGGTCAGGATAAGGAAAGAGAGGTAAGGGAGAAATAGTATCTGGAGCCCCCTGACAGTGATGCTGATTGAACCAAATTGTCGTCAAGGTGTGGTTGCTACAGGACAGAATACAGTTTTTCATTCTCTTCCTCCATGGCTCCGGTGTGGCAGGGGCAGCAGCTCCCGCACGCGCCAGGCCCAGACTCTCCAAACCGTCTGGAGGACTTGGCACCGTTTCCCTCTCCTCGGTGCCCCTGCGGTGAGCCGGCATGCATGGCAGGCTGCAGCTTCATTACGGTGATTGATTCCTTTAGCTGCTAGCACGCAGTGGGGGCCCGCTACCGAGGAAAACGGAGAGAGGCAGGAGGGGTGTGGGGGGAGGCTGCATCTGTGAAAGCTGCACAGGCCCTTTTTGCGGTGCTGCTGCTCCATTGCTTAGCTCTGGCAGGAGAGCTGGGGTTACTTGTGGTGCCCACTGCCTTCTCAGCTTGGTCAAAGATGACGTGACCTGGGAGCAGTGGGGAAAAGAATAGATACAGTTTTGGATGGATCTGAGGAAGATGTTCCCCAAAGGAGCAATGGGGAAGGAAGAATTTAATTGCTCCATTAAGCGGGAACTGCGAGTGGGGAGTGCAAGGCACTAGACTTGGGGAAAAGCTGCCACGTAGGGACATCACCAGGGCTCTGCCCAAGAGCCCCAGCTGGTCTGTGAGGCAGTCTGATGCAGAGCACTAGACTGGGGCTGTGGCACTGCTGGTCATGAGCATGAAGTGAGACCTCCTTTCTTTGCACAGAGCTGTGGCATGGCCCAGGGCTGTGGTTATGTGTGGGTGGGAGGAGGCTGACCAGCAATCCTGCTCAGCAAGCTGAGGGCAGAGGAGCAGTGAGGACCTTCTCCATATGGGGTTTTCATTAGTGCATGTGGCACCTGAGCATCACAGTGATAGTGCATTAGACAGACTGATAGACGGATGGATAGGCAGACAGATAGATGGCTAGATTCTCTTTGGCCAAGGGTCAGTTGAAGCAGACATCTCTGTAGGGCTGTGCCATGGCTAAGTGGCTCCTTCTCCCCCTGCTGCCCCTGCTTCCCAGCTGTTTCAGGATCCTTTCAGCTGGTTTTGTGGACTAGGCCATGCTTGAACTCCTTTTTACCTCCCTAAAGGAGCATGCAGAGCCAGTACTGCTTTGAGCTGGAGCCTAGTCAAAACTGGGCTCCAGGACTGAAACTCAGACCTGTGTGAAGGGCCAGGCAGCAGGCCTGGGCCCCTGTAGTGAGGGTTTAAATTACACTAATGTGGCACCCAGGCCTGTGCTTGCTCTTCTGCAGAAGCAGATTTCAGACTTCCACTGAGATGCCGGCTCTTCCACCCTGCTCCTTCTGGCAAAGCTCTCATTGGCTTTCATGGGCCAATATCCCTGTGACAGGGCAAAATCCCAGGTGGGAAGAGTTGGCTGAAGTCCCGCCTACACCCAAGAGCAATGGTGTCATGGGCTGGTGTATTTGTAATACATGTTCTGGTTTAGTTGTCCCTGGAGCCTCAGCCATGCTGTGAGGTGGTGGGTGTGCCTTGGGGGAGCCTCCCAGAAAAGTAGGCCTCTCCCCCTGTCTTTCTTTCCTAAGGTGTCTTATGAGCCTCAGGTGAGGACAAAGGGGTTGTGTGGGATGTGGGTGAGGCAGGGGCAGCCTGGAAGATAAAGGCCCAGATCCTGTCTCCCAGGGGAGCAAGGTGCCACCCTCCCTATGAGGATCTGGGGTACGGTGTGAGGGATTTGTGTGTCTGAGGTCAGATTCTGATCGCTGGTGTAAATGTGGAGCAGCTCTACTGGTTTTTGTGGCATTGATCTAGACTGGCATCCCGATTCTGATCCTCTCCCTTGGGTGTCAATCTGGGGGAAGTCCAGTGGAGACAATGGAGTGGTGCCAGGATAGCAAGATGCAGATGAGTTTAGCACAAGGTCCTCAGGGCAGGAAACCACTCTCCCTCATGAGACTAAGCCATAAGCTCTCCCCAAGGAGCATGGTTTTCACATGGCTTCTGTGTGCCACGCATGTGTGGCCTGCATGTGTGGGTGATGGAGTTTCCACCTGGCTGTGATGCATGGGGTTATTCTATTGTAGGTAGCCATCTTAGGTCCTTCTCTGACTCACCTCACCTTGGCAGCTCGTCTCCCGCTAGTCTGTTACGTGTTTATTCTCACATCCCTGACTATGCCCAGTGCACAGACAGGGAACTCAGGCCCTGAGAGATGAAACAACTTCACTGAGTCACCCAGGAGGTCTGTGGCAGAGCCAGCAAGATCTCCTATATGTGAAGCTAGCACCCTGGTAACCAGTCACTTCCGGGCCTGCCATTTTTCCTCCCTCCCTACTCCACGTGGAGCAGCCAGCATTGCCACAACTGTCTCAGTGACATTCCTAATCAGACTCCAGCAGAAGGGGCTCAGTCCCCAGATGGGGTAAATCCACATGGTTCCAGCGGTGTCAGTCGTGCCCAGCTCAGAATCCGACCCCAACCAGTGCAGCCAGCTTCTTTCCCATCCAGCAGCTCCAGGCCGGATGCTTCCCCCTTCCCCAGCGCTGCCTGTCATGGCAGCAGCCCCGTCTCGCTGGCACGGAAAAGCAGGTCAATTTCCTCCTGACACAGACGTTTGAAAAAGCTTCAACATTATGTCAAAGCCCAACTCTGCAGCTGGGGCGGGCGGCTGGTGCTCCAGTCCCAGCACGGCTCAGGGGGCTGTGACTCTCCGTCGCAAGGTTTCTCTCCTTGCCAAGAGGAGTAATTAAAGCTGCTAACAGAGTTTATAAAGACATGTTCTAGCAGTGAGGAACAGCCGGGCTTCTGCAGACTTTTGGGTGCGGGCTGCAGCCAAGCTGGGATCTGTGCATCCTGGCAACTGCTTTGGGAATCAGTTGGTGGCTGCAGACTAGTGGATGGAGCAAAGAGGAGGGGGGAGAGACTGGGAGCCAGGATGCCTGGGCTCCATTTCTGGCTCTGAGAAGGGGAGTGGGATTCAGTGGTTAGAGGTGGAAAGGTGGAAGAGTCGGGACTCTGGGTTCTGTGGGCTCTGGGAAGGCAGGGGAGCCTGGTGGCTACAGCATGGGATGGCAGAAGCCAGGACTCCTGAGTTCTGCTTCCTCCTTAGGGAGGGGACTGGGGTTTGGTGGTTAGAGGAAGTCGGGACCCCTGGGTTCCAGTTCTGGCTCTAAGAGGAATGGTGGCCTGTATAACATATATTACAGTTTTTGGGTTGGCTCCAGGCTGTCTAATGGGTGGATATAGCCTAAACAAAGATTGGGCAAATGAGAAACTTCCATTTAAAAAAAGGTAAGTTTTACCCTCATAGCTGTGAAGAAAACCTTCCAAATGCAGCTCTGGGCAAAGCCCATCAGTGTTACCTTCCTGAGTCTGCCAGTAAAGGCTTCCTGTCCAGCTCATGGTACATAGGCTGAAATGCCTCCTGCACTCTGACATTAACCACTGTGTTGTGGCTTGATGCAGGAGGCATGAGCAGGGGAAAGGCTCCTGAGGGCTCGGCACTGGGAACTGGGACTCGCTGCAGGGAGGGGCAGCAGGCACCAAAGATAAAGGGGGAAAGGGACAGAGAGGTCAAGGGCAGAGAGCAGTGGCCTCCTTGGGACAGGGGGCTTTGCTATCAACTGTGGCAGTAAAGTGCTTAATAAAGGCCAGTCATTCACAGATGCCTTGCCACCTGAGGGCCAGAGTCTGCCCTCAAGCACCATGCCAACCTCTGAGTGCCCCCTGCGGTCTGCCATGCAGGGGAGGGAAGTGGACTCTAGGTCACACCCTGCCCCGCTGATCACGTCGAATCTAGCCTTCTCCTCTGGCTGCACTGGATGTCCTGATAGCACCCAGCGCTGACAGCAGCCACTGGTGTCTACCAGAGCAGCTAACTCCAGCCCGGTCTCTGGGGTGCTAGGCAGCACAGGAAGAAGCCGGAGGGAACCTCAGGGCCTGTCTGGGTCCAACAATTTCAGCAAAGGCTTGCTCTTTGTCATCTCATCTGATGAGAACAAGCCAGATGCTGGCGTGAGGAGGGGGCAGATAAGGTGGCTGGGATCAGAGCTAGGGAGTGTGGGAGGATGGTATGGTCAGAGTGCCAGCAATGGCTCATCAGGCCCTTCCCTACTCCCAGCTGGCGGGGCCTGCAAGGGCCTCCAAGGAAACTGGTCTGCAGCCAGATGCCAGCTCTGGAGCCTTTTGTTCCCAGGGAAGCCACCTAGTGGCCAGCCTTCCCAACTGCAGCTGAGCCTTTCTGGCTGGCTGTGGCGTTGGGACCATGACCGGCAGGGTGCTGCAGCTCTGACCACTGGCACTATAAATAAGAGGTGGGTGAATGGAAAAGCTCAGGGCATCTGGTCGGCCTGTGCTTACTGCCTTCCAGGTCACATGAAATCCCATGAAGGCACATGACCATGACATGGCAAAGCAGAAATGGCCTGGGTGCTCCCTCATCGAGTAATATTCAATGGTGACTGCCCACCTTTGTCTGGGGGTAGAGTGGGGGAATCACCAGCTTTGGAGGTGATCACAAAGGTCAGGAGCGAACTAGCCTAGTCACTGCAAGGAGACTGGGGTTCAGTGTTTTAACCCTGATGTATATTACCAGGGTCAGACTGAAACTGTGATGTGACCTTGGCTTTCACAGAAGCTGAAGATTAGTAACACCAAGTGGATCCAAGATGCAGAGGTACTGAGTGAATGTCTCCAGAGTGCTTTGCAGGAAACTCTGACTAGAGGCAGCATGGGGCTCCCCATGCACAGTTCTGCTTGCATGGTCCCACACCTCAGTTGTCCTGCAGCCAACCCAAGAGCCCCACCATCCTGATTAACACCCCCATCCAGCTATTGCAGTCCTGGGTCAATGGCCTTCTCTGCCAAGGTGTCCCCACCCACCCTCCAAGCCTTTCCCCATTTCAACATACCAGACTTACCTGGATGTAGCTGTGCATTTCTTTCCATCTAGGCTACTCCAGTCCTGGGCTGCTCCTCTGCATGGGATGAGGATCAAGCCAAGGTGCTAGGAAGAGGCAGCCAAATTCCTTGTACTCAGCTTCCCGGGCACCATTTGAGCCCAGGCCTGCAGAGACAAAAGCCTGGTGCACTGCTTCAGCCTGCTTCTTTGCTGATTGCCCTTCAGGACGGTGGGTGGCAGCAGTTGGAACAGGGGCTGACCTTCATGGGGTTTTGTTGGTACATGATAGCACCACTGCTGAAATAGCCCCAGAAGCAGAGCCACATTTAGCAGGGCCCAGCCAGCCCCTTTGGTGGTACAGTGTCTCAGTGCTCCGGTCTCAACAGGGTATGCCCATTGCTGAAGCTCTCTGCTGTGAGACGCCAGATGTGGGAAGAGTGTGCCCTGTCAGGATGGAGGACTCCATTTGATGCCTGCTGCATCTTCTCTGCTACTGTTACCTGTGCAAGCTGGAAGAGGGTGAGCACAGCTATGTTTGCACATGCTATGACCATGCCTTCACTCTGCAGCACACATGTACTTGAAGAAGCCCAGTGGCCAACGCATACCTTGCCATTCTGGAGAGGAAGGGAAAAATGCAGCTCTAGAACTGGGGCATTGTGCTGTGCCACTGGCTTCTTGGGTGACCACAGACATGTCACTTAGGCTCTCTGGAACCAGTGTCCTCAGTCAAACCAGGGTGAGAGGCCTTCCCTATCTCTTTGGGGAGAAGTGAGATATATTGATGGTGGCAAGATGCTGTGGGAAGCAGAGAAATCTCAAGCTAGATCCCACTGCCTGTAAGCTTCTCAGACCTCTGCTGTATATTTTTATGTGACATATGGTTTCATCTGCCCTCCTCAGCCTGCTCCTTTGCGAATGACTCCTGCAGTCGCTCTGGCCTCCAGGCTTCCAGGAGGTCAGCTTGGAAGGCAACAGAAGGCCGCCTATTTTTGTGGTAGACATATTTTTGCAAGGATGCAGGGGTGGGGGCAGGGGCGCAGGGTCCCCAGCACTGATTCTACACCATGGTCATGCCTTCAGGAGGTAGCTTGGGAGGGCAGCCAGCACCTGGTCACAAACACGCTCTGTCAGGCCACTGAAGGGCTCTTGCACAGAGCTAAAATGGCTCTGATGCCAGGCGGCATCATCCAGACGGAGCCAGGGAGCGGCACAGAACGGCTTTCCTTCCCACCGTCACAGGCCGGGGAGGGAGCCCTGCCTTTTGTTGCCTCTCCGGTCCCATCTGCTAGACAAAACGGAGGAAATAAATGATGCCACTTTAATGCAATTGTCCTAGTTGCAATATACAAAGGAAGGGCCAAATCAACACCAGGCGTAAATCACTGCAGCTCTCAGGATGATACCTTGACTTACACTGCTCCACGGTCTCTGAGGGTATTTCAGGCTTACTCTTCCTCCTCTGCAGCCCACCCCACCCCCGGCAGCCGCTCCCTTTTCCTGGCTCCCCCAAATCTCCCTCTGTGCTCTCCTTTCAAAGACCACACCTCTTCCCAAAGGCCTCACTGCAAACTCCCCGGCCTCCCTGCAGAGGGATTTTAATGAAATGGATGTTCATTATCTGGGAATCTGAAGCAGAGGAGGGAGCCGGGGCATTTCCCCCCCAAATTTTTCAATTAACTTTCACTGCACTTTGCAGGATCCAGCAAACACAGAGACAAAGGGGGAGAGAGGGAGTCAGCAAGAGAAACAAATCAGGACAGTTTGGATATTTTTCCCTGAGGTCATTTTCAGCTATTAAAGAATGCATTTGGGGTGGAGTTGGCATCTGTCTGATTTTTTCCCTCCTCCCAGCTTCTAATAAAGGGCAGCAAGAATTTTGGCCCTTGTGATCTGAACAGACAAGGCATGTGCAGAACCACATCAGCCTGTTGTGTTGCCTCTGTTGCATGTCACTCCCATTTTGCTAGGACTCTGTTCTTATCCCCTGCTGCCTTCCTTGGCTGTCAGGAGCCCCTGGCTGCTGACTGCAACAGGACTTTATACAGAGAGGGCAGTGTTATTATCACCATTTTGCAGATGAGCAAATGGAGGGATGCTGAGTGATTTGCTAAAGGTCACATAAGGGAGTCTGTGGCAGAGCTGGGAACTAGTCTCCTGAGACCTGCTCCAGTGTCTCACCCTCCAAAACCCTTCCTGAAATACAGGCCACTCCTGGTGGGCTCTGATATTTGGACACTAACATTTTGCAGCTGGAAAAAAATAGCCATTCATTTAAGATGCCCAATCTCCTAAGCCATATGCAACTGCAAATCAGGAACATAATTCCCCATCACTCTGCCCTTGTGTCATCATGTACTAAGAGAAGATGAAACCCTCTCAGGAACACTTTTGCACTGGTATAAATGATGCTACAAAATACAAGGCAGCAGGGGATGGGGCTCAAGGTGCAGGGCCCTGAAGGATCAGGCCTGGTACCTTTCATAGCAAGCAGGGAGACAAGGTCAGGTGAAGGTCATACGACAAAGCATTGATGGAGGTGAAGTTAGGTGTTTGGAAGCTGGTGGGGGGCAGAGGGGGGGACAAAAATAATGAAATGAAACCATCCTGCTGCAAATGGGGAACGGCAAATAATTTACAGAACCGCCAAAAAAAAAAAACCAACCCTCAGAGCCACCGCCAAATACCAGCAGTAAAGTAGTTAAATTAATACAAAAAGAGAGAGAGAGAGAGAGAGATTGAGAGAGAAATTTGGGCCCCGATCCAAAGAGTTAATGTTCCACAGTATGATCGATTAGTTGTCAGATGTGATTTCAAACCAATACAAGATGAATAGCATAATTTTCCTTCTCTCATTTTCGACAGAATTAAGAATCCATTAGCTAACACAAATTTTTGGCAACTTTAATAAAAAGCTCCAATATACATTTGTAGCAAACGTTCCCCAAGGTATGTTCCAAAGATGCAAATAACCTCTTCTATCCTGCCTCCCCCTTCTCCCCTTTCACAATCTTTGCAGCCGCTTGCTCAAATGAATTGCCTTGTCGCTGTCTCACAATAACCAAAGTTGGGGGGTTTATGTTACATGCACTCACATACTATTTCACAGAACAATGGGAACAAATCTTCAGCCTTAGCAGCCTGCTATAGGCAGAGTGATTTAGCTGGGACAATGGCTGTGGTTGTGTTGATGATGGTTGGGTGGGGGGTTGTCTGAACAATGTGGCATCACAAGAAGGCAGGTGGGTGCTTCTCCCAAGAGCAGAACTCATTTCCCCAACTGATATTTGCCTGTCTAGCCCTTCTAAAAATTCACCCGTGCCTCCCAGCAGTGTGTTGCTTTGCCTTTAAGGTGAGAAAGCCTGTGTTACAAAATAGGGGTCATCAGAAATGTTTACCAAAAGCTATAGCTGGGGAAGGGAAATGGATGGAACAAGGGAACACCAGAGACCTTGGATCCAATGTGGGAATCTTAAGCCACACATGACATGAATTGGGTGGTCTCAGCTTGGTCGTACAGATGCCTGAGCTGGCAGTGCCAGTGCAGGGCAAAGATTCTGACGGAGAGGTAAGGGGTCAGTAGAGCAACATGGGTGCCTCAAGGATCCAGGACTGGGAGCATAAGAAGGCTGCGGAGCTCGACCAACATGCCCTAGCAGGCATCAGAAGAGCTCAGAACTTCACAAGCAAAGAAGGCTGGATTGGAGGTGAGGACTGAAGGGCCCTGTCAGGGCTGAGGGCTAGGTAGTGTCCATGACAGGGGACTGCACATCAGGAGTGAGGGGCACCAGCACCCAAGTGTGTCTGGGGGGGGTCCACTGCTAGAAAAGCAGAGAGCTTTGGGTTAGAATGAAGTAGTGTCAGCACAGCTGGGGGTGAGGGCCCACTGGTATCAGCACAGCTGTGGTGGGGTCAGGATGGACCAGTCCAGTACTGCATCCAGTTTTGGGCTCCACAATTCAAAAAGGATGTGGAGAAGCTTGAGAGAGTCCAGAGAAGAGCCACGCGCATGATCAGAGGTCAGGGAAGCAGACCCTACGATGACAGGCTGAGAGCCCTGGGGCTCTTTAGCCTGGAAAAGCGCAGGCTCAGGGGTGATCTGATGGCCACCTATAAGTTTATCAGGGGTGACCACCAGCATCTGGGGGAACGTTTGTTCACCAGAGCGCCCCAAGGGATGACGACTAGGTCGAATGGTCACAAACTACTACAAGACCATTTCAGGCTGGACATAAGGAAGAATTTCTTTACTGTCCGAGCCCCCAAGGTCTGGAACAGCCTGCCACCGGAGGTGGTTCAAGCGCCTACATTGAACACCTTCAAGAGCAAACTGGATGCTTATCTTGCTGGGATCCTATGACCCCAGCTGACTTCCTGTCCTTTGGGCAGGGGGCTGGACTCGATGATCTTCTGAGGTCCCTTCCAGCCCTAACGTCTATGAAATCTATGAAATCTATGAAATGGACTAGCAAGGGGTGCATATGAGGCTCTACCATACAGAATACCAGGTGGGGCTGCTGGTTAGAGCAGAGGTCTCTTGATAAAGCTGTGCAGGTGTGCACCTCAGGGCATTCAAGGTCAAACCCTACACAATCTGCTGACTCCCAGGGTGCCCATGGCCTGCCACCACCCCTTCACTTCTCCACAGCCAGCCCTGGAAAGATGCAGCTGATGGCAACGTCCTCCCCAGAGGTAGGTGAAGAACAGTTTCAAGCCCTTGGCCCAGCTGATCTGCCACCCATACACAGGACATGGATATTTCCCATGCTTCCGGGCTTTGCTGGTTGCTGCACAGGCCCAAGAAGGAATAGTTTTTCTTCTCCTCATGCTACACAGTTTGGAGGATGTGTGTGTGTGGAGTGGGGGGTGAAGGGAGGTGTGCAGGAGGAGGGGAGGAGGGGGTTCACCTTCCTCAGAAGCATTGGGTGTTGGCTGCAGCCAAGGCTAGGAATTTTGACTGGGGTCTGCCAATGCTCTTGCTTAGACTAAAACTCAGAGATTCCTAGCTAAAGGATTTTGTTCCTCTGGCCTGGGGTCAGAATGATCACCACAACTGGGGTCAGGAAGGAATTTTACCCCATAGTTAAATAGGTAAGGACTCTGTGTGGGTGGGTGTGGGGGGGAGGGGGGGGTTGGGGTTGCCTTCTTCTGGAGTGAGAAGAGTGGTCCTTTTCCTTGGATACCTCAAGCATATTTTAACAGCCCTTACAGCAGCCAGGCATTGGCCACCATTTCCCCGCTACCTTACTTGTGGCAGGTTTGGGATGCTTTGTGGTTGTGTGACAAGGTTGACTGTGTAGTTTTAGTAATAGGTTAAACAAGGATATATATGGGATGGCTTGGATAGGGAGGGATGATCCTGCAGGGGGTTGGGTTAGTTGACCTCCTGAAGTCCCTTCCCACCCTATTTTCCTAATGCCATGGTTTCCTACTGCCCTGCCCTGTCCTAAGCAGGACCCAGACATGGGTTTTCCACATTGCAACATGCCAATGCAGCCGGCAGTGCTGTCTGCTCCCCCTGCCCAGGATATTCTGTGAGGGGGTGAATTGTGTGCAGCCTCTGTCACTGAGCCACAGCTCAAGGTTGCTTTCCAAGATGCCAGGTCTACTCCGTTCATACTTTCCCCTGGAATCCTGGAACGCTGCCTGGATTGAGTAATCAACCCAAATTGACTCCTGGGCCTGGGCATTGTGCAGCCAGTCAGTAATGCTAATGAAGAGAAAGGGAACAGTGCATCACCTTGGAACAGTCCTGGGAGAGCGTGGATCTGTCGGCAGCCACGACTATGAGCAAACAGTGAGCTCTGGAATTGGGAGCTGGGGAGCATAGTAGTATCCAGGGCTTCTGCCAGGGCATAGATGGTGCCCAGGGTGGGACTGCCTCAAGCTCAGCACTACCATAAGGAGGCATTGTGGCTGCTATGTCAATGGGAGCCACACCAGTTTGATGCCAGGCTGAATGAGGCATCACTAGTGGGTATGATCTGGGGCTAGAGCTCAGAACACCTGAGTTCTGTGCTGCGTGAGCTTGGGCATGTTGCATCACCTCATTGTGCCTCAGTTTCCCCTCTCTCCCTGTATGTGTCTGGGCTGTTGAACCTGGCAGCTGTCTGAGGCAGACATTGGTGCTCACTCTGTGCCCTTGTACTACTTGGTGCAATACGGGTGCCAGTTCCAGGTGTGAGCTCAGAGTATTACTGCAATATCAAGAATAACTATGCACCTATATTAAAAATGTCTCCGTTATACAGATGGGGAAACTGAGGCAGGGAGCAGAGACAAGTTTACATGGCTAAGTCAGGATGAAATCCAGACTTCCTCCTTCTCCATCGAGCACTGCAGCCTTCATCCCTTCATTTGTGGAACCTTCTATTAGTTCTGAGCATGGGCACTTCTGTTGCCCTCTGGGTCCCTTCCAAGTGCCAGCTAAGAATTCATTCCATGATGTGCTGCCTCCACAATGATGGCCGGGAATGCAAGGTACCTCATTTACATATACAAAAATGCAAATAAATACCACTGTCGTTCCTCCTATGGGCAATGAAGCTGCTTCCTGGACCCCACCCCTACAGGGCTGGAGCCCCTTGAAGAGAAATGAATCCTGGTAGATTTTGCAGGCTCCAAAGTCACTTCCTTGTAAACTCACAGGGCAGCCACAGGGGTCAGAAGGACCTGCAGGGGGCCACTCAGAAGTCTAGGTCTGGGTGTGTAATCCCCCTTGTATGGCCTAGGACCAGACACACCAGAGCTGAGGAAGCTCTCACATGGAAAGTGCTTTGTGCACAAACAGGTTGGATTTGGCTGTTGCAAGAGCCTGGGGCTGGCTCTAGGTTCCAGGCTGGTACATGTTTCTCCAGTATGCTCTAGTCCAGGGGTTGGCAGCATTTTTGGGCAGAATGCCAAGAACACCCACAGCTTCAGCTTGTAAGATATTGGTGTGCCAGGGGAGGATGGCAAGGGAGCCACAAAGGACCTGATCCTTGTTGCAGCCATACAGCCCTGGCCACTTCCCCACCATCCACCCAGAGGCATGCGTGCCAAGCACAATGTCTTGAGTGCCACACTTTGGCAACTGTGCCGGGGGTTGCCTACCCCTGCTCTAGTCTTTCTTACTCCTTACAGGCCATTTGCAAGTGCATGAGATCAAGTGGAGCCCAGTGTACATGTCCCCACCCCCGCAACTCCTTTGTTACTGCCTTCCATCTCCATGGGTGTCTGCATTTGAGGCCTAATGTTCCAACAGGGGGTCCCAACTTTCAGCCTTCACGCTGTCCCTGTCTCTATGACTCTTGCTTGTTCCTAACCCCCTTTTATACCTTCTTCACTGCTCTGCTGGTTTTAATCCTTGGTGTGTCTTTTCTGAACACAATGGGACAAGTTATCAGCTGCCTACATTGAGACTGCCTGTATGGAGTCATACCTCCCTGCTGCTGCATCCTGTTCAAAGCCAGCTCAGTTCTTGGCATAGATTAGAGCAGCCTCAGCGCTTCTCTAACAATGCTGGGGCTGATACACGCCTTAAGGAGCCATCAGGGGACAGCCATCCTCTGGCCACATCTTTATTCCCAGCCATCTCCCCCAAACACCAGGACCCAGGAAAGGGGCAAAGACTCCTCCAGCAGCTAGGGGGCTATCAACTGGCTGGATTTCCAACCCCTTTGTGCCTGGGGAAAGTAACAACTCTGACCCCTATGTCCCTCCAGACTTTGAAGCCACAGATACATAATCCCACTGTCCGCCTCGATTTCGCAAAGGCTAACACCTACTATGCTTCCCCCCCACCTCCCTTTCACAAACTGAATTGCTGGAATTTAGGCACCAAATGGGTTGAATTAGGATTATTATCACAGCTGTTCTAAATGTAATTAGTTTTGCTCTGAGTTTGTTTGCTTTGCTGGGATTATGCGACATTCCAGCCTATCTGACTGGCGCTAACTTTAGAATGGCTTAATTACTCTAATAAAGAGGATGATGGGTTAATTCGGTGATTCCAAAGGTGTGTTTTTCAATTACATTTAACAAAAAAGATTTATAGTCAAGTAAAATTTAATTAGAAGTGTGCAAAAGGGCTGGGCCACTGGAATTGTCTGAGCACTGTCAGCTGCCAGCCTGGGTGAGCTGCAGGATGGCAGGGCTGGAGTGAAGCATCTCAGATCTGGGGTTGGGTTACAGAGCATGGCTCTGGCTTACTTCATGACACGGGGCCTCTGAGCCCTCCCAGGGACCTTGCAGAATCGAGGCTTCTAAAGAGTGGAAAAACCCTGATGAATTACCAGTGATCTGGTGGCATGCATAAACCTATGCCAAGACCCACTGTGTCTGTGCTAAATGCTGGATGAACATGTAATGAGAAGCAGCCCACCCCCTATCACAAGTTCTCTCCATCTGAACAGGTGGCGGCAGTATGGAGCTCCCTGAAGGATTTAGAATCAGTAAGAGCTGGAGATGAACTTGGCATCCTCTGAGGATGACCCTGGGCCTGCCACCCTCCTCAGGAGCCAGGAAGAGATAATGCTACCCCAACAGGGTTTCCTTCACAATCCTCTCATCTCTGAGGATCTGATAAGACCCTGGATCCCATCAACCTCCTTTTAGAGCCCAAGCAAAGCCAAGACCCCTATCACAGGCCAGCTTTGCTGTCTTTCTCCTCCCTCATGTCAGGGTGTCCTGGAAGCCTCTAGTCTTTCCCCGTTTTATGATGGTCCCTGTTCTACTCTCATATGGTTCCCTGTCCAGAGAGGGAGGTGGATAGGCCCAAACTGTTCTCCAAGGGATGGTGGACCAAACCCTCATTTCATTCAGGATGGACAACTTTGTTGCCCCTGATCCCCACCAGCTTCTTGTCTGTCTCTGTAACCAATCCAGAACCAGCCCCTGCTGGCTTCCACTGC
>NW_005842040.1:1976057-1977678 GCF_000455745.1 Alligator sinensis | reverse complement strand
TAGGCCACTCCTTTTCCCACCATCCAACCTTGGCCCTACTGAGTGATGAAAGGACTCCCTGATCCTTTGCGAAAGGTTCTCGGCTCCTCCCTGGACTCTCTGTAGGAGCAGAAGGTCCTAGGGAGGGGAGTGACTCTTTCCTTTGGATGAGATGAGCAAGAGAGGGATGAGACAGCCTCATCGCCATACAGCTGCTTTTTGGGCTTACAGCAGGGTAACTGGATTGCTAAGAAGATCACACATGTCCCAGTCGCTGTTGCTGTGCCAAGCTGAACACTGGATAAACCAGGCATCACATTGGTAAGGCAGTGATTCAGCACAAGACATCTTTCTGCCTAAACCATTCCCCTTCAACAAACCCTGGGCTCTTCCACAACTCTAGGCACCAGTTTAACTATGTCTCCTCTGGCAGACATGAGCACGGATGGCCTTAAAACCCCTGGCTGTTGAGCCTCCTGGGAGAGGAGAGAGGCCTGCTTCCCAGTGACGTGCCTAGTGTTTTATTCCCTCTGCTTCCCTGGACAAATCCTCTGTGTTGGCACAAGAGCAACAGACTAACAGCTCATGAGAGGTAAGTCTGCAACCCTCCTATGACCCCCAGCAACTGACCCCTCCCATGTCCTCTGAAAGCCATTCTAAAACCGATGGGCTCACTCATCCACCTCCCATGAAATGAGCCCCCATTCACCCTGGAGTTTGTCTGAAATCAATTAAATCTCCCCCCACATGTGTCCTGTAAGGTCAGGTCTGAAATCACTGAAGTCAGCCCCTTCCATGTCCTATTGGCATGGAAACCAACACTGAGAGATGAGCTCAGCAATCAGTAAATCTCTGTCTTGGGCCCCAAGAAATCATCTCTGTGGGCCCCCAGGTCCTCCTGA
Organism: Alligator sinensis; assembly: GCF_000455745.1. Taxonomy (NCBI): domain Eukaryota; kingdom Metazoa; phylum Chordata; order Crocodylia; family Alligatoridae; genus Alligator; species Alligator sinensis. The sequence continues at coordinate 1,976,797 of NW_005842040.1, read as the reverse complement.
CAGCCAAGCTCAGTCCAGATCAGGGATCCTCAACTGCTTGTGTGCTCCAAATGCTGTAGAGGTGCAAGGAGTGGCAGAAAATGGGGAATCTGGATAGAGCTTCCCTTCCATCATTGGGGTTCACTCCCCGCACTGGATACCACAGCTCACTCCTCCCCATTCTCCAAGAGTCATGTCCAGAAAAGGACCCTGGGTACAAAAGTTTCAGGCCTCCCCTTGCCCAGCTCTGCAGACCGACCTCCCCTGCGAAGCCCCTCTTTTGAACCCTGCCTGGATCTCAGTTCAGCCAAAGTCACACACAGCTGATAGGGGAAAAGTCAGGGAACCCCTCCATTTGCCAGCTGGACCTGTGATCTTGCTTGGACCAGAATCATCTTCATCTCCTACCAGAGATCTGGGAGTGGCCATGTTTCCCTTCCCTGATTTCGTCCTTCCCTCCTTCTTTCCAAAGATTGCCTAGAAAAACAGCAGGGGGGTGCTGAGTAGGGGGCGCAAGGGAGAGAATAATTTCTGCCACCAATTTTTGAGCAAGGACCCTATCTGGATCTTGCTTCTTGCTTTCTTTCTCTCTCTCTCTTTCACACACACACAGGCACCGTACACAAAGGCATCTTTCCTCCGCTCTCTGGGTTGGTGCTACCACTGCCATATTAGCAGGATTAGAGCTGAAATAACAGCTGTTAACACTGCCATGCAACTCCCAGCGATGCAGTGTGGTACAGCCTGCTCCGAGCAGGAAT
>NW_005842040.1:1975094-1975962 GCF_000455745.1 Alligator sinensis | reverse complement strand
CTTCCCCACCTCCCGGCCTGGCAGGCTCTTGAACCAAGCATACAGGGGCTCACTTCTTAGAGCTGGTGTCTGGGCCCAGCTGATGCAGGGAGAACCCTCAGGGGAGGAGGGAGAGGGGCGCAGGGAGCAGGTTTACCCTTGGGACAGGAAGACAAGAGCTCCTGGGCCTTGCCTGGGCTTGGATACACTGTAGTCCCTCCCTGCTCCCTCATCAGGGGACCCCAGCCTGTCTCAACCCTGACCTCACCCCTGGGGCCTGGTCTTCAGTTCCTCACAAGAGGGCTAAATGATCCTGACTCCCCCTCAATGCTTCTAGAGGATGCACAACTGAAGCTTGCACAAAGGTCCAGTAATATTAGTCAGGTCTGGTTTTGTGAAGAGTCATCTCCCAGGAATCTGATTTTCCTGAAGCCTTGAGCCCCTCCAGAAAAACAGCCTGACCCCTTTAAATTGCTTCTGCTGAGGCCTCCAGAGCCTCAAGCCCCTTTCTAAAATATAGACCCAGCTTCTGGGTTACAGCAGTGAAGAGTACCTTCAAGACTCTGGCTAGGCCGGCTGGTCAAACCTTCCCAGCAAGGGGGAATGCAGGCACCCTCTCTAGTGCAGGCAGACACTGAGTCCTGTTTCCCATGAGGAGCTTTGAGGGCAAGTGGAGATGGCCTTGAGATGGGTCACTCTTACATCAGGAATATCCTGCCTTCAACCCAACCTTGAGGACATCCCAGTCTCCAGCACAACCTGGAGGGAGGGGGGATCTTTGCTGAGCGTGGAGGGTGTCACCATTTGTCCAGTTGCCCCAGCTTCCATTCCTGCCCCTGTGGTGCCTCACTAGATGGGATCCACCCCCCTGAAATCTGACCCTCTTTCT
>NW_005842040.1:1969688-1975084 GCF_000455745.1 Alligator sinensis | reverse complement strand
GGGTGGGAGGACTGACTTTATTGAGCTCAAAAAATGGGTCAACATTGGAGCAGGGAGGAATATCCTGAAGGACTCTGCTCTGCCCTTCTACTGCCTTGGCCAACCCAATATTGTGTGTGAGGCAGGTTTGCTCAAGATCTGCCCATCACAGGAAAGAGCAATTGGGTCCTAATAAGGCTCCTAGTGAAATTGAAATCATAAGGAGCCTGTCTAGCATGTGCACCCTTGGCGGTGGCACCGCAGTTTGTTAATAACACACAAAGGCTGCTAACGCTGGGCTGATTGAACGCCCCCGTTCTGCCCTGCTTCCCGGATTAGAGTTGGAATTCCAGACTGTTCTTCCAGCTGTTAACACTGGCATTATACTCCCAGAGCTGCAGGGACCAAGACACTACTGGGAGCAATACATTACCAGGACATGGGGAAACTGCAGCACTCGCCTAGTGCAAGGGAAGGAGTCAATGAAGTATGTGTGTGTGCATGTGTGCATGCATGTGTGTGTGGACAGGGGCTGAGCATTAATAATATTTGAATGTACCATTTGGAATGTGATTGTTTGGTGTTACTGATGACATCAGTGCATTCCAGTAACAAGCCAGGAGGGATTCTTCCTCTCTTTATTTTAGCAATTGGCCTTTATTGCTGTTGATTTTAGCAGGAGCAGTAGGATTCAACACTTGTAAGTCAAACAGAAACATTCCAGGCACTACCAGGCTAATGTACTGACTTTAGCTAGAGCCAGGCGCAAGGTAGGTGTGTGTGTGTGGGGGAGGGGTGGTCCTGATGTATCCTCAGGTGGTGCTGATCAGCAGATCTCCAGTGATGTCCCTGATGGGCACCAGCTGAGGTTCCAGCCATGTGTCTGCCACCAGTTTAGAGCAGCAAACTTCAGATCAGAACTTGTGTGTAAGAAGGAGTCTGGGCCTCTCCCTGTACTTGAACAGCCATGAGAGCCATGAGTTTCTCCCTGACTCTGCAGTGAGCTGCATGACAAATAGTCCCTGCATTTTGCTAATTTGGGTTTTGTCTAGACTACAGATTTGCTTGGATTATGGCTCTCAGTGACCAGCAGGAGAGGGGCAGAGAAGAGCTACTGAAATGATTTGTGGTCTGGAGAATGCCCTGTTGTGTGTGAGAGAAGAAGATCAATCTGTGTCACTTAGGAAAGAGGAGGTTCAGGGGCAATTTTGTTATGGTTTTTACATGCCCTGGGGGGGAGAAGAGAGGATTTTAAAGGGCTCCTCAGTCTGGCAGGTGCAGCCAGGAGGAGATCAACTAGCTGGAATGTGAAAGCAGCAGATTTCACACAGGGGGCACAGTTTTAACCGGTAAGGCCGTTGCTGCAAGAAAGAGGGCTGGAGAGAATTGTCTCTCGCTTGGAGTCTTCAAAAGAAGAGTGTGTGTCTTTCTACACCTTGCTCACCCATGTGTGGTTGGGCTCAGTGCAGGATCCCCAGCATATTGCATGAGAGGTTGGATTGGGTCAGAATGGGCCCATTTGGCCTTAAAATCTCTGGGCCACATTGTGGGGTCAGTTCCCTTCAAGAGCACACAGAATCATAGAGAAGCAGGGTTGGAAGGGACCTCCAGAGGTAACCTAGTCCAGCTCCCTGCCTGAGGCAGGATCACCCCTACCCAAACCACTATACAAATTCCCATGTAACCTATTACTAAAACTGCATTATTAACCCAGTCACACAATCAACTGCAAGGCATAGCACCCCAACTTGCCACAGGGAAAGGAGGGGAGCAGTGGTGGTCAGTGTCCTGCTGCTGCTGTTAAAATGTACTTGAGAGACCCACATGCCATTGTGTGAGCTCTGGTTCTGGCTAGACACAGCCTGGGAACCCAGAGGGCTGCAGTCTGCCCTGGAGTAGGGACAGTTCAGGCCATGGGAGACTGGACTGCCTAAACATTGCTCCACCCTGGAGCCAGAGGGCCAGGCTTGAGGGCAAGAGGTTGGGTTTGAGGTTTGCCCCCTATGTCCATTTGCTTTCACTGAAATTGCTCAGTAGAGGCACTCACTAGTGTTGAATGTACTGGCAGGTTTACCTGTGGCCATTAGTAACTGGCCTGGGAACTCCCACCAACTGGTATCAGGCCTAGCCTACCCCATGCAGCCATCTGTCAGCCCCTTGTAAATAATTGTGAAGCAGGTAGGGGTCCAGGTGAGGAGGGACAAGCCAAGATGCCTATCCATCCTCCTTGTATCACATGGTTGGTGGCATGGATCCTCTAGTAGTGGTTCCATCAGGCAGCCTCTAGCCCCTATCACAGAGGCTGCCTGCCTATCTCAGAGGACTGAGAGGGAGGGCGATCAGGACACGTAACCTGGCAGAGGCAAAGAAATAACAGTGCCTTCCCACCCATCTTGCATTTGGGTCCATATAGAGGAAGCTCTGCTCCCCACAGGATCACCAGGGTAGAGGGCTGCCTGCATAGATCTATCACAGGGTATGGGGGCTGTGAGCTCTTTGGATCAAGGGGTGTCTTCTTCTCTCTCACTCTCCCTTGCAGAAAGGGGCTTCCAGGGGCTGCTTCCTGATGACTAGCCATGGCCCTGCTCGTCTGTCCCCAGAGAAAGAGGATGCTTCAGATCTTGGAGTGAGGAGGGCACCGAAGCAGCCTGGTCCTCACCTACAGCCTTGGCATGTGTCAAGACTCCAGGTGTTTCCACAAGGCTGGAAGGGAGCTGGAACCCCCACCATCTTTTTCCCCTGGGCTTCTACCCTTGGGTGAATATCTTCCCACAACTCTATTCCCTTCCCCTTTAACGCCCCCCCCCCCTTAAAAACCCCTATCCTGCAGACTTTCATGCCTGTGAGCAGTCCCACTGGCTTCCCTTCTACCAGAGCTAGAATAATCCATGGCAAGGGAGAGGGGGTCCCTTCTCCAGACCCCCATGGCTGGGATAGGCCCCAAATCACGGGGGGAAGTGGCGAGGAGTCAAGCACTGCTTGATCTCTCACATCATAGGCCCTTTGGCATGTCAGTTTCCTCTCCTCGCCTTCCAAATGTCACCAGCCTCCGTTGGGCCTGGCTCCAGCCAACCCGAGCCCTCTCGAGGCTCCAAGCCTTGGCATCGGCTGGCCTTGATCTTGCTCATCACAACCTCCAAGGGGAGATTGGGGGGCAGGAATAGTGTGTGTAGCTGTGTCTGAGAAGCTGCCAGCTCCCCTCCCTGTAAGCCTCCTGCATTCTATCCCTCTGCCTAAGCTCCGGTGCCTACAAACCCATCCACCTGTGTCAGGCCCACCTGTCAGTTTTTAAAAGGGGGCTAGGATTTCTCTGTGTGTGCATCTGCCTCTGCCTCCCTCTCTTGCAGGGGATCTTGCCTGCTGATGCTAAGAAACTTGGGTGGAGGACATGAGGGAGTTCATTCATATTTTCCTCTGTGCAGGGTCCAGCCAGTCACCCTTGCAGGCAGAGAGAGATGTGAGACCTATAAACTAATTGTGAGGATCATCAAGGCTCTTCCATCCTGCCGCAGTCAGCACAAGGCATGCAGGATATATCAAACAGAGCTCCTGTCTCATCACTGTCAATATTCAATCAAAGCAGATGGGTTACAGCTGTGAGTACCAGCATGAAGAACAGGCTGCTTAGAGTCACTTGGGAGGGAGAGAGAGAGAGTGAGAAAGGGGGGAGGTGGAGATACTTTTATTGAATACAGACCTCCACCAAGCCCGGCCATCCCCGAGCTGCCAAGAGAAATGGGCATATTATGGGAGGAATGCAGGCCAAGCTAAGGCTGGTGACACGAAGCTGTAAATCAGCTTTTAAGTAGCAACAAAATGGACATTTCCCATATGAAATCTGCAATGACTGCCACCAAAAAAAGAAAAAAAAGAAAAGGGGACTGATAAAACTGGAAGCCTGGCCATGCATGAGAAGATCCTGCAGGCTTTCATCCCTCTGGGAACAGACCCCAACACTGGGCTGGCTGGTGGGTACCTATGGGGAAGAGGGGCCCAGTTTGCCAGCCTGGATTGGGGGCTGAGGGGATCTTTGCTTTACTGTTGGGGTGTGGTCAACAAACATCATGCCTCCACCCCAAGGGTGGCCTGGGAGCACCACAAAGGTTGCTACATTTTGCTCTGCAGGATAGATGGCATGGGAACAGTGCCCCAAAGTCAGGCACCTCTGCAGCTGGCATAAAGCTGCAAGGGAGGGAGCTGCCCCTACACATTTGCAGCGGGGTCAGAGTTGCCTGCTCTGGTTCCCAGAGACGACAGCCAGTGCCTGTGTGGGGAGCAGAGCCCAAGTCAGAACCAGGCACTGCATAGCCCCCAAAGAGGGGATTACCAAGGGGTAGATACAGGCACTCCAGCTTTTCTCGCCACAAAAGCGGGACAGAGGAGCTCTGAGTCAGGTCCCACAGTTTGCATCTGCTGGTGCCTTGCCAGAGAACGGAGGCTGCTGTGCGAGTCAGTAGCTCGGTGCATTTTAAACCGCGGAGCGTGTATTTAAATGCAAAAGGTTGCAGTGCCTTGCGCGTGGTTCTCCTGGGGGGGGGGGGGGGCGGAAACTCGCCTTTCTGGGCAGGGCAAGGAGGGGTTCAGTTTTCTCCTGCAGCTTTAAAAAATCCAGCCCCTCCCGGGCCGGCACAAGATCCCAGGCCGCCTGGCGCAGTAGGGGGCTGCTTCCCAGGCTTTGCACGGCTGCCTTGGGACAGCTGATCAGGTGGGAAGCACCTGCTCTTGGAGCAGTCCTGGCCAGGGAGGCGGGAGGCTGGAGCCCGGCTGGAGCCCAGCGCTAGGGAAGAGTCGGGAATAATTGAATCCTGCCCTAATTACCGTGCACGAAAACGCGGGGGCCCGGCTCCAGCCTGCCCAGGTCGGGCTGGGGCCCAGGCTCTCCAAGGAGGGCGGCCTTCTGGTCCTGACGACCCGCCCTGTGCCGATGCTCTCTACGCGGGCACAAGGCGCTGCGCTTCCCCGGGCCCCGGGTGTGGGGTGCCAGCCAGCCTGCCAGGGGGGGTGCTGGCAGGATCGGGGCCCTTCCTGCCCTGGCTTCTAGTGGATCGCACGGGGACCGATGCCGTGCGGGATCTGACTCCCCTGAGAAGCATCCCTGGTTTCTAACCTCCAAACGATTTGGTTGGGGGGAAGGATTTATTATTCTGCGGTATTTTGCTTGAATTGTGTTTTGCTAAAAAGAAAGCCATCACCGAGCTCTGTCCCGAGTCCTGCCCGCGCCCGACTCGGGCAGCAACAACGTAGTGGGGGGGTGGGGAGTAGGATTTTGCTAAGGCAGCGGTTCTGCTCCCGAGCTGGGCTCCGAGGGCGCTTGTCTCACTTGCCGGCACAGGGTGGCCGAGGCTGCCCCGACCCGCGGAGCCCCATTCCGCTCGCATCTGATGCCAGGAAGCGGGAATCGCTCCCCCCCCCCCCCC
>NW_005842040.1:1960700-1969578 GCF_000455745.1 Alligator sinensis | reverse complement strand
CCCCCCCCCCAACAGACACACACGAACCCCTGGAGCTTGTGATATTACCACTGATTTTAGCACACCCCAGCCTCGAAAAGCTTAAGCGGCGCAATTAATAAATAACACCAGCACTCCCTTGAAAAAGATCCTCCCAATACACCATCCCGCTGGCGGATCGGTGCCCTCAGACCGCCCGGGATCCTTGTCCAAGACAGGATCATCTTGGCCGTGACACCCCCCAAATTTCCAGCGAGCTGAGAAACAAGGGGGGGGGGGGACCTTGAAAATGGGTTTGCTGAAGCTTTGATCTTCCTGGCACTAGCTACTCAGTGTCAGCCTGCGCCGTGGAGCCCGGGAATACGTTCCCTTTCTGCACCTTCCTCCTCGGCTTTCTTACCTGGGGTAGGACTTAAATCTACAGGCGTTAAATAATATCCTGCAAAGGATAAAGGGGAATAAAGGGACCCACGAGAAAAGCCGGGGTCTAACTGCTTTGTTTCTTTTCGGTTCGGTTGTTCCCGTGGGTTTTTCTCTGTGACTCCCAGAGCTCTGGACTCCTCTGTAAAGAAAAAAAAAAAGATCTTTTCTAATTTTCCTGGGGTACTTCCCTCCCCGGTCCATTTCCCCTTCCTCTTCCCTCCGGTTTGGGATCAGCCGTCTGCCTGCTGCCTCTGCCCCTCCGCCCCCCAGCTCTGCTGCTTCTTCAGATGCAACAGTCGGTAGCTTTTTTTGTGTGTGTGTTTAAGCCTTTATCCAAATTAAACTGGTAATAACAGGGCCACCGACTAATTGATTCTGGCTTCCACTGAAAGCCTCGTCCTCTAACCTTTTGTGGCAACCTTGCCAAAACCCTTTGCCAGCTTGGGAAAGAGACCTGCATCCTTAACGAAAGCGCTCGACTTCCTCGTGTAGCACAATGGTTCGTGCGTGTGTCTGTGTGCGTGAGTGTGTGTGTGTCCTCCCTTCCTCTCGTTCCTCCGATTTCGATCCAGAGATCTGCAAAGCTCTTAGCCCAGATCCTAGCTGTGTGTATGGGGGGATCCAGAAATCGGGGAAATCTTTCCCCATCCTCACCCCCCACCTCCCCTTTAGAAACCTCTCCCGGAGCTATTGACAAGGGCTGAATGCTTATTCAAGAATTTTAGTGCCTTTAACAAGAGCGGTATCTTACTTATATAGTGAACAGATGTCCTGGAATTTTAGATGCATGCGAGACTCCTCCTCGGACCCGGGCCCCCCCGCCCCCCAGCTGGCACTGGGTACTGAGTGGCACTGATCTCCCCCTGGAGCAAAGCTTCATTTTCTTGGCGAAAAGCAGCCTGCTTTTTTGGCTGGCAGAAAACCGAGCCCGGCCAGTCTCGAATCCAAATGTGGCTTTAGAGCGGAGCGACAGGGGGAAGGAGACCAGGGCAGGAGGGAGAAAAGTAGGAGGGGGGGGGGGGGGAGGGAAGGGAAGGGGGTGTATAGGAAGGAAGTGGTGGTGGAAGGACACAGGGGTAGGGGCTGTGGGAGCCAGCCACCCATTTGCTACGGGTTTGGGAGGGGGAGAGGGATTAGGCAGAGATCAAGAGCCCCCGGTGAAGGAGGGTGGTGGTGGGCACAGAGCAGGCAGCTCCTTCTGTACCTGCCTGGTAGGGAGGGTCCCCAGCTGGGGGTGAGTGGGGCACCGGATTCACTCTAGCTGAAGGTCTGGCCCAGAGTGCAAACACACCCTGTCAATCTATCTGCCTATCCCCATGCACACGTATCCGTCCATCTGTATCGTAGTTAGTGGTACCTATTATGTGGACACATGCATGCATGTGCGTGCGTGTGCTATATGTATATCAATGATTGCTCTCTGTATTCTGCGGGCGCCCATATCTGGACGAGCAATATGCTTTTGGGTAGAAATAGCAGCGTAGAAATGAGAGACTGAGGTAGGTGTATGGTGTGTCATCAATTGTAGATGCAGATATCAGGGGGTCAGTGGCTGTATACACCTCTAGAATCCATAGGTACACGCTGTGTGTATGTTATGTACGTTGGTAGGAAATTATAGAGGTAGGTAACATAAAAAAAATGTTCGTGCATTGCATAAATGGATAACATGAGGGCGTGTGTATTAGGTGGGCAATAAATTATACATGTAACTGAATACAAAATATATCCATCTAGAAAAATAATGAAAGGTATATTAATATAATATAATATAATATAATATAATATAATTACATTGCATTATACTATATTGTATTACATGACGCTACATTGTGTTGTACTGTATTGTATTACATGATGCATTGTATTATACTATATTATATTACATTACATGATGCTACATTGTATTGTACTATATTATCTGACATGTTGCATTGTATTATGCTATATTATGCTATATTACATGATACTACGTTGTATTATGCTCTTTTATATTATATTACACGATACATTGTATCATACTACATTATATGACATGTACTACATTGTATTACACTGTATTACATTATATGGCATGATACTACATTGTATTATATTATCTTGCATATGTATGTATGGCATTATACTATATTATCTTGAGGGAATGTATTGTATTTATAGCCCATAGATAAATGTGTGAAGGATGTGTCTATTATGCATGTGTGGGTGAAATAACTGATCTAGCTATATGGTATGGGCACAGGCACATAGTGTGGGGATAAACAGAAACAGGGAAACATCCCTGTCTGCACTTCCATGTCCTAGGAATGTCAGTACACTCTCTACAAAACTGATTTCAGGCAAACACGTGTAACACGCACTCTATTCTCCCCTAAATAATCTAGTAGGGGAGGGGGGTGTTTCCCCCCTCTTGTCCAAACGTGTTGCCTGTGCCTATTCTGTTCAGCTAAAGATCTGGATGCCCACAGAAAGTGAAGTTAGCCCGTGTGCCCCTGGAGCCTGGTGATGTGAAATCCCTGGGTGCAAAGTGTGGGGCTGTGCTGGGCATTGTGTGTGTGTTGGGTGGTGGGGGAGGAGGGGGTGTCTTCTCCCCCTCCTGCCCCCATGGCTGCTTTGGGCGCCTGTTTGCACGCACGTGTCATTCATGTCCTTAGCGTTTTGGCCACGGCACAGTTGAAGAAGTAATCATTTCAGGCTTGGCTCCTGCACCCCTGCCCCCATCCCGCCTGCCTCCTCAGAGCCAGGTGAACAACCCACCTTGGAAATGAACCAGCCTCTCGTCACTTGACCCTTCCTGCCGCTGGCATCTGTGCACTGAATTTGTTGGTCAAGTTGCTTTGGAGAGGGACCCTCGGGGGAGGCTGAGCGAGGCGTGTGACAGCCCCGTGCCCGGGCAGGGGCTTGGCACTGCCCGCAGCGGCGGCGTGGCGGGCTGCCGGGGGGTGGGAAGGGAGTGGGGCTTGGGAGTTTCAACTGGGTCCAGGGTGAGGGAGTCTATGGAGATGGGTATTTCGGACTCGGAGCTCGCGTGCTGCCAAACTGCTCAGCATTCCGGAGTATCAGGCATTTGTTACTCGGTTCATGCCAACAGTCATTGGCAGGTTTTGATATTCACAGTAATTCTAGGCACAGATGTCCCTGTTTTAACTCTTTTGATATGAATCCTGTCAGATTGGAACTGGGGGAAGGGGGCGGGGGGTGGGCTGGGGGGAGAGACAGACATTTCGTCCTATTTAAGGGGCAAGAAACCAATCTACCCCCCACCCCCGACTGCCACCCTCCAGCCTGGAATCCGGGCGAGACTGAAACCCACCAAAGGGGCTTTTTATTTCCTTTTCTTTTTCATTTGAAAACGCCTGGAACCGAATCCAGCCCGACTCCTCTGATGGCTTTTTTTTTAATTAAAGTTTTTCACCTTAAAAAAAAAATCCATCCTCCCTCCCTGCATTTCTAAGGCCGGATCCTACATTTTGATGAATTTGGAGACTCTCTGGGTACGTGATCGTAAAGAACAATAATTTACAGCGATCTGAGCAGAGGAACTGGGAGACTGTCTCCTTCTTCCAGGGATCGGTCCCTTCTTTATACGGCACTGTAGCGAGATCTCCAAAACGTCTAAAGCTATCATCTTAGAAATACACACACACACACACACACACACACACATATATACACACATACATATATACATACAAACACACACATATACATACAAATACATATACACACACGCTGATCTCCAATGACACCTCACCCAGGACTCTGCACCAGACAATTAAAAAAAAAGTCCTCCCTTACTAGGAAAATTCTAGGGGTATTAATTTTTTTATTTATTTTTTGTTCAGTGCAAAGCTACCAGGTCCTGTATCATCATTTTTTTATGGTATCTGCAATTTTGGCAGAAATCTGTCTTTAATTTAGCTGTCCATATAAAAATCCACACTGTATAATAATGAACAGATGCCATGAAATTTAAACTGAAGCAATGACTCCTCCCACCCTCCCCCTCTTTGGCTGGCACTAGCCAGTGGCACAGGGTGGCAGGAGGTTGGCATTCAGGAGTGTTTACATTCGCTTCTTTTTTGTCATGGAAGGGGGGGAAGGGGGGAGGGGGCGATTTACTGTTCTCGTTGGCTGGCGCCGCTTTTTTAGACAAGAATTAGGGGTACGGTGAGGGGATAACTTTAAAAAATGATCTAGTCCAGAGGGGACCAGCTGGTATTCCTTACCCCTGGTGATTACTTGGCAAGGAGTTGAGATTGTGCTTCTCCAATAACGGGGTGAAAATAGTCACTGCGGGGAGGGGAGGGAGGTGATTTTTTTTTGGTGGGGGGGGACTACATCTCCCATTAAACATAACAACAGGGCTAACTCGGGACTGTGGTTTGGGTTTTTGGGGTTTTTTTGGGGGGGGGTGGGGGGCGCTTCCATTTCTTTTCTAGTTTCGAAAGCCTCGGTGCCAAGGCAGATGAACCCAGACTGTCTGCTCCCCAGCCCAATCTTCTCTCCCCATTTTTCCCTTCAGGGCTCTCTGTGCGCCCTGGGTGGGTTTTTGCCCCACGCACTCGCACCCTGAGAATTTAGACGGATGCCACCAGCTTAACCCCAGTTTCCAATCAGAGCAAGGTGACACTTTTAAGCGCTCCTTGTCCTTCCTGGCAGCCAGCAGAGGAGGGAACAATAACAGCTCTGTAGAGAGCGTTTGAAATAAGCTTCCCTGGCCAGCGGATGCCCGCGGAGCTGGCTCGGGGTAGCGTCAAAAGTCTCTGATTTTAAGAAAGAGGAGAGAGAAGTCGCTCTCTCCCAGGGCTGGGAGGCGGGGAGCAGCGCCGGGGAGGGAAGTGACCTCCAAATAGCCGCGCCTGCAGCCAGGCCCCCTCCCCTCTCCACCCCCGGTGCTGCCCCAGGGGCTCCAGGCTCGGCTTCCTCTCTCCCGGGCCATTCCTCAGGTCCGGAGAGGGGCCTCGCCGCGCAGCAAGTGCCACGGCGCGCCCGCGCTCAGCCTCTGCTGCCCATGATCCTGGGGGCCTTTCCCTTTAAAACTGCTCTATAATGAACAGATGTCCTCGAATCAGTGTAGCTGGCTAACCTCTTCCCTGCAGTGCCCCTTGCCTGGCAGTTGGCACGGGCTAGCGCCTGGCATTATAATCCCGAAAGAGAGAGGCTCTTTCTCTCTCTCTTTTTTTTACCACTGCGGAATCAATGCTCCTGCTCGGGCTGATGGGGGATCCGGGGTATTCCAGCCAGCTCGCTTCACCCCTTAGATAATGGGATCTGGGAGGGTTTTCCCTGAGATCGCTTAATATATGTGTGTGTGTGTGTATGTGTATAAGTATATATGTATGTCTGTATGTATATGTGTGTATATGTATTTATATATACACGTATACATATATGCGTGTATATATATATAAATATGTATATGCATATATTTATATATACACACACACACGCCCACGTGTGTATATATATATATGTGTGTGTGTGTGTATGCATATGTGTGTATGTATTTATACACACACACACACACACACACATATATACACATGCGTGTATGTGTATGCGTGTGTATATATATATAAATATGTATATATGTATATATGTATACATATATGTGTGTGCGTGTGTATACACCCACGTTTATATATGTGTATGTGAGTGTACACACATACACATATATACGTGTGTATACACGCACATACACGTGTATATATATATACGTGTGTGTGTGTGTGTGTGTGTATACACACACACACACACACACACATATACATATATATACACACGTATAAAAAGGGGGGAAGCCTGAAACATCTTTGCAGGCTCCTCTTCTGCCTGTAACATGGGGCGGTGGGGGTGCTGATCTGAGTTGATCGTGGCTTTCAAGGGGAGCTGCCCAGCCCTCGATCCCGCTAGCCCGGCCCTCTGCAAAGGAGCTCTGGGAGCGAGCAAAACTTTGGGGTTGCGGGCGCCGGCTCAGGCTGTTGCTCGGGAGAATTTTGCTAATCCGGAGCTGCCGTTATCCTCCAAACTCTGTATCTAGTTGCTTTGGTTTTTATTTTCCTCTCTCCAGCTCCCCCGCCAGCACCTCTGACATCCAGCCTTTTGCGGGGACTGCCCCTCTAGACTACGAAGGAGGCATCGCGGCGGGGCGAGCAGAAACCCGCACTCTCCGGCGATCATTCAGCCGAACTGAACTCGCCGAGTCCGCGGCTCTGGTCAATCTGAGGGCGGGCACAGTCGAAGGGCAGGGTCTCTGATCCCATTTCAGCTCCTGAAGGATTCCAGGGGATCCAGTTTCGCACGAGGCTGTAGATGCTCTTCGGCCGGCTGAGGATCGCCCTGCCCGGCTCCGGGCTGGAGACAGGGAACAGCCTGGATTTTTCGGAGGAAAGTCTTAGCAAAGCAAATAGCATTAAATCAACCCAAACCCCGACTTTTCCTTTCTGGAAAACAGAAAATATATAGGTATATATGTGTATATATGCGTGTGTGTATTATACATATGTATGTGTGTATGCACACACACCGCACTATATATATATATATATATATAGCCCTTCGGGACAAGAAAGGGAAAATAAAAGCCCAAGCCTGGGAGCTCCGCTGTGTGGCGGGGGCCGCGAAGGATAAGCTGCGGGATCTGGAAGGGAATTCCGGGTTAAAACCCACGTTACGTGTGTCTGCCACCTGGCTCCTCAGGACTGATCCAGCTTGGCTTTGCTGGGGGGGGAAGCGAAATCCCACCCCCCCTCTCGTTTCTTCCCCGAGCCCCTGAAATGAGCTCCTCTTCCGGGAAAAGTTCCCAACTTCAGAGTCATCCTTTCCCTCCGGATCTCGAAACCAAAAGTAGGCAGGAAAGCGAGGGGCCTTTGCTGCGGCGGAGCAAGGTTAATTTCTTCCTGGTGGCGAACGGGTTAATGGAAGCAGGGGCCGGGGCAGGAAGGGCCGCTGGGTCCCTGGTGCCGGAGCCGGACTTGGCCTTGGGCGGGGGTGGGGTGTTGGTTCTCTTTTTAGCCACTTTGATCTCTCTGTTGGGGCAAGTGACTTAAAGCGGGTTTGGACACAGCCTCCCTCTAAACCCGGGATATTTTGAACTCGGATTAAAATCTTTCTGGCCCCTGGATCGCCTGCGAAATGCCTGGGTCTTAGTAGACTTCAGAGCCTCCCTACTCCCGGATCCTTACAAAGCAGGGCTCTAAAGGCGCCTCTGTAGGAAGCGATGGGGGGCGGTTCTGGTTCTCCAGCATCTCCTGCCAACAAGGAACAGCACAGAAGTGGGAACTGCGGAAGCGGCTTTCCCTGGGCAGGCTGCACCCAGCCCGGCTCTCCCTGGGGGTTTCCAGTTGGTGACCTCCACTTCCACCCCCCTGACCTCTTCCCCTTTACTCAGCAATTTTTCTCCCTCCTTTCTGTGCAGCTCCGGCATCTCCATCCCCTGCACCTGCACACACACCAGTCCCGTTCCTGTCCATGCCGGCGCCCCCAGATCACCCAGCCCGGGACTCTCTGCGAGCCCCCGAGCTGAGCCATCTCGGCCCGAGCTGTGGGACTAGATGCAGCCTGCGGACGCACAGCTCCGGCGCTGCCCCTCACAGGGGCTCTGTGTTGTCCTGCACAGGGCAGAGCGTGAGATCGTGTAGGATCCGGGCGGGGAAGCGCCCAGGGGAGAGGACGGGGATGTCCGTTACTGTGTTGAAGCTGCAACTGTGGGGGTGTGAGGATCAGGCTGGCAGCGAGTGGACAGTGCCTGCTGGCTTCGGGGCCCAGAGGAAGGCCCGTGTCAGGGGGAGGCAGTGTGTGTGTGTGTCCATACAGCCTCCACCCCAGAGAAGCCCCTCTGCAAAGGGCGTGTTCCAGCCTTGCCTTTCCTAGCCCGAACCCAAGGCGGGCCAGGCGGGGCGAGGCTGCACGGATTCCCTGGTGCGTGGCAGCGTGGACAGACGGCGCTTGGCTGAGGTTGTACCCGCGCAGCGCCTGAGCCCTGCTGCGATCCTGCCCCGGAGCCGGAGCCCCCACGCTGGGTGGCAGCCAAGATCCGGGCAGTCTCTCCCGGCTGCATCCTAAGCCTCCAGGAACCCGAGGGTGTTCCTGTGCCCAGCAGCTCTGCTCGGTGCACTAGGCTGGCCCCTTGATCTGTCTCCCTCCCCACGCCCAAGCACTTGGTCATCTCCCTTGGGCCAAGCTCCGGGAAGCGCTGCTGAGCCCAAGCTCAATGCAGCGGTGCCTCTGGGCCCTGGGAGAGGCCTGAAGGAACTTGAGGGGCGACTGTGTCTTGGGCATGGGGCTTTGCTCAGGTCAACCTGGATCCCGCGGGAGCCTTCTGCGCTCTGCCAGCCCAGCCTGAGCTATTTTTGGGGGAGGGAGAGCAGGAAGGGGGCAGGACATCCGGGGATCGGTTGGGCCTGGAGGCTACTGGCTCTAAGCCGTGCTCGCCCTGAGCCCTCCTTGAGCCTTCGTTGCCCTCCCCCCCCCC
>NW_005842040.1:1938188-1960479 GCF_000455745.1 Alligator sinensis | reverse complement strand
GGGGGGGGGGGGGCCTTTCCCCTGTGCAGTCAGGGGAGAAGCGGGGGAGGCATCACTTGGTTCCTGCGGGCTCTGTCTGCCTCCAGCGCCTGGCTGGATCAGAGCCTGGCAGCTTGTGGACCAAGTCCCCAGGATCCCCTTAGCTTGCATGGATGCATTGCTTTGGAGGTGAGGCTCTTACGCGGCTGGAAGGTGAGAGATTGTGCATCAGGGCTGCTTTTTTATTTGAAATAATGCTACTCATCATCATCATAGTTCTATTTAAACTCTCTACTTCTGTTCAGCTGGATCCCCCAAGCTCCTCACTCCACCACACAGCTAGATCCATCTCTATTTAAGCGGGGCGAGCCCGGTTCGGATTGAATCTCGTGCTGGCAGAGATTTTGGTTCTGACCTGAGCTGAAGTGCAGCGGGAGAGAAGGAAGGGGAGGAGGGGTGGAAAAAAGACGATCCTGTTGCAGAGGTTCCAAGGAGATGCCATCTGCACAGGACAAGGAAACTGCATTACGCTTTGTCCAATCTAATGCTGCTCTTCCCCACGTCTCCCTCCGTATATTTAAGCATGTTGTCAATCTCCAAGATGCCTTGAAGACATGTGAGGCTGCCTGGAGTGGAGCCCTCGTGAAGTTTCCAATTGCCCCACTCCTTCCAAAAAAAGTGCTCGGAGAGTTGTCTCTGGCTGAAAGAATGGGGTCTCGTGGAGATATATTTAGCAGGAGCACTGCAAGTAAACTAGCAAACATGACAGAGTCAACATTTAATATTTATTAATTGTCGTCTTAGGACGCTTGTTAATTACACTTTTGAATCAAATCACAACTGACTGCTGCTCTTAGCGCGTCAAATGAGTATCCTGGTGCATTTCACATCAGATCTCAGTTCTGGTGGAAATTTCCACTTGGAGGAATACTTAAAATATTCAACTGAATGCGAGTTTAGGGGGTTATTTTGGAGGGGGAATGGAGATGTTACTCTCTCTCTTTTTAAATATATACCGATGCATGCAGTTTGTTTATTATTTATTTATTTATTTACTTTAAAGACGATCTCTCTAGCTTGTAAGCCCCCCCGCCCTCCCCCCACTTTGCTAATTTCTGGTAAGTTTCTTAGCACGTCTGTTTTGTTTTCTATCGCCAGCACTTCCTGGATTTCACTCTTGAAAAATAGCGTCAGAGACATTTCAGGGAAAACAAAAATGAGATGCCAGGGTTAGGGTTTTCAAATCTATTTTTTTCTTTTTTTTTTTCTTTTCTTTTTTTCTTTTCTTTCTTTTTTTTGATGCAGTCTAAAATGCACGTTGACTTTGGGGTGGAGGTAAAACCAAGAAACTTTGTGCAAATGATCACAGCAAAAACAACTCTGATTTAAAAAAAAAAAAAATTACATCCGTGTAAGAAACTGTCTTTTTTTTTTTTAACTTTTGCATATCATTTGACATAAATATTTATTAATCTTAATTAAACTGAACAGAAACACAAAAAGCACTTCTGGTGTCTGATAGACATTTTCAACTTTGCTACAGTTGTTTTATTAATTTTTTTGTAATTTTTTTTCTTTTTTTAAAACATTTATCAGAAATTCTTTTCCTCCCTTTATTTAAAAATGCTGGTATGTTTAAAGGTGATGTAGGCAGGTTTAAAAATATTATTTTTTTTACAATGTCTCCTGATTTAAATAATGCATTAAAATTGGAATAAATAAAAAGGAAACAAATTCGAACAATGCACAAAAAATATACCAGGATATAGCAGTTTGGGACTGAATGTCATATTTTTATACGGGTGTATTCATTACACAAATGTTTTCCCCTTCTTCCCCCAAAATGCATTACATAAAGAAATAACTTAAAGAGTACTCATTATAGGAAAAATAGCCAACTAAAATATATAGCATATTAAGTGCTCTCTTCACACCACCTTTTATAATTTGCATATTTGCATTTTTTTTCGCTCCTACCCATGCATAACAAAACATCTTTTGCCATTTCATAAAAATCTTTTTTTTTCCTTTTTTAAAGTTTTTAAAACAGGTAAAAAACATTATGACACACAATTTGGAAAATAAGTTACTCGTGGTTACAAGGGTGTCCAAAAAGCTGAAGTCACTGATTGTTAATAACGAAAGGAACCTCGCCATTCAGTTCCCTTCAAATCAAAAAGTGCACCTTTTTTTTTTTTTCTTCCAACAAGTCGCTTGGTCCATCGGGATTCTTTTAATGGTTTCCTTTTCTAGTTCAGTACCTACTTGCATAGATATATATATAGATATATATTAATCTTCTGTTTGCCTCTTTATTGCTTCTAAGAGTTCTTACTGCATTGAAAGGCTGATTTGAAGTTGCAAACATTTTTTTAATTACACTTCCATGGGATATTTTTCCCCCTTAGTCTTATTTTATTTTATTTAATCGTTGGAAAGAATAGAGAACGCCCCCTTCTGAGCTGCCCCTTTCTAAAGGCATTTTGAATTTGGAGAGTAAGAGAGAGAGAGTGAGAGAGAGAGAGAGAGAGAAACACAAGGAATAAAAATGATCTGGCATTGTTAGGAATTTACTTTGATGTGTGGCCAAAAGAGACCCTTCAGTCGAAGAGAAAGTTTTCTTCCCTTCTCCCATAGATATATATAGCTGTAGACTGGTTTACTGTAAACCTTTCACCCTGTGTGGTGGGGAGGAAAGGTGGGGGGAATCAAAATCAGTTGGGCTTGATAATTCTCCAATTTTTTCGCCCTAAAACTTTCTTTCCACGTGGCCCCAATAAACGATATTTCAATCCACTGGAAACCTGAAGGCTAGCTTTTTTTTCTTTTCTTTTTTAATAATCAGCATCATCATCATAAAAATACATTATATATATATATATATTGCACCAAAGTAATTTTTGTTTTTTTTTCTTCCATGTATACACTGTTCTGTTCTGGGTGACAAGTTCACAGATAGACTTAGCACGGTCTAAATTGGGGGGTTGTGCGTGCGTGCGTGCGTGTATGTGTGTGTGTGTATGTGTGTTACAGGGAGACACCTAACATCGTACTTTCACAGTTCTGGGGGTGGGGGAGAAGAAGAAGAAGAAGAAGAAGAAGAAGAAGAAGAAGAAAAAGGAACATTTAAAACCTAGAACAGAATGGGAATGAGCTGGGGGTGGGGGTTGCTATGTGCAGTGGAGGTGGGGGAGGGGAAGGGGATTTCAGAGCCCACGGTGGCGGGGGTGTTAATTATGGAAAAACGCGTTGAGCTCCTCGTACATGGGGCCTCGCTCGTGGTGGAGATGCATATCGTAAGGCAAGATGTTCTCGGAGTGGACTCCACCGCGCATCCCCGAGGAGCCAAAGACCAAGTTGTGGCCGGAAGGGCGGGAGCTGGGGAGGGCCGAGTAGTGCATAGAGTAGTGGTAATTTTTCTCGTGATCCGGGGAAGAGTCTTGCTTGAGGGAAAAATTGCCATTAATGCACAGTGGAGGGCTCAGGGGGCCGTCGTACTCAGAGCTGTTGTAGTCTGGAGACGCGTTCCCGTACAGGGTCTCATAGGTGGCGCAGTACGCGTGTGTCCTCAGGGCATGGGAGCTGGCCATGGTGCTGGACTGACACTGCGCGCCGGACAGCCGCGAGCACTGGTAGGTGTAAGGGTGCATGGCAAAGGAAGAGTTGGGCCCGTGGTACCTCCCGGCCTCCTGGCCCTGCTCCGTGAGAAAATTCCGCGAGTTGAGCTGGAGGCAGCCGGCCACCAAGTTGGTGGTGGGTTGGGACAAGCCTTTGCACAAAGTCTGCACGTAGGAGACCAGGTCGGGCCGCTTGCCCGAGCGCAGGATCTCGGAGAGAGCCCAGATATAGTTCTTAGCCAGCCGGAGCGTCTCGATTTTGGACAGTTTCTGAGTCTTGGAGTAGCAGGGCACGACCTTGCGCAGGTTGTCCAGCGCCGCGTTCAGGTCGTGCATGCGGTTGCGCTCCCGCGCGTTGGCTTTCTGGCGTCGCAGTTTGGAGCGCTCCAGCCTGGCCTTGGTCATCTTGCGCTTTTTAGGCCCGCGTTTCTTGGGCCGATCGCCTTCGGCCTCCTCCAGGCCTTCCTCTTCCTCTTCTTCCTCCTCCTCGTCGCCTCCTATGTCGCCTTCCTCTTTGTTTTCGCCCAGGGACCCTTCCGTCTGCTCCTCCTGGAGGGGGCAGCTTTTACCTTTGCGCTCCTCTTTCTCGGGCCTCTCATCGTCTTCGCAGTCGTCGGCCCAACTGGAGAATTTCTGCACCTCGGGGATCAAGCTGGGCTCGCTGAACAGTCTCGTCAACATGATGGCTGGAGAGGGGGAGCGGGGGTGGGGGAGGGGAGGGAAGCAAAAGGCAGAGGTATGATCCCCCTTTTCTCTCTCTCTCTCTCTCTTTTTTAATTTTTTTTTTTTTGGCCCACCCTCCGCACTTCCCCCCTCCCCGCCCCTGGTCCTGGCTACAGGCAGCTCCATCTCCCTCCCCAGTTTCCAGGAGCCTGGGACGCGCCGGTCTGGTACCCACGCCCGCACCCGCTCGCTCCTTCTTGCTCGGCGCGATCAAATGATGAGGAAATTAAATTTGGGGAAGGAGGAGGGAAAAAAGACAGACATTGTCACAAGTGGGCCGGGGTGGGGGGAAGCCTGCGGCGATCACCGTCCGGGAGGATCTCTCCGCCCGAGGCCCCGATCCCAACCTACCCTGGCTCCGAAACGGCCTGCCCCGCCCGGCTCCTTCGCCCAAACCAGCGATCGGGTCTTTTCCTTTTTGAATGAGAGGCGCCCCCGCCCCCCAGCCCCAGCCTCAGCCCCCGGGCGCTTTGTGCGGGGAGGCAGCGGGGGGAGGGGGTGGTGGAGGGCACGACGCGGGGCAGAACGGGGAAGAGATTGTTTTTTTCCTCGTAAAACCAATCGAGTCGTTTAAAAGTGTGATTAAAATTAATTGGCTTTCCCATCGCCTTCTGACGGGGCCCGCGCCGCCGCGCCTGGCAGCACTGGCAGGTCGGGGAGCATTGGTTATCGGCTCCCTACATCTTTCCGCGGGTTTGTTTTTTCTTTGGTGCGGGGCAGAGGGCGATGGTGGAGCGGGGTTTCCTGCCCCTCGTGTCCCATCTACGGGGGTGAGTTTCAGCACCCGGCGCCCAGCTCGGTGCCTGGTCAGGTTCATCCCTCGCCTTCACGCGCCGGGGGAGACTTCACCGCGCAGCCTGCGCCTCTCCCCCGCTCTCAGTTTCGGAGCCTTTCTCTCGCGGCCCAAGCCACGCTCAAAGACGCTTTCAGCTCTTCAACTTTTCCTTCCGGGAGGCTAAAACCAGACCCGATTTCCCTCCCTTCCCACCCCTAGCCCCTTCCCGCACCTTGAGACAGGCGATTAGCTCTGGAGGAGAAGGAATAACTTTGCCGTCTCCCCGCAGAGCATGAGGATCGGCCCCAGCTGCTCCCCGGGCTGGCATTTCCTGACCTTCCTTTTTTCCTCACACCCCACATATTCTCCCTCTCTAGCTGTTATGCAGCGAGACGTAATTCACACTCCAGCTGCGGTTTAAGATCAAGCCCCCTCCAAGGCTGGCACTAAAAATAAAATCAATACAAATACATCCGCTTCACAGGGTTTTTTCCCCCACCCCTTTAAAAAAACACAAATGAATTAAAAATATCCATCCCCACCCCCCCCCTGGATCGCGGCCATTCCAGGTACAGGAACGTGCTTCTTAAAACTACTGACTTTGTATCCTGGTCAGATTTACCTCCGGCTACAACGAGCAGAGACATCTCGGCGTATTTTTGCAAGATAATCTCCCTGCGAGAATCTTTAACTGGAGCGCGGCGACTGAATAGCGGGGTCTCCTGTCAATTTCCTTAGCTCTGTCTTTTGTGTGTGTGTGTGTGTGTAAGTGAGTGTGTGTGTGTGTGTGTGTGTGCGCGCGCGATTAAAAAAAAAACCTGCAAAAATTAAAGCTCGAGTCTTCTGATTTTTAAGCCGTATCCCCCCATTTTTTCCTTAAAAAAAAATCTTAGGCTCATCTTTGTTTCACCCTAAATGTGTAAATAAATAGATCTATTCCTCCCACCCCCTCCCTTAATGGGATCACAGCTGGAAGAGAGTTTATTCGCTATATTTTAAATTTGAGAGCTATTATCCTCGATCGGGAAGATTTAGGTAGCTTCGGCCCCCGGGAAAAAAAAACCCCGGAAAAAAGCCGAACTTAAAAAAAAATAATACGCCCGTTGTGGAGGAGAGAGGGGGGAAAATCAACATGGAAGTTGCTTTTTATCCATTCAAGTTTCTATTCCCCCCACCCCCCACCCCCCTGCACTTCTTACATAACTTACCTTCAAAGCTAACTGGAGGAATTCTTATTTCATTGTTCGCAGCATCTTCTGGGAGTAAGGCAATGCTCCTTAAGGTGCTACAGCCTCCTTCAGTGTG
Organism: Alligator sinensis; assembly: GCF_000455745.1. NCBI lineage: Eukaryota > Metazoa > Chordata > Crocodylia > Alligatoridae > Alligator > Alligator sinensis. The sequence continues at coordinate 1,954,080 of NW_005842040.1, read as the reverse complement.
CTATCCAAAAGGAGGAGAGTGTGGCATCTCCAAGCAAAGGGGTACCAGCTCTGATGCCAATGCCATATGGTTGGCACGTCATCCGCAGGAGCTATCACATGAGAGCCAGTGATTGACATGCGCCTGCATTCAGGGAGATTTGTCTCTCAGGGGAAGGAGGACTCGCCATCTGTCACTCTGTACTCAAAAAAAAAAAAAAAACCCACAAAAAAACCCCCTCAACTCCAAATCTACAGATCTGCCTATTCGCTGCAAAATGAGACTCCTGACAAGATGAACAAGATAGCTGCGCTCAGGCTGAACAATGGAACACAGGGATCGGGGACAAGTCAGGCTGGGAGAGAGACAGACAGCGCAGCACTACCTCGGAATGTGTGTGCATGGGGAGGGGGCAGGATTGTGGCTGCACTGGTGGGGGGGAGTGGGGAGTCACAGAGGGACCCTGATCTGGCTCAGGCATCTGTGCTCACTCTGCGAAAATAATAAGCAGAGCTCCCAGCCCTCACCCACCAGCAGAAAATAGATTGGGTGGGGGGTGGAAGCAATGGCTCCATCGTGGGGCAACGGGGGAGGGTCCTGCTCTCATGTCACACCTAGGCAGTCCAAGCCAGAGCCAGGTGCTAGGCAAGGTGCAGGGCGGGGGCTCTCCCTTCTGCTTCTGCTTCAGTCTCCACAGAAGCTAAAACCGGCTGGTGAGTGGGGAGGGGTAAAACCGAGGAGTGTCCCCCACCAAGCTGTGCAGGGTTAGGGGCTGGGGGAATGCATGGGCATTTGCTCATACTGTGTTCAGCCACTGCCTGCCCCCATGTTGATACACACATACATCTCAGATCCAAGAGCACACAGCTGTACCCTTCTCTCTGACACCCACCCTGACCTCTCACTTCTGTTCCCACCACACCTCTGAGCCACACATGCCTTATGCCCTCTCCTCCACACCCTGGATATGCACAACCCCAGCCCTTTCTCTGTCTCACATATGCAAACACGCATATTTCTGTCACACATAAATACACCCCCTGTCTCTCATGTGCAAACACCCCCCCACACCTCTCACACATGCACACACCACTACACAACTGCAACTCACATCTACCTCTCCCCTATACTCACATGAACAAGTAAATACCCCCCTTTCTCTCTCATACACCCCCTTTCACATGCATAAACACACATAAACACACCCCGCTCTTGTACCCAAACACATCCCATCCCTGTCCCTTTCTTTCACACACCTTCTCATACATGTGACTGATCTCACAAGCTAGAAGCATGGTCCTATTCATTTGGACTTTCTCCCTAAGCACCCACATCCCATCAAGAGTGGAGAACAACATGCAGTCCTGCATTTAAAAGAGAGGGGCCCTCATCTACATCAGCCATGATTCCCTTCCAGGCACTGCTGTCCCTGATCCCTGAGCCCTCCCAGCTTTTGCCCAGAATACATGCCAGGTTGCCTTCCTCAGCCCTGCCACGGAGTCATGCTTGCCGGCTCAGGCGCCTGCTGCTGAAATTTCAATGGTGTTTGCAAACTTGCAGCGGGTAATAGCAGGGTAATGGTGGATGCCCACAATGGGGCATCATTAACGCGTGTCTCAATCCATCCCCATTCTTTTCAGCTGAACACCAGCCATTAATCAAACGTCCCCTGGGCCTGTTTTTTCTCTCCCTCTCTTTAAACAAAAGTGACCCACTAATAAGCCTCTCTGGGTTATCGATAGGAATTAAACTGCATGTTAAGGAGGACTGTGCTCCTGTGTTTGGAAGTTTCATATAGAGATAGTGATGTTAAAGTTAGCTTGGCTGGGGTGTGGCTTCCTGCCCAGGCCATTCCCCAAACAAAGCCTGTGTGAAAAAAGAGCAGAAGCTGAATGAAGCTGATCATATCCAGTTGCTTTCTTGGTGCTTTCACTGGTGCCTGTTGGGATGTGGTTCAAATCAGCCCTTCTTCGTCACTGTCCTTCCCTCACTCTGGAGAGATCCTAGGGCCTGGCCAAGAGACATCATTGGAATGAGGCCAGAGGAGAGCAACAGAAGTGATTAGAGATGTAGAAGACAGGTGGGGAGGTGGGGAGACTGGGGTGATTTCATCTGGAGAAGCCTGAGGGGGGGCTTGATAACAGTCAAAGGGTTGTTATAAAGAGGATAGTGAGCAGCTCGCTCTCTGTTCCCAGGGGACAGGGCAAGTGATAGGCTTAAACTGGAACAAGGGAGATTTAGATTGGATTCTAGGAGGAACCCACTAACAAGGATGATGGTTCAGCACTCGACCAGATTCCCTAGAGAGGTGGTGGAGTCTCTGTCACTGGAAGTTTTGAGTGCAGGTTAAATAGACATTGAGCTGGGATGGTTTGGACAGGGCTGATCCCGCCTTGAAGAGGAAGGCCCCTAGGTCATCTCTCTGATGTGATTCAAAAGCCCCCTGGCTTAATCACTCAAGTCCTCCTGAGGTATTCTGGTACTCAGACTGGTCTCTCAGATACTGGCACGGAGCCAGTAATGACAACATGGCACTCTGGTCCCCACTTTTTGCTCATATCTGGGGTTTATCCCCAACATTTCAAAGACCTCACTCCTTTGTCCCAGCAATGGCAGAATCCCACATAAGATGCTCACACAGTCTTCTCTCAGCATTGGTGGCTGCCATGAGACCCATGGTGGATCCAAACTGATTACCTCACAGGGCCAGGGTCCAGTTCCCAGTGGGTCCCAAGGGCATCCATGAAACACAAAGTAGACGTGGGAGAAGAAGGACCTATCCTGATTACATATCTGTGTGCACCCATGTGCACACATGGACACACCATAGCTCGGTGAGCTTGGAGGAACCTGAGTGCCCTTATGGCAGTTATACTGCTGGCATTTGCACAAGTCAAAAACTGCAGGATTTGAGTGATGTTACCTGGGACTTGCCAGCTTCAGTACTGGATGAAAACATTCTTGAGCAATTTTATTAGCTGGCTGGTTCCTAATCACCTTTTCCTTCTGCTCCAGGCTACAAGGGCACTTCCATCCATTTCTTTAGAAAGATGTACCCACTCAGGTCCCCTGTCCTCTTCCACCCTCTCTGTTTATTTCCATGGTCCCATTTGTTCCTTGTTTGCCTCACATAGTACTCATGAAGCACAGATCTATTGGGCTTTCTGTTCTCCTGCCCACCCTTTCCAGACTCCAGGATGGCTGAGTGTTTGGGAACTGCTCAGTCCCCTTCAGCTCCATTGCTCCTATGCTTCAGATTGGAATTGATTTTCATCATCTTAATGTGTTCAGATCCAAAATGTGTATCTTGGCCCATCTGAGAACTCCAACTGGTGCTAGCCACTGAGGGCAGGGACAGAGCAGCTTGCAGGAGCATTCAATGTAGCAGCATCCAAGGCAATAGCTGGAGTAGGCTACCTCTCTTGCTCTGTGCTGTGGAATTAACCAGCTCTTCTAGACTGTCACCAGAGGCCATGGCGGGAGCCACATGTGGGAGATGGGAAAGACTTCATGGAGTCCTGTGTTCCACTGAGTCACCCCATCCACCTGAAAGGCAGGAATACAGCAAGGACAGTGCTTTGTTCCATGCACTACGATTTCCAGACCACAATGGGGTGATGCTTCCTACCCAGTCTGCATAGGGAATGGTGCATGGAAAAGGTCCCTGCATCTGCAATGAGACCCCTGGTGCTGTGGTCTAGGGTGGCTACTCCCTTTACTAAGGGCAGTGGGGATGAAATCAGTCTCCTTTCTGTCAGGGGTGATGTGAATATCTGTGTCTTGGTCTCTTCTTCACCCCTTCCGTGATGGACTAGGCCAGGAGCCACTGGGGGAGTCTCAGGTCCAGATTCCACACTGGGATATACAGTGGTTCTGCTTGGCCAGAGAGTGGATGGCAGGACCTTGTGACCCCCACCCTCATCTGGCTCACATTTACCCAGCACATCCAAACCTGCCGTCAGCTTGAATGAATTGACCCTCATCCCACTCCTGTCCCTCATTGTACAGATGGAGAAACTGAGCAAGGCAGAGACTCACCTTCAATTACTTAGTGAATCAGTGGCAGGGGCAGTGACAGAGCCCAGCAGCCCAGACTCTCAGGCCTCCATGTAGTATAACTGCTCTTCCTCCTGCACATGACAGACACTAAGAGAGATCAGACTGCTAGTCTGGGCTCTGTAACAGCCCAGCTGGATGCCCCTGGGCAAGTCAATTATGTGCTCTGTACCTCAGTTTCCCCATCTGTGCAGTGTTTGTCTTGTTTACCTCGAGTGCAGGCTTGCTGGGGCAGGGACCATCCCTTAGGAAATCTCCAGGTAGACAAAGGTCCTGTAAAAGAAGGGAGTCCTCTGCTGGCATCGGTAGGTGAGCACAAGGAGACCTGACTATAGGTGCCAGGCCTCATCTATATGTCATTTTCATATTGGTTAATTGCATGTCTGTTGTGTGACAACTTGAGACAATTGTCTGAAGGTGCCATGAAGGTTTGGGGTGGATAAATTGCTATGAGGCATGGCTGGAAATGGGCATGTAACTGAACTGTACTCCATGTGCTAATGGAAGGGGTCACCTTAACCTCTGCTGGTATGTTGGAGTGAAGGACTCCAGGGCTAGGGCAGAAGAAAAAGGAAAGATGGGCTTTGTAGGTGTGTCTCGAGAGAGAGAAGGGAAGGCATTTTGTTCAGCTGTGTTGTTTTAAATAGTCAGGGCTTAAGCTGAGATGTTAATGATACTGGTTCTCTGTTGGGAACAGCAGTCCTGTGTTGACAGAGAGTGGCAGAGTGGGGGTGACTGGCCTGTCTCTGGCCACTGATGAAGGATTCAGGGGAGGTGGTGGCCCTTGCTGAAGGACTCAGGAGAGGATGTCCTCACCCAGCACCATGAGATGACACTGTGAGATGATCAAACTGTGAGAGTGGTGTAAGGATCAAACTATGAGTGGGAAGGAGAAGGACAGAAGGAGGAGAGTGGATCTGGGAGGAGGATGGTAGGTCACTGGAGAAGGATGGTGGGTGGGTCACCTCTCACAGCTGTGAGAGAAAGTCTTGGCCAGGACTATTGCTAAAGGTCCAGGGGAGACAGATTGTGATTGTATCAACTGCTTCCTTTCTGAATAAAGTCAACCCTAGGGACCAACTACACACAGGGAAATGCTGTTCCTCACAAATGCCCAGACAGCTTGATTTAGTTTTCCTAAGGTTTCCAGGTGTGGGCTCAAACAAGAGGTTGCCAGTAAAAATGCTCAGCAATTGAACCAAGCCCTCATTACTGCTGAGTAGGGGCTGGATAGCAGGATTACAATAAATCCTGTCCGGCAGAGCTGAATGGTAGCTACCAAACCCAGTTCAGAATAGCAGGGGAGAGAAGCCTTCAGCTCTACCGGGGACTTTGCTGTTGCTGTTGCTTTTAGGTGGGAAGCACCCAGATATGACAGTGATGGATGGTGATACAAAACCCTAAAATAGATTACAGAGGGGAAGAAGGAGAAATTGCAAGTGGTGGCGGGCAGCCTGGCTCTGGCATGCTGAGGCTATGTGCTGTCTGGCAGTGGACAGGTGCCATAAGGTGGGGGGTCAGGGGTAAAGACTAAGGAAAGTGGAATTCTTGGCTGAGAAATGAAAGACTGACGTAACCTCAGTGACTTGCAGAGGCTGGGGGGTTGTGGAGCCGTAGCGTGTGGCTCTGCGGTCCATCTGACATCCTCCTGCCCCTCCAGCCTTCACCCAGAGAGGGAAAGACACCCAAACACAAAACCCAGGAGTCTTTTAAAGTCTAATTACCGGAAAACAAGTGGCTCGGGTTTGCAAGCTGGGCTCTCGTCTCATCAGCATGCACAGCCGCGCAGAGAGAGAAGAAAGTGGAGACATGAAAAAGGAAGAGTAGATGAAAGGGGAGCAGTGAGATGAAAACCCAAATGTTTGCTTAATTGTGCTGTGGACTTTTTCTAATGGACACCTCCCCTCCCCCGCACCTCTCCACCTCCTTGCTGCCACCCTCCCCGACCCAGCCGAGGAGGCGCAGCTGGCAGTCGGCCTGAGAGGCAGATGCCGCCAGCGCATGGTGGCATTGGTGCCCAGTGTGGGTTTCCTTGATTGTTGTTATGGTTTGGCATTTTACAGTTCCCATCCCCCCACCACAGACACTTGAAGGCTGATTCTCTTGAGGGGGGTGTGTGTGTGTGTGTGTGTGTGTATGTGATGCTGGTCATAAAGGCTGGGCTTGCAGTCCTGGGTGTGAGACACCCAAGATTCAAAAGCTCAAGGCCCAATCCCAGCACCTAGCCTAGAGGCCAGGTTTTCCACAAAGCCAGCCACAAATTTCCTCGTTTGGCACTAAAGTACAGGACTGATCTCCCACAGGGGTCATCACAACCCATGTGTGAGTGTGGAGTGAACTCTTCCAGCTTCTGTAGAAAATTGCAGGACATCACACTTCAGCGGGAACAATACAGAGAAGGTGGCCATCTTCTTTGTGTGTGTGTGTGTGTGTGCGCGCGCACACGTGCGCACATGTGTTGGGCAGGGGGGCGGTTCTGCGCTCCAGTTGGCATCTGCATTTTACCTCCAAATGAGTACCCCTCTCAATTGTATCCTCAGTCATATACAAGTGCTAAATGTGAGGCCATAAAGGCCTCTAATAACCCAGGTGCTGGGCAGTGGCAGGACGTGTGGTCCCTCTGAGACAGCTCCTCTGAAGGTTATTGGTATACAGTACAGGCAATGCCTAGGGGATCCCAGGCCTAGCCTCAGACCCTGTGGCACTGGGTGCTGCACAAATGCAGAACATCAAGATGTTCCCTTTCCCTGAAGAGCTCCTGAGCCGAGTAGGTTACTGCTGTCGGGTCAGGGAACTGATCTGTCCCATGTATGAGATATGGGGAACCATGGCACAACTTGTTGCCCCGTAGAGGCCAGAACATAGGAGTTAATAGGCCTGGTCCTCTGGCTCAGAGGGGAGATGCTTATGCTCTTTGATGCAGCCACCCCAGGTTTGGGATGATGGGATGAGGGGAGGTTTCAGTGCCTGCTTGGTCAGAGCCTGTTTAAACTGGGAACATGCCTCCTTTGCAAGGGATCGACCACAAGCTGCCTGCAGGCCCATGCACATCCTGCAGGGAGATGTGGCCATATGTCATGTGATGGTGGGCCCCTTATACCTCCCATGTTCATCTGTGGAGTGGCCCCTGCTGGGTTGTTCCTTAGTCTTGGATGAGTTTTCAACCCTCTGCTGGACCAGAACCTTTGGACTATTAAGTGAATTCTGGTCCTTAAGGGCTTCATTCTCAGCAATTGCTCCCAAGTGATCATATGCCTTCTGGGCAGAGAAGGCCATGTCCCTGCCTGGAAGGTCCACTCAGGGGCTAGCTACTCTGGCTTTATGCCAGCAGAGACCTCCCTCACCAATGGGAGCCTCCAGTCTCCGTCTTGTAAAGCTCCTGGCTCCTGTAAAATCCTACAGCAGTGAGTGCCACAGATTAACAACCTTTAGTTTTAGATCAGGGGCTTCTGGGCTCTAGATCCCCTCTTGAGTTTGGGGCCTTCTTCCATCAATACAGCCCCGGCGTTAGGGCCATGGTGAACAGCCTCACCTGCACTGTGCCTCTTCCAGGGCTTCCTCTGGTCACCACCCAGCACCACTCACTGCTGAATCCTTAGGCTACAAGGTGCTGAAGCTAGACGTCCTCAGCACTTGGCTGGATCTGACCCTAAAATAGTCCCTGTCTGCTTCCTTCCTCCAGACGGCGTGTGTGATGACTCAACAGGAAAAAAAATAGTGTGCCACTCAGTAGGGTCTTTTCCTCCAGTAACGTGTCTTGGTAACAAGACGACATAGCAAACTGACCTGAGTTCACCCATGCTTCTGCTTGGAGTTGAACCCACCAGGCAGCAGACTCTGCTTTTCCACAGGCAATGTCTCCTTACGAATCCTAGGGACTGAGAACAGCTATAGAGTTGGGACATCAGCCATGGCCCCAAACTGCCCCCTATCACAGGGCCTGGGCCCCAGGTCAGTGTAGAGTGGTTATGCCAGGTTTCATCCAGGCCCAAAGCCCTAAACAGGGGCGGGGAGGGCTTGTGAGTCCAGAGTGAAGGGCACTGGCAGAACTGAGGGTGAACCAGGGGATGGAGTCCCAAGTGAGGGGCACCAGCAGAGCTGTGGAGGGAGAACTAGGGCTGGGGCAGCCAGGGGAGGGCAGTTGGTCATGTTTGAAAGCATTGCCAGAGTTGTGGGTGCAGACAGCCCAGGACTGGGATTGCCAGGGGTTTCCTTGATGCACATCTACACAAGTCCCTTTCTTTGAAGCTCTGTGATGGATTTTTTTTTTATCCTTGCTGGGTAGCAAGAAGCCAAAGGCCCCCCTCAGTGTGACATCACTAGTCATTCTTGGCCAGGGTAGGCTTGAATCCAAGCACTCTGGGCCTGCATAGTGGCTCCTAGTGGGTCTGGGTGTGAAATGAGTTTGCTGGCTTTGCACTAAGCTCTCACATCACGAAAGTGCTCCCTTCGTGCTGGTCCCTCTGCTGGCAGCCTCAGCAGCTGGGGGAGATCTGGGCCACGAGTCCAGCCTCTCCCAGGTGACTCCATCTGGGAGAGATCTGATGCAGGCATCACAGCAGTGTGTCTATGGGGCAGTGGGGGCAGCTGTGTCTTCCCTTCCCTTTGCTCCTCCAGCTCTGGGCATCCAAAGCCCTTTGCTCTGGCATAAAATTAACCAGGGGCCCCTCCTTGTGAGCAATGAGACTGCCCCTGTCATGGTCCTCTCCCTCCCTGCTTCCCCGAGCCCTGAGCAGAGCAGGCTCCATGGCATTCACTTGCTTCTCCCTAGCTGAACATTTCCCTGCAAGCTGCAGTTAGGGGTGGGGGCTGGGGTTGGGGGGGGAGCCTTGGCAGTGCCAGATGGAGCTGACTCCGCGCTGTAATATTTCTGGGAGGTGAAGGCTAGAGATAGATCGATGTGATAATGTGTGTAATGGAGCCACCGTCAGGAAAAATGTCAGAGGAGGGGAAAAACAAGAGAAGAAAGAGAGGGAGTCTTTCCCCCCCTGCCCTAGATTCCTCCAGTGAATAAATGAGTTCTGGGGCCCAGTCTTCTGGTGGAGTCCAGTCATCCTGCTGCTCTCCCTGGCCTCCTCCACACAGATGCACCCCAGGGGATTGCATCCCATTAGCTTGCCCACATCTCTGCTCTACCGTCCAGCAGATCCTTAAAAAGAAACTGGGAGGGATGGAAGAGCAGAAGCTAATTTTGAGGGGAGTTGGCTCTGGGCCAAGTTGGGTGGGGAGGTTGATCCAGGCAATAGCCCATGCCCAAGGATGGGTGTCAGGAGAGTTTGGGTCTTCTGCAGCCCTAGTCTCAAGGGACAGCAGCCCAGATCTGTCTCAAGATCTGGTGCTGCAGAGGGCTCAAGCAGAACAGCAACCCTGGACACTGCTTCAGGGGACTTCACAGCACTGTGGCAAAGGTGCTCAGTGGTTCTGTCCCCATTTTGCAGGTGGGGGGAAACTGAGGCTGAGTGACTTGTTACCTTGCTGGTCAGTGGCAGAGACAAGATTAGACCTCAGATCTCCCTAGTGCAGTCAGCTCCTCATGGGTGCAGTGCAATCGCTACTGAGGCTCACCGGCCACAAGCCCTCTGCAGCTGGGACTGCCTTTCTGTTCTCCATTTGTACAGCCCCAAGCACCAGGGGCCCAGACCAGAATGGGGATGGAAGTTCCCAATTCCATCCTAATGCATATAATTGATGATAATGATCCCTATCATTATTCCCAGGCCTGGGAATCTCTTTTTCCTTGGGCAGAGAAGTAGATTTAGGTGCCTAAGCACAGTCCTAGTCCACCCTGCCTGAGTCCCTCAAATATTGGTGATATGAGAGGTGGGCAGGTCCTCCTCCACCTTACTGTGTTTTGGTGACATAGCTGGAAGCCTAGAATGATGTCTCAGGAGTAGATGCATTCATGGATTTTTAGGGATTCAAGCAGGCTGGAACAGGGTCACACCTGGGTGATTTGTTAGGTCGGGGTGGCCAACCTGCAGCATGCATGTCACAAGAGGCACGGGCAGACTCTGTGTGGCCCACAACAGACTGGAGAGAGGATAGGCAGCACAGCAGTAGATAAGACAGGGAGCAGAAAGTAGATTTGTTGATGTGCAAGGAGCAGAAAACAAAGCAGCAGACTGGGCAAGGGAAGGGGATCTGAGTGGCACTCAGGGAGGGTGCAGGGCTAATTTGTGGCAAGCCTACCAAAAAGGTTGGCCCCCGCTGCGTTTGGGTGGAGTTAGATCTGCCCTGAGTGTGTGGGGCAGAGCAAGGGGGTCCAAGACAGGAGGGGTAGCTCTCGGTCTGTTCCATATGCCTCCTCCAGCAGGCTGGCAAAGCTTCTGGGTTTCAATCAAATTCCTTGGGGTTTTGGCCCAGAAAACTAAAATCTCCCTGAGCCCAAACAGGTCACAGTTTCTTTCAGTGTGTATTTTCATGTGCGCGCGTGCACGCGCACACACACACACACACACACACACACAGAAACCCCCCAGATTTCTGTCTTGAAGCTCAACCTCATACACATTATTATAATAGCTGCAGCCCCCAGCATCTGCATCAAGTAGCACCCCAGGGTTTTGGACAAGGGTTTGTTCCATGAAGAGGTGGGTGTTTTTCATGCTTGTTAACATTCTTTCATTGAGGGAGAAAACATCCTTCCCCACCTGGTTTGATAAATAGGATTTGTGTGGAAGTCATGGTTTAGGGGCGCCAGGCGCTGCCCAGCCATATACACAAGGCAGACTCTGCCCCACAGGGCTTACAGTTGTGAGAAGGTGATATGCACCTGCGGCAGGGCTCCATGATGTCAGAGAGACACCACCTGCAAGGGGCAAACTCATTGGCTACAGAGTAGGCTGGGCCTAGTATATAAGCCCAGGCCCTACATTTGGGCCTTAGCTGTTCAATGCTTCACAACAGTAGCCCTACCTGTTCTCTTTCAGCTTCACTCCTGCCTGGTTCTCTGCTCCTGCTCATCCTGTTTCAGTGTCCTGGACTCTCTGGCTCCTGACTTTCAACCCTGCCTGGATGATGAATATGGATCTTGCTTAGTGACATGGGATTTTGACTTGGACTCTCTGGTACTGACCATCTTGTACAGCCTCAGGCCCTGGTCTGTATCCTCCTCTTGTTCAGGTACTTGGCTACCCCCGTACTCCTCCAGATTGCCTATGACCCATTCCTTACAACAGCCTTGCTAGGTAAAAGATCATTAACCCTGTTTCCCAAGTAGGAAGCTTAAATGTCTTGCCTAAGGATACATAGTGAGTATGAGGCAGAGCTAGGGATTGAATCCAGGTGCCCTGGCTCCCTGTACCATATCTATTGACCCAGGTTCCTTTTGGGCTCTCCTGATATCCCTCAAAGCCAGGAACTCTCCCAGTCAATCCAGGGTTTTCAGGAGCCAGTGGGGTTTCAGGAAGAATTTGTACAAAGCGGGGACAAGAAAAATTTCCGACAGAAGGGCTAGCCTTTCTGGAAGCTCTGATAACACCCCAGGAAGGCAATATATGTAGGATGGTGTAGTGTGAAACCAGGGGGGAGTGGGGACAGGCTGCTTCAAGGCTGACACAGGTCTTTTCATATAACCCCAAGTAGCAGGGACCTCCATCCCAATCATCTGCTTACCAGTACATCTTTTTTCACCCTGGAAGTGGGTCCAGCCTGGCATTCCTTGGGCATTCAGGCTCGTACTACTTCTCTGGAGCTTGCTGGGCAGGGTGTCTAAGATCAGGAGCTCCCCTTGTTGCGCACACTGTCTTGTGCTCCCCACTCAGGTACCTTTGCTGACTTGCACAGAAACACAGTGCTTGTGAGAGGGCCATGGGTGGGGGAGAGGGGGCAGGGTGGCGCTGGATTGGGAGACAAACACTCAGCTCTGTTCTTGGCCTTGGCATTTCTATGTAACCTTGGGCCAACCTGGGGTCTCTCCATGCCTCTAGCTGTCTTCTGTCCCTCTCTCTGTATAGCACTGTCCAGCACCTCTCCTGGCTGGGGTCATTCTGGGTGTAAAAGGGGTGTGATGGCTCTGCCAACTCTGTGGTTAAAGTATGGTGGTGGCTGGTGCTCTCAGCTTGTCCCTTTCCCTTCATGCCACCTTCATTCTAGGTGTCAGTATCAATTTTGCTGCTGTCTCTCCTCCTTCTGATCTCTATCTTCCTCTACGGTCCCTGCAGCCAGCGCTTCCAGCTGTGCTCCCTTTGCATGTCTGCCAGGCCCATGCTCCTGGGTGCCACCACGTCTCACCGCCCTCCTGCTCTGGTTTTCCCCGTCTGGCTGCCCAGAGAGAACCCAGCTCATTGCCAGGCCCAGAGACTGCTCCAGGATTTGGTCCCGGTCTTGGCTGCCAACTGGGCTCTCACCCAGGCCGAAGGGGAGGGCACTGTGGGCAGAGGCAGGGGGTGAGCGGGAGCTGAGCTGGGCTGAGTCCCAGCCACCAGCTCTGAAGGCGGCTGTACTCTGGATGCCCGTCCCCTTTCCTGCTCTCAGCCAGGGAAGAGGCTTCTCTGGGGAGACAGGCCAGGCTGGCAGCCCCTCTGCCTGGCTGGCAAGCAGCAGCTGACTCCTGCTGTCGCTGCTCAATGTCTCTATTTGGGTGGGTGGGTGGGGTGGCAGCTGTGGCCAAGTGAGGTCTGGGGATGGTGTCAGGCCTGTTACCCTGCCACCACTCCATATGAGGGCACTGGCTTAGCTAGTAAAAGAGCCCAGGCAGTCAAAGGGTAGGAGATGTGGGAGTGAGGTCAGGGCTGTGTGGAGGAGAGCTCAGCATGGCTGGTTAGAGCTGGGCATAGTATGAGGCTTCCACATGGACACTGCTTGGCTAGCGCTGCTCAGTTCTGACCCCCACATCCACCCACACCCTAATGCCCCTCTATTCTGCCACGCCTTGATATTATACAGCACCCCCATTCCACCCATGACATGGTCTCTACACTCCCAGTCTCCTGGTCTCGCCCAAAGAAGCTACTATGAATACATTTCATGGGCTACATCCCAGTAAGTATGTATAATTGCTCCCATTTTCCACATTGTAGGGCCACTGAAGCACCAAGTGGGGAGTGAGTAGAGCAAGGCCACAGAGTAAGTAGGTGTCAGAGCCAGGGCTTGAGCCTAAGAGGCCTGATTCCCTAGTTGGGGCCTTACCCCCCCTGCCGCTACAGCCCCTCTGAGTGTTAGCGAGAGTCCAGCTCTTGCACTGGGAGCTCCCAGGAAAGAGGTGGCAGGCAGAGGGGTCCCATCACATTCTGAGCAGGAGTAGGCCATGACCAGTCCCTTGTCACAGCTGCTCTCCCCTCAGCCTCCTCCCATCAAACACCCCACTTGCTCCCTGCCCAGGCTCCAGGCTAGCATGTGACTGAGGCAGAGAGAGTGGTTCCCTTCCCCAAGGGCATGCTCTGTGCCAGCTGGCGCTGAATCCTGTCTGGCTCCTGGCCCTTTCCTGCCATCCCCTGGACCACAAGAACCTAATGATTGCTATGGCGGCACTGTCCAACAGCCTAGAGGGCCCAGAAACATGTCGCCAGCCATGGCCAGCACCAGCTGCTGCGGAGCACAGTGCAAAGCCTCCCCCTGTAGGGTTGGAGCAACCTGTGGCAAGGGCCCTGAGGTATTTTTAACCCTTCCTCAGTCAGCTCTGGAGAACCTCTGTTCTCCTCACTCTCCTGAGGAAGCACAGTGAGAAAAGGCAGGGCCCCATCAGACAGACACCCCCTCAGCCACATCCCCTCGCTGTTGCATGCTGGGATGGGGTCTCCCTTATGGGCCCTCTAAAGCATTCATCATCCTGTCCATCTCTCTTGCATTGTGATCCCACTCACTTACTGCAGTGTTTAATGTTCAAAGCTGATCTTGGACCCTAGCAACTCAGGCTAGCACTGTGCTGATTCTGCAAATACCCCTTCTCTTGGCCCCATCCATCCTTCCATGGGTGGGGGATGTGTTCCAGGAGAAGGAGGCTGTTTTATCCGCTGACCAATGGTGCCAATGCCTTCATTGCACAAGGAGAAGAGCCGATCTCAGTAAACAGGCCCAAAGACAGCACGCTTGCTTGGTTTGTGGGGGAAGATTACTGTTGTTAGCCCAGACAGCAACTTATTTGGGGCAACAAGTCTCTTTTCTGCATGGGTTTGTACAGCACCTACCACAATGGGGAGCTGATCCAGCCTCAGAGCTATTTATCTATTGTTCTTGTAGTACCTAGGAAACCACAGCTGTGACAAGGATCCTGTGGTGCCAGGTGCTATATAGACTAGTGGCTTTCAAACATTTTTAATTTGTGGACCTCTAAAAAATGTTAAATGGAGATGTGGACCCCTATGGTAAGTGTGGGTATTCACTTCTGGTTGATCACAGTCATCATTCATGGACCCTTTAAACATAGTCAGCAGATCCCCAGGGGTCTGGGAACCACAGGTTGAAAACCACTGGGCAGAATGAAAAAGTGATGTGTGCTCCAAAGAGCTTGCAAGCTCAGTTTTGGTTACAGGTGTTACTGTATTGTAGCTAATGATATCTCATCTCATGGAGAGCATCATTGACCTCAGCCTGTTGCAGGCATTCTTGAAGTACTCCTGCTTTCAATCTGCTAGCACCAGAGGCCCTGATCCTTGAAGGTTTTAGGTGTTTAATTCCCATTGAATCAGTGGAGAGCTATGAATCGGGGCTGCTGGATGTTGGAAAAGCTGTGTGGGGAACCCAGGGCTGCAATCTCCAAAGGAACTGGGGCTGTGGGTTGGGTCAGATGGGCAGCCCTGTTTCAGTGAGAGTTGGGTTCCTGTGTCACTTGGAGGATCTAGGTGTGAGTATTTTGCAAGCATGAATGGACCTGTTCTTTCCAGGCCCCAGACAAGGTAGGAAGTGTCACTTTACTGATGGGGAAGCAGAGGCATAGAGAGCTAAAGCTTTCTTCTACATCAGCCAGAGGGTCTGGAGCAGAGCTGGGACTTGAACCTAGATCTCCTGGGTTCCAGCCCCTAGGCACCTCTCACCCTGTGGCCAAAAGCACCTAGTGCTGCATGAAAGAAGCTTTTAAAATCTGTCTCTCCAGCTGTGCAGCATGTTATTCCCAGCTCCCGTGGCTCCAACAGTGGTTAAGTCTGTAACCGGTCAATTCCCAAGTTGATAGCTGCATAATTAATACTGTATGTGTCTTTAAAAATTGTTTACAAGTCCCCAGGCGCGTCATGTAAGCGACAAGGAGCCTGGGAAAGAGCAGGTCCCAGGGTCCCCTGATCTGGGGCAGAAGTTGGCTCTTGGGACTTGAGAGGGGGTGAACTGGGGGGGGGGCAGGTGTAGAGTGGGCTGTTTGGGATGGGGAGTAAAGGCATGAGAGGGAGAAAATAGCATGAACCAGTGAGAACTGAGAACATGAATGGACAGCAGGGGAAAAGTGAAACCCACAACCACTATTGCCATTTCAAGCAGTAGTAATGCTATCAGTGTTGTCTCTTGTCTGGATGCCACCAGCCCATCTCTCACACCCATGTTAGCTTCTGACCCATGTCCACAGTCTGCTGTTACCCCCAGTGGAAGAGAAATCAGTGTTAGGGTATATGTGTGTGTAACTTGCTCTATTACAACACAAACACAGCGCTGGGTTCTACAGGACATAGGCAGCCTTTTTGCTCAACCCCTCTACCACACACAGATGCACTGGGCCCCAAGTAGCAATTCTAGCTCCAGAAGCGGCTGCAAGCAGGGCTCAAGGCAGAACACAAGCTCTCCTCCTGCTGGCTGGACTCCCAAGGTCCCTTCTTCACAAGTTGTTGCCCAGCGCTGATGCAGCACGTCTCCCCATGAGTGAAAACTTGCTTGCACGCTGAGGATAATGGTTTGGGAGATCAAACATAATGGTACTAGTATGGGAGAAAAC
>NW_005842040.1:1913482-1938157 GCF_000455745.1 Alligator sinensis | reverse complement strand
AGAGAGGGAAGGGCTGTTGGGAGGGGACCCCATGACAAGTAGATGACAGGCCAAGAGCTCTCTGTGGCTGTAATCCCTGTGGAAATTTGGCCAGGAGCTAGTGAGAACCTGTGAGCTGAGCAGTGCAGGCTGGGAGTGAGAGAGAACCACAGGGCTTGGTTGCGTTCAGTCCCCACATTAAGATGTCTCCCTGTATTTGCAGTACAGGGCTGCCCAATCTCCAGTCCTCCACACTGGGACCATTTGTGAGATCATCATGCTGGATTTGGGATGTCATGAGCCTTTATCTATGATGTCACAGGCACAGGGCTCTGATGTCACAGAAGTTGAGCTGTGATCTTCAGCCACCAAGCTGTGACACTTCCTTCAGGGAACTGTAGCATTATATGAAGTGAGCTGTGACATCACAAGCAGTGAGTTATGATGTCATTTATATCAGGCTGTGGCTTCACCCCAAGCTCCAATCAGAGCGGGAGGTGAAGGCAGGGCTGGGAGGAATGTGACTGCATTCACTGGGGCACTGACTATACTACTGGTAATAGGGCAAAGTAGGACCAGGGCAACAAGGCCCTTCAGCACGGGAAGAATTAAGTGCCCTCTTCAGAGGTCTCCCATGCTCTCTGCACCCCCTGGTGCCTGCCATGCTCCTTTGCATCATGTCCTAGGGAGCTGGGCCTCCTAACACTGCCAGGGGAAGTAACCCTTACCCTCCCTGCCCTTCCAGGCTGATTCCAGGCAGATACTATTCCCAGGGTGTTTTTGCATCCCCCCACCTCTTCCCCACTCCAGCCACAAAGAGCACATGCTGGCTGGCTCCTCCAGGAGCAGGCAGTGAGGCAGGCGACATGGAAATGATACAGTTTGAAGCCCAAATGCGCCATTGGCTCCCATACAGCCACAGTATGTCATGGATTAACGAGAGCTCTTTTGGCATCAGCCGGAGCTGGTCTGTGGGGAGCAAGAACAAGTGTGAAAGCCCCCTCCCTCCCCCCAACACCCCCACCTCCCACAGATGGTGTCAGCTGAGTCCCATTTCAGAGAGCAGCATGTGAGCGATCCCAGCCCAGAGCTGCCAGGGTGGCAGAAACTTGCACTGGAGGAGAGCAGGGTGGCAGGGAGAGCAGTGACTTGGCTTGGAAGCCAGGATCCTAGCTGGTGCCCCCTTGGTGACACCACCCCATGGTGCGTGGTGAGCCAGCCCCCACCTTCATTCTTCCCTCTCCCCTTGTTTGACGGAGTCATGAACTGGAGCTCCCCTCTCCTTCTCCCTCTCTGTGTCTCTCTGAACCCATGCGGCGGCGTATGGAATATTACAGAACTGGCGGGCTGCCATGTCATTTGGAGCATCCAGGAAACGCTCCTGCTGTATTTTAAGCCTATGGAAATGTACTGAGTCACGGCGCATCTTGACACTGGACTATTTTTGGTGGGGGGAATCTCGAAGTACAGAAGAGTTGGGGGGGTCCTGATTTGGGGGCCTGGGAGTAGGGAAGGTTCTGAGCCAGGATCTGGGGAGGGGTGGGGGGTTATGGAGACAGGTGTTATTTGTGGATTGGGGTTCAGGTTTAGTAAATCCAGGACATAGGGTTGCCCCCCCACCCCAATCTCTGGTGTCTTTATCTCCCACCCCCTGGATGATGCATAGATGGGGCCTGCTCTTCCCCCACCATGATACCATACTCCACGTAACAAATGGAAGGAGAGCATGTGGCTTCCCCCTACCTCACTACATTTCAGGGACTCCATCACTGCTGCTACCACCCCCTGGAGCCCATATATTGCCATGCTCTGTTCCACTGCTGCCTGACTATGGGTCTCCACCAGACTGCAAAAGTACAGGATGTGTAGGCGATAAAGGCAGCTTCCACTACAAGGACAATGAGTGCTTCTTAGCAGGAAAAGGAACCTTCTGGGGTGGCAATTACCCATTCCAGGTCCCATATTCACGCAGGTGTACCCCAGCACAGAGCTAGGCTCCCCCAGCCAAAGCACACCTAATACTCAGAGGCACAGCTAGAAGGCACTTTGGGGGACACCATGGCAGTTACACTGCCGGGTGCCACAGAGTCATTATCCCTGTGGAAGACAGACACACCAGCTGAATGGCTGAAGCTAATTTACACCCTGATCTGGCTTTCTGTAGCCCCCCCCAGAATTGAGAGTTGTATGGTGAAGAGAGTCACCATGGAGATAGTGCTGGTGAGGACAGTCACCATGGCAAGGATGCCTGGCAAGGATAGTTACCATGGAGATGGTGCATGGTGAAGGAGAGTCACCATGGAGATGGCCCATGGTTAGAACAGTCCCCATGGTGAGGTTGCCTGCTGACAGCTTGGGGATGTGGCTCATGCCACATTGTAAAGGAGATATTGCCAAACCTGGGTCTGGAAAACCCAGAAGCTGGTCAAAGGAGTAGGGTGGGGGATGCTGGGAACAGAGATGAGTTAGAAAACAGGACCCCTCCTGGAGGCCCCCACTCCCATCAGCAACCCAATAGTCACGCCATGGCTCCAGAAAGATAGGAAGGGTAACAAATGAACAATGTTGGCAATTAAATGAAGGGAAAAATCTGTCCTCCAATGAACTGCCCCCGCCCCTCCACAAGGCTTCCATGGGGAAGCAGTGCAGGTCTGGGTTTGGGGGGTAGTGGGGTTCAATCCTGTAGGGGTGGAGGAAAGAAGGGGCTGTGCAGAAAAAAAGGTTGCTGCACCTTTAAGGTGGCACTGCTATTAATGCAAGGCCTTGGTTAGGAAACAGCTTGCACCATCCCATTACACATAGCTTAGCTACAAAAGGGAAACATAATGCATAACAATAAGGTT
Source organism: Alligator sinensis (assembly GCF_000455745.1). Lineage (NCBI taxonomy): Eukaryota > Metazoa > Chordata > Crocodylia > Alligatoridae > Alligator > Alligator sinensis. The sequence goes on along the minus strand of NW_005842040.1, from coordinate 1,935,335 downwards.
TGATTCCAGCAAACTTGGACCAGTGCCATCGGAAGAAATAGATGAATAAAAGGGAATGTTTGGTGTGTGCGGTGGGGGCTGGGGGGCTGGAGAACCCACACGGCTTTGATGTGCAGCACACAGCATTGGCGTGCGGGGCGTCGTGCTCACACCCCAGCCTCGTGTGACTCCGTGTCGCCCCCTCCTTCCCCTTCCCCTCCCAGCACGGGGCGACTGTGCGTCTCTCCCTCATGCACACCCGCCTGGCTTCCTAGCCGGGATTGTAATGCCGCTAAAGTTCATTTGCACAAGGCTTTCCAGTCCAGTTCACACTAACATCTGACAAGCCCAACTTCTCATTTTCAGAGTAATCACTCCACTGCACTAATTGCACATGCAAATATGCAAATTCGTATTAATTAATTACTATACTAATTAGTTCTGTGGTATTTGCGAGTAATAAATCATTCGATGGGAGCGAGGAAGCTGGAGACCTGGCCCATTTACACTTCGCATAAAATTTTAATAGACGCTCCGGCTGATCCGGGACAGCAGTGCTCTTCGGTAGCATCTTAAAGGGACAGAGATGCTGTTTTGGGTTTTTTTGTTTGTTTATTTGTTCGGTGACGGCTTTACAAGGCCGGGGATAGGTGGAAAGTCTGAGCTGGGGGGAGAGGGGGTATGGAACAAGCCCCTCCTTACTTTGAACTAATGCAGGGCCTGCTGCGTGCTCCTTTTCCGTGGGCAATGGGGTCTGGACACTGGGCCCAGCCTTGTCTAGGAAGGGCTGGGTTGAGGCGAGTGTTATAGCCAGCACCTTGAGCAAGGGGCTGGACTGGATGAGCTCTTAGCAGGTGCCGTTAATCATTATGGCCTTGGGAGTGCCAAACAGCGGGCAGAGGAGACAGGGCGGAGGGAGAAGTGATGTCCCGCTAAAGGCTGAGTGCTAGCACTGGGAGAGGGGAAAGAGACAGCAGGTGTCAAGCTGTGGCTTTCCCTTTTAAAAGTGGAGTCTCTCTGGCCTGGTGGCTGTGAGAAGCTGAGGGATGGAGGCTGATGAGAGCTGGCAGGGCTCAGTGGCGGGAAGGGAGGGAGGAGGAATGGGCACAGCACAGTCGTGCCTTCCTTTGCCATCGGGTGTTGGCAAAATACTGGGCGTGGGCAAAGATGCAACCACCAGGCAGTCATGCTGGAGAGTCTCCTGCTTGTGCCTGTTGATGCCAAAGGTCTATTCAGTGCTCTTCCTGCACCCAAGGTGTTCATTCCAGGGCTGAGATGAGATTAATCCAGGTTTAATTCCCCGTTTCCTCTACACATGGGGAAACTGAGGCATGGAGAAGGCGAGGGAATCATCCAAGTGATATGGGCACCTGTGTCAGAGCTGAGGGTAGAGTCCAGGAACTCTGCCTCTCAGGTACTTGTTGAAACCATCCAACCCCACCACCTTGCAGGGCTGGGAGCAGAGGAGTGACAGTACAGTGAGATTGTGCTGCTCTGGGCAGCAGATTGGAGAGGGTCCTGGCTCCTACTCTCCGCTTTGCCTGAAGAGTGGCTGTGGGCCTGTGTTAGTGTTTGTCCCTCCTCCACTCCCTGGTCCATTCAACTCAGAAGCTCTTTGGGGCTGGGACTCTATGGTGCCTCTCTTTGTGCAGTACCCAGCACCAGGACACTGAATCCCTCCTCTCCAAATGAAGAGGGACAGGAGTACTACTCCACCTTGCACTGTAGCAGCTGGGCAGGCTGTTCTCCCCAAGGCTATGGGCACTTCCTTCACGCCGCCTGTCAGGAGTCGCTTGATTCATCAGCTGCAGCTCTCTTGAGGGAGCAATTTCATTTGCTTGAAGCTGACATTTGGCTTTGTTCGAGCTCAGCTTGAACTTTCCGGGATGGTGTCCCGGTATTTAGACATGGTGGGGTGGGGAGTGGAGAGGGGAGAAGAGATCTGCATGCCGTGCTGCCATGCATGGATCAGAGCCTCCACACGCACCTCCATGGGGAAGCACCGTTGTTTCTGCAGCTGAAGGAACCTGGGTGGTGGTGGGGAGGGGAAAGGGGGAATGAAGTGATTTGCCTACGGTTGCACAGAGAAGCAGTAGCAGAGGCAGGAATGGAACCCAGCTCACCTAAGTCTCAGACCCATGCCTGAGCTGTGCTGCCCATTCCCATGAGAATAGCAGTCTGATGCCAGCCTGGGCTATGCTGTTATCCAGGCAGGCTCTTGCTGCTATACCAGGAAACACTGTATAGTGTAGACCAGAGCTGTCAAATGTATGACCCATAAGCCAGATCTGGCCCACAGTCACTTTGTCTGGGCTACCAAAAGTGGAGAGGGGGCATGGTCTTCTTCAGAGTCTTTTGGGCCCTGGGAGACATGACCATCAGCAGTTGGGGGTAAATGCTGGTCCTTCCACTACTTGACCTACCACTGCCATCCCATCCCCATCACCACTACCTCATGCCCCCGGGTAGGATTCATCCTGTGAAGGGGCTCCATAGTGAAGATCTGGCCTGGGGCATGGGGTAAGTTTGACACTCCTGATGCAGAACTTCTGCTGAAAGATGATCTCCTCAAGCAGGAGGCTGGAGGATTTGGCTCCTGCTGTCTCTGCAAATGGTTTGTACCTCATAGGCCAGTGGGAATGTTCCCTCCGGCTCTTCCAGTCCAGGGCCTTAAATTAGTACAAAGCCCCAAGGCCTGGCTTTCTCACCTTCTGGGGGACAAGCCTGGTCTGCTGGTTCCTCCTCATTGATAGCTGATGCTCTGCTGCCTGGCTTTGTAGCTCTTGCCACTCTGCAGTGCAAGCACCTGCACCTCACTAGACAGGCTCTGAGATACCCTTGGGCCTCAGCTTTGCCTCCCACCACTGTCTGTTTTGACTGCAAGCTCTTTGGGGCAGGGCTTCTACTTCTGTGCAGTGTCCAACATGTTTGAGCCTCCATCTCCGTTGATACTCTGAGTGTTATGGTAGTACCAAAGTGAGGGCAGAACCTGCATATCCTATGAAGGGGGTTAGCAGCACTCAGGCTCCATGCTGTATGCACTACTGACTAGGAAATAATACAATGCCTGTATATCCGAAAGCACCTTACAGAGGGGGCCAGCATCAGTCCCATTTGAGCTGCAAAAAGTAAGGTGAAGGAACTCAACCAAGGTCACATAGCAAAGCAGTGGCAAAGGCAGGACTTAAACCCAGGTCTCCCAAATCCCAGCCCAGTATTGGTCCCACTAGGTCCCCTGCAGAGGAGTACATAGGATTGCCTTCTCCTGTGCATAGCTACAAAATCTGGTTTGTTTCTGTACTACAGGGACAGCTCCCTCACCCAGAAAAAATCACTTCTCCCTTCTAATTCTTTGTTGTCTTTCTCCAGCAATCTTCTTTCTCTGAGTTGCTCCTTTGTGGTTTCATCTGGGCTTCTAGGCCTATTTTATAAGCCAGGGGTTGCCAACCTGTGGCACATGTACCACAAGTGGCACAGGAAACCTCTGTGTGTGGGGCATGCAGCAGATCAAGGAGAGGACAGGGAGCACAGTGGTAGCTTGGGCAGGGAGCAGAAAGCAGAGCAGCAGATTGGGCAGGGGGCAGAAGTGGGAGTGGCACTGGGGGAAGGTGCAAGGCTAATTTATGGCACACCTGTCAAAAAGCTTAGCCCCCCACTGTCATAGGCCATGCATCACACATTATCCAGTAGCCCCTGGAAACCCCACTCTGCTGGGTGTTGTACATACTGCCCCTTTCCTCAGGAAGGCACGTCCTGAGCAGACTGGAAGGACAGTGGGGAACCGAGGCACAGAGAGATAAAGCAGCTCCCCCGTAAGGCTCTGGGGCCCAGCAAACACATAAACAACAAGCTCCTTCTTCCTTCTGTTGGGCAATTTTATGGGCTCTTCTTTTGCAGCTTCTTTCCTCACTGTGTTTCCAACAGGCTGTTCCCTTGGGAAATCTCTGTTTTCTCATTTCAATCCTGGCACCTTCCTGCTTTGTCTGGCTTCTGAGAGGCCTGGGGCAAGCATAGTTTCTCCCTCTTAGCTCCACTCAGGGCCATTTGCTGGTCTACTGGCAGCTGCTGCTTCCCTGTCAAGGTTCCTTCTCTTTGCCTGTTCATTTTCTGTGAAGTTTCCCCTTCTTGTTGAATTCCAGTCCTTGCAGTTATGGGTCCTGAGCCTCTGACTAGGCCCTTTCAGACTTGATTCTGTGATTGTCTCAGAAGAACCTGCTCCACTCTGGAGTCCATGCTGGGTGCTGCCCAGGCTCGCAGGCACCCAATCCAATTCTCCCATTGCCCGCCTGGACTTCCAGTGCCTCACACGCTGTGCCTGCCAGCTTCTCCCACCCCCAGCAACCCCAGACACCCTCCTGCCGCACTCCTCACACTGCCCCTGAGACAAGCCAGCCCTTTCCCGGGTGCCCCAGGTGTCCAGCCAGCTGCAGCAAGCTGCTAGAACCACAAGCAGAGACAAACCGATCCTCCTTTTGGTGGAGCCTGCCTGCCCCCCTGCCACTGGGGGGTGAACTGCTGGTGAGCCAAGCAGCCCCTGAGCTGTGGGGAGCCCGGTTCTTCCCTCCGTGATGATGGCACCCCCTGGGGCTGCCCAGGTAGGCTGCTAGCAGACTGGGTGCTGCCTCAGCTTGGGGTCAAGGAAGAGTTGGATTGGGCCAGGTGCTGCCTCCAAGGTGGTGGGCACTGATGAAGGTAAAAGCAGCAAGGGGCCCAATCCTTTTTTTTCTGCAGAGCCTGCCTGCCTCTTCCATGGCCGGGAAGCGAGTTGACAGCTGCATCATTGCAATTTGCAACATTGCAAACTCAACTACGTCCAGATGTAGTTGAGTTTGCACTGATGCAAAGTAATTTAAAACCCCCAAGTCTTGCACGCGTACACTGTGATGCCAGTAAGCCACACCAAGTAACATTTTTGTCGTGAATACATGTTAATGGTGTCACATGTACAAGTGCCCCTGGTTATCCTGGGATAACTGTTTGCTCAGTGCTACTAGTTAATTGTAGGGCTGTCCAATGAGCAGCCTGTGGGCTGCATGCAGCCCACAAGGGGTTAATTTGTGGCCCCTGAGCTCCCACCCAGCTGCCACACTTCCCATGGCTCTGGCTGCAGAAGCAATGGGTCACCAGGCTCCCCCACCCTCCTCTGGCTTTCCCCTCCAGTCCCTGTGCCAGGGGGTGGGCGATGTAGCTTGGTCCGCAATGCCAGGGGAGCCCACGGCCTGGAGTTTTCACATGGTGCAGTGCAGCAGGGAGGCCCATAGCCAGAGAGCTGAGGGTGAGGGTGAGGTATCCACATGTGTAGTGCATTGCGGGGGGGCACCTGTGTGTGTGGTGCAGCAGGGGATGCCTGTACAGCACGTGGCCTGGGAAGGCCTGTAGATTGCTCTGGTGCAGCCCACAAGGCGCGTGGCCCTAGGCCTCTTACAAGTTGGGCAGTTCTGACCTCCTCTCACATGCTCCCTCACCATTTTGTGTTGAGATGCTGTAATAGCATACTGATAGATACTGTGGTAGCTACCCCAGGATAACTAGTTGTCTGTCTGCTCCAGATTCTGGAGCTATTTGTATTGCAGTACAAAACTGTATATTAAACCAGTGCTAGCATGCTGCATGCCCAGAACCTTAGGCAGGCAGGAAACGTTGTGTCTCCTATGAAGCTGGGTTGAACAAGATTCTGAACTCAAAGAAAATTAACTTGGGGAGCAGAGATAACCCTAGAGCAATCCTGATGCACAGTTCTGGGGTTCTGTTTCCATCCCATTATAAATTCAGGGAGTCTGTTAGTATTCCAGGTCCTGGGATCTGATATTGTTGTTCAGAGACCATCCATAATTTTTTTTCAGGTTCTCCTGCTTTCTCTTCTCTTTGCCCTGGAAAGGGGCTCTGATACCCCTGTGACAGGTGTCAGTACAAGAACCCACCTAGCTAATCTTTGCCCTCCTGGTGCCATCCTCACCTTCTCCCACGTGGCTGCCTCTAGCAATCGGCACTGCAGAGTTCCCCCTCCAGCCACCTTTGGGGATTTTGCAAGCCTTTAATTGTCGTAAGCACAGATTAATTAAGCAGCGATAAACACAAACCCATGCATTATTGATGAATAAGGGTGAGTTCAGGTTGGTGCAAATGTTGTAATTAAATATAAACCTCAAGCTGCCCATTGTTAACTTACAAATTACATTACTATTATGACATGTGTTATTGTATCCAGCTGCTGGGCAGGGGTGTACCAGGCAGAGAATTTAACCCTTAGAGACTGGTCGGAGCAGGACCCAGGCCTTGCTCAATACTGCGTCTTGTTGACATGTTGGATGAAAGACCTTGTTTAAATTTCTGGAATCTCCAACTCTATATTGGGAGGGTTGGAAAAAAGCTTTTGTTAATTCAAAATGCTAGATAGTAGATTCTTTTTTTTTCTGTTCTGGTTTCTGAGTCTTTAAGGATGCCCTGGTCTCATTCTCAAATATTTCTCTGCAGTCATCAATGTAACTTATTTTTAAGTGAAAGTTAAGATTCTCTCACATCATGGGACTCCAGAAGGTTGGGCCTTTATAGGAAACAGACTCATCAGAACTGGCAACACTGCCCTTCCCACCCCTCCCACCCCCAACCTGTTTACAAACTGAGATCAGAAGACTTGTCTTGTCTCTGCTTCAATGAACTCACATTTGAAATTGAGATAACAAGGTAAGTCTTATGGTCCCCATTTTTCAGACATAAAACCAAGACACAGCAAGGTCAGTGTGCACAGTGCAAAGCCAGGCAATGCCTGGTGCTAACTGAGCAGCCCCAGACTGAACAGGATTGAACTCCACTGTCAGGAACGTATCCAGCTCAGGACGCAGGGCTGGTGGGGGAGTGGTGATGGAAGCCAGCCCTGCAGTGCTCCCCTTTTGTGGAGCGACAGAAGAAGTCGATTAGCTCTCATCTGTAGTGCAGTAACAATCAGGGGCCATCAACAGGTTAGGGATTTTCATACACAAGCTGTTTGAAATACACTTGCATCCATGCATTTATACACACGCAAAGACTCACAAACACAGCCCTACCATCAGGGGATAACAGGACAGAAAGGGACCTCAGGGAGGCGTCATCTCACCCAGTCACCACTGTCAAAACCATCCCAAAGGTTGGTCCAAGCTGCATTTTAAGACTTCTAGTGATGGAGCTGCTGCCATCCATTATATAGACATGAATGCATTCATGCTCCTACACAAGCTGGCACTCATATGCTGCCATGGTGCTGTGCGTACAGGCATCATGCACTCACAGTGCCTTGCTGTCCAAGATGAGCAAGAACCCTTGCTGTTGGGAAAGGCATGTCCCTGGAGATCCTCTTCGCAACAGTGACAAGGGCTTATCTCAGAACAGACCTGGAATCTACCTGGGTTTTATCAGAGGCGCAGCCCAAACCTATGCAAAGTGGGGAACAGGGCCTGCTGTGCTCTCCAGTGGTCCCCCAAGGCTACTTTAATTTACAACTGCTCCCCATAACAGTCATGAGGCCTCTGCAGCCCAAGTGAACCAGGCTACCCAATGCCCCTGCTACTCCAGCTGATGCCCCCAGCTATGCCCCTGCCAAGGCAGTGCCCATGCATAAGGAAATACTGTGGACCTGCCGATATTGGCCCTGTGTCACTGTTGCAGTGGGGGAATTGCCCAGCCAGCCATTCCAGCCTCTGGCATAGGGTACAGGTCCCTCCCCAAGGTCCCTCTCCTGAAACGGCTACCATTTAACTTGGGTAAATGCAGCCAATTAGACCACGGTTCAGAGGCAGGAGAGGAGCATGCCCAGAGTCCTAGTGATATTAATCAGCTCAGGTTTGTACAGTGACTGCTTGGAGGACGTGTGCTGTTCTGTAATGAAGGCAGCATTAATCGTTCATGCAGATGTCACCAAGGTGATGCCAAGACGCCTAGCAAGATGGGGTTGGCATGACCCCCCACTGATTTGCCAGAGAGGGTAGCTGAGTCACAAAGTGAAGATGCTTTCAAATGAACTTAGAACCCGGTGTCCTCACTCTTATTCCTTACTAGATAATATCTCCCAGACTTAAGAGGAGAAGCCAAGAGTCCTCACCCTAGCCCCAGTATTCATGGACACACCTGCCAAGTATATAAAACCCTCAGTACAGACATGCACGTTCTTACAGCTGGCACGTGTATTTTGACCTAAGTCACCTTGAGCTAAGGCTCATGTCCACATACCCACCCTGCCCTGCAGAGCCCTTGTCCCCAGGCAAACATCCATGGACTCTTTACTTTGCTCTGCGGATGCTGTGACCCCCGTCCAATCACTTGCTGTGCCCAGTCCTAAGCAGGGGTGCGCATGCCCAACTCAGTGCAGTCAGTGGAGTCTAGGGGGTTCACCTACCTACCTCAGTGAAGACTGGGGCTTGTTGGGTCAGCACTGGCAGTGTTGGGACCAATGTGATTTGATTTTTTCCCCCTCCTGCCTGTAGCCAGCCCCCATGTTTGGGTGGAAGAAATCACTCCTAATGAAGGTAAAATGTCTTAAAGGGGCCCTGTCCCTTTGGGAGCCCAATTAAACAGGCTGCTCCCCCCCCCTCCCACCCCCTGTTTCTTCATGCACACACACACGCACAAAAAATAAAATAATTTCATTCTGAAAAGTAAGTGCTTTGCTTTGCCCATATGTTCCGTCCTTTTTAAGAGATTTGCATTTGAAAGTCCTCTTCGCTGGGATTCCTCTCTGTGGAGCCAACTTAAAAGTCCAATTTCTTTATGAAGGGACAAGATTGCTTTCCATCAGACTCATTATTGGAACTTCTTTTTCTTTCTTCCCAGGGAATCAATCGCTCCTGGGAAGATTTGGCCACCTACTCTGCTACATGCTCAGTAGCCCAGGCCCCTGAAGCCCTGTTCTGTGGGTTTATGCTTTAGCAGCCTCCCATTTTGGGAGCCCCGGTGAAGTGCCAGGGCCTGAGCCGCAGTGTAAATATCTGGGCTCTGGGTGTGGGTATCTGTGGTTCACACCATAGGCCTGATGCAAAGCCACCGGTGTGTTATATTGCAAACATTTATTGCCTGTTCCCTCAGTGGAGGCTGCAGACCCCAGTTATTCACCTCAGCAGGTGGCAGCATGCCCAGGAATGAGCTTTGGGTCAGAGCTGTGTGAGAATGTAAGCACTGTGTCTCAACCAGGTGCAAAGGAACATGGCTCTATTGACACCTTTTGCACATTTACACCCATTGGGGAGCTGGCCCAAGGGCCCTGAGATGCAGGGGCTGCGTGCAAGGGATTTTCCTCCCCTATTTTGTTCCATGGGGGTTTCTCAAAGGCCCAGAGACCTCAGCAAAAGCCTTTTGCAGAACCAGAGCTGGGCTCAGGCTGGTCCAAGCTTGCCTGGGCTTTGGGCTTGCCCAGACCTGGATCCAAACTCCACAGAGGCACCATGCTCTCCTCCCCTCTCCTTATCATAGGTTGAGCAGGGACCCCTCCAATTCCAACCCCTCCCAGGCTGCAGGTTCCCATTGGGAGCTCTGCTGCTTGGCTCAAGAACCAGAACTCACCCATGTCTCCCTGGGAAGTCAACTCCATCTGGGTTCTGTTCATGCCTTTGCTCCTGACCCATACCTCAGCCAGGTTACTCAGAGGCCCATAGGTTGTGCCCACCTGAACTTTAAAGGTCCAGAAGCTTCCTTCAGGTTCAGGATGGATGCTGGTACTTGGATCCTCTACTGGTTGGGCTGGACTCATGGATAGGAATAGGGCAACTCACCAGCCTCCAGTATACCAGAAGGTGCAAAGTAGGCCTACAGGCAGGAGAGACTTCCCACATAGGGTCAGGCCTGAGGGATGGAGTCTCACAGCCACATTATCTCAAAAACCCAGTGAGCGGCTAGTTCAGCTGTCAGGTCTGTTTTCAAGGCTTGCTGATCCTTAGCCTGGTTTGCAGAAGGTATGAAGCACCCTACTTTCCTATTGACTTCAGCCTGAGTTATCCAGCTAAGAAGCCTCATAGGTTCCCCATCACCAGAGCAGACCAAGGTTTTTAATGTTATTGCCCTCACAAGCCCCAGGTGAGACAGGCAGGGCTGCTATCCTCCATACACCATTGAGGAGCTAAGGCACAGAGGAATTGAGTCACTGACCCAAATTCATACGAGGGAGTCAATGGCAGAGCAAGGAACTACACCCCAAGTCCCAGTCAATACCCTCAGCCCTGATTCAGGCTTCCTCTTAGCTGCATATACTCAGTGAGACCCCCTAGTCCCAGCATGGCCATCCTGCAGTACAAGAGCCACATGTGACACAGGCAGGCTCCCTGTCTGTGGCACATCACAGGTAAGGGAGCGGACAGGCAGCACAGCAGCCCGTAGGGCAAGGAGCAGAAGGGCAGAGCAGGAATCAGGCAGGGAGCTCAGGGGAGGAAGCAGAAGGCAGGGCAGCAGATTGGGCAGCGAAAGGGGATTGGAGTAGGAGGTTCTTTGAGTGAATCTGATATCTTTTATTAGACCAACTTAAATAGTTGGGAAAAAAATGTTTAGCAAGCTTTCACATTTAAAAACCCTTAGTCAGGCTGAGGAAACCTCTGCAGTTGGTGTGTGCTCTTCCTGGATGGATTGGGATTGGAGTGGCACTCAGAGAGGGCACAGGGCTAATTTGCAGCACATCTGTCAAAAGGATTGCCCCCTACTGCTGTGGTCCATTGTGGTACTTGCCCTCTTCTGTGATCCACAGACACAAAATGGAGGCAGCCAGGCTTTGTGGTCACACCTGAAGCCACCACCCTTAAGGAGTAGTTGGGAAGGTCTGCCTCTGTGCCATCTCTGGAGCTGAGTTCTAGACCCTCTGCTTGGCGTCAGGCCCAGTGACCCTCGCACGACATGATGCTTTAAGCCCAGAAATGCCCCAGCCCCAAACCTAAAATTCAGCTATAAAGCTGCAAGGAGAAAGAAATGTATTTGGGTTTCCTGGTTAGTTTCAGATCCAGAAAACTCCCTTCCTTTTACCCAATGTACTTTGATTGTTGAAGAGTGAAATCCATAACAACAACAATAATAAACAGCACAGAGAAGAGTGTGCGCAAGAGCCTGAGCATGCTGGAAAAAACATCTAGATTAATCTGTTTGTATCCTCAATCCCAGAGTGCCCCTCTCCTGAGCTGAGGGGTAGTGGATTTGGCAGCTGTTAGCTATTTATTAACCAGTCATGGTTAAATTGGTTTATAAATTAACAGATGTTTTAACTTTATTCTTTCTTCTGGGAATGGAGGCAGCAAACTGATCTGTGATTGCAGCTCAGCGCCAACGTTTGCCTTGGCGAGGGCAAGGGGGTAAGGAGCCCTCCCCACCTCTCCACTGGCCACCAAGCCCTCCTCCGAGGGCTTCCCTGGAGAAGACGTCTGTTGTTTGTAGGTACTTAGCTACTTCCCCAATGCTAGGCAGGAAGAGCACCTGCCGGTTTGCAGTGTGTTTACTCCCCCCTATACCCCCACGTGGCAGGGCAAGGCCCCCACCCCCACAGTATAGAGAGAGAACAGGAAACACGTAGGCTTTGTCTATGCAGGGAAGCTAACTGGCTTAGTGAAAATGGAAATGCACCGTTGTGATCCTCTGGTGTGGGGACTTCATTGGGGAACCAAGGGACTCTATTCTGCAAAGAGAGGAAGGCATCACTGGCATCCCACATCTAGACAAGCCCAGAGTGATGGGCCCCTGCGTCAGTGGGGAAATCTATGGCAGAGAAGGGATGGGAGGCAGGTCACCCAAGTGACTGCTTCGACCTGCCTTGCCTGGCTATAGGTCCTAACTGTCCTGGGCCTTGATGAATGGGAAAGGGAAGCAGCATTTCACACTGGGTTCATACTGCTGTAGAAGGTGGTAGGAGGTGGGTGAGCCCCTCCCCTCTGATTTTAGTAGCCCAGCCTTTATTTTCACAGTGAAGGGTTTCTACCAGATCTGGCCACACCAGTATCACTTCTGCATGGGTGTCCCTTATTTGCTGCTTTTTTTAAGCAGCACTGGTTGCTTGGAAAGGGATTTAAACTCAGCTAAAGAGCCACACTTATCCTGGGACAGGAGCGTGCGCACAGCAGGAGTTATACCTGGCTAACTGTAACTGCCCGCCTTCATCAGTCTACACCACTGGCAATGCGTAGGGGGTGCACGCAGGTGCATGTGCACCCCCTGAGATTGGCGGTGCATGCCCTGAAAGAAGCACTGCTGACACTGCCAGCAGCACCTGTGGGCAGTCGCTGCTTGCCACCCTGTCCCCACAACACTGCCAGCGGCATCTGAGGGTGGTCACCTATTGCCGGTGGCATCTGCAGGCAGTTGCCGACTGCTAGTTGGCACTTGCCACCCTTCCCCCTCTACTGCCAATACCGCTGTGGCCGCCTGTGGGAGCTTCCCACTCACTGCCCCCACCGCCGCCACCACCTGCAGGCAGTCACTGTGCCCCCCCAGCCTCAGGGAGCAAGTGTCATTCATGGTCTATACCTTCCCATGTAGAAATGACTCCAATTTCTTTTTTCTGTGACAGAATCGCACATCCATGAAGAGATTTATAGGGGATTGTGAGAATCAGTAATTCTTAACCAGGGTGCCTTGAGAAGCTTTTAAGGGTGCCATGGGGTGCCATGCCATGTTAGTACTGTTACGTGTGCAAACGTGATTCACAAGATAAACCCAAAGGTTTCCAGTAAGAATCCATAGTGCCAAAACCATTTTGTCCTGTTGTGGGCTTTCTGAGTTCTTTACAACAGAAGAATTGCTCTAGTATTTTTCAGCAATCAAAGAACAAGTGAAGGCTAAGAGCTGGCATTTCCCAAGGGGTGCCTTGAGTCTAATGAGGAATGCTTTGAGTTTAAAAAGGTTGAGAACCACCGATCTAAGCAAGGGTCCTGGACTTCCTCCTCACATGGAAATGGCAGCTGCGTAAAGGGTTCTGGGCCCTGTCTAATCTTATCCCTTCTGGCAGGGTTGTTCCCTATGGGGGTCTTCTCCAGAAGTGAAGCTGGTAAGTACGAAGGCTGCCAGGAACTTCTCAGATCACCCCTGCACCCCGCTCCCCCATGCCGCCCAACTCTGCTTCAAAAGCCAGGCCAGATTTTTCTTCAGTCCTCTGTAAAAGGTACCATGTGCAGCCGCTTCATTTTTTATTAGAATCATTTTTGTGAAGAAAACCTGGGGTGGGAGTTATTAACATTTGTAACCATTTGCCCACCAGTCAGAAATGTGGTGTCCCATTTTGCTACTGGAAGAAAAAGGGAAGGAAAGGAAAGCTGATCTGGGAGAGGTGAATCAAACAGGGTAAAAAACAGTTTTAAAAAACCAAACATGTTCAGTAATAAAAATGCTCATGGAAGGCTCAAACAAGATCATTCCTTTTAACCTCTGCCCCCACCCCAGGAAATACGTGTAGGAAAGGTTTCTGGTATTTTTTTTTCTATTAGCCTATTTCAGCAAGCTCTGTTAGTATCAGTGTGGGCATTGGTCTCAGACCTCAGAGTCCCCTGGCCCAAGATTTTGGGGTGCTTGGTGCTGTGCAAACATAGAACAACAACAAAAGGATCTTCTATGGGACAGAGTTGCTCCCTGCCCCCCGGAGATCCTGTTGCTCAGTGTCATACAGACCAAGTGAACAAATTTCCAGAGGAAAATATCCCCTGAGTCTTCGGGTTCCTCAGATCTCAGACCGAGATCCAGTCTTTCGAGCCACACCTTGGGCTGTGGTAGGGTATAACCTCCCTTAGGGTCTAAGGGCACAGCCGGCAGTTAGTGGCAGAGGTGGGGCCGCAGGGTGGGGGACACTTGGAGCATGAGCGCTGTGGACGAGTTCCAGTTGGGGGAAGAGACTGCTTTTATGGTGGATGAAGTGAGTAACATCATTAAAGAGAAAAAAATATTTTATAAAAAAATTTGGGGCTGGTCCTGCCTTGAGCAGGGGGTTGGACAAGATGACCTCCTGAGGTCCCTTCCAACCCTAGTTTTCTATGATTCTCTGATTCTCCCCCATCTAAGATGTGTAGTTGGGGCAAATGCACTTTGAGGCATTGACCTCAAAGTGCAGTTGCCTGTTCTGAGGATTCTGGTCTGCTCGACATAGTGAGGATTGATTTTTTTTTTCATATTTTGATTTCTGCTTATTGAGTGCTGGGCACTTCAGCAATTCTAAACCCAGTTGTGGGTATTGGGTAGTAGAAATTTGGGCTCAGTATCCTTGTTCTCACAATCTTTCCCTTCCTATCACAGAACCAGTCCAGATTTCCAGTGGTGTATAAGTTCACCAGCTCCTGCTCCTCACCTTCTCCTCCATGGTACATCCCACAGTACGGTGCATCACACTTTTTTCCATGGCAACCATTTGTGAAGTCACCAGAGAAGCTACATGACATCAGGTAAGGAAGGATGTAAAAGTAAGAAAACCAGAAACCACAGTCCTTTGTTGCCGTTGTTCTTAATTTGCCCGGTGGGATGCAGGATTCTTCTTTTTCTGTCCCAGATGGTGTTGTGTAGTGTTGCTGAGTGGCTGTTAAAGAGATGCTGCACCCCACCCCAGAGACAGCTGCATTTCAGTAGAGGAAGAAGTGATAACATTATGAAAATGACAGTGATGTTCTTTTTTTAGTTCTTGTCACAAAGCTTCAAACTGTCCCATAATCCAGAAGTCATTTTCAACAAAACAGGCATTTTTAACATTGAGAATGAACAAAATTCCCAATATTGTCTGATTTTGAAGCAAAATGATTTTTCTTAAAAAAAAAAAAAGTTTTCAAACTTATGGAAACTTTTGCTGAAACATGAGTCATTTTTTCCTGGAGATAAAATGTAAAATTCTTGAGGGAGGAGGAGGAGGAGGAGGAGGGAAGGGGGGGTGGGAATGAAGGGTTTCTTACCGGAGGAAAGTCAAACCAGAAAAGCAAAACAATACCAATTATGTTGTGAGTTTTGCATTCCATTAATGCTTCCCCACCTAATAGTTTAGTTCATAACCAAAATGCTATAGGAGCAGAATGTCAAACATTTCATTTTGCTATAGAGATGTCTCGTCACTGAACTCTGGCTCAGTCCAAAATAAGAAACAGGGCCATTGATACACATCTGAATTGGGATTCAGATTTTTGGACTCCTCTGGCCACAACCTCATAGCTACGATGGTCACAGGTGCTGAATCGGAAAGTTGAGCACTGTCTCTCCTCTGCTGTCTGTGCCCTTTTTGCTGGGCCTAGGCAACTGAGGAATGTTTACCTTGGGGTGGGGACAAAACCCAGAACACTTTAAATGGAATGGTGCTAGCTTTGGAAAATGAAGAACGATTAGCAAAAGGGGTTTTGGATGGAAGCAAGTAACTAGAGGGGTTTTCTGAATCTTTCCTCTGATATGATCCAGAATGGAAAGGATCTCTAAGTTAGACTATAAGCTCTTCAGGGGAAGATATCGAAATGTACAGCAACGAGCACCACGTCACCTTGATGCTTCTGATTGAGGCCTGTAGATGCTGTTGTATTATACAAAACATAAAGCTGACTAGCCCCAGCCTTGGAGTGGAGTCAGTGGTGTTCCACCAGGGATGAATTTGGCCCAGGTCATCTCTCGGTCTCCACCCGCTCCCCCATGCAATGTCCTGTCTGTCTGTAGAGGACCATGCAGTAACCAGCTGTTTGCCTGTGGAGTTAGGCCAAACCCCACTCAGTATTTTCCTCTGACTAACACTGGCCAGTGAAACTGAGATGGAGCAGGACTAGGAGGAGTCGGTTGATTTGTTGCCATTGCAGAACCTGCCTGTGGATATTGCTGCCTCAGGAATGTCATTGAGCCCAAAATCTTCTGCGGGGCTCAGCAGGAGAGAGGAGCTGTTGGTAAGGAAAAGCCTGTCTGCAGCTGCAATACATTGGGTAAAAGGACTTTAAAAGGTACAAAATCTCCTCCTAATCACTCGCCCACTAACCCTCTGCAAGAGATTTCTACCAAGGGAGAGCTATGCCCACCAAAGGGCGCCTGCACTGTTCAGAAGCACCTGAGGTTTAGGCCTGATGGACCCTGTCTCCCTTTTGTTCTGGCCACCTAGAGCATGACCTGTTCTGTGGCCATGGCCAGGGAACCCCACGGGGAAGGCACAAAGCTGGCTGCCTGGACTTGTGCAGTGGGTGCACCCAATCCAGGTACACATCAACTGCTTGGACAGTGACCTCTAAACTTAATGTGACCCTCCCCAAGGCGGTAGGCTCATTTATTCCCATTTAGAGGTGGAGAAACTGAGGCACAGAATGTGAGGGGACTTGCCCTGGGGTACTCAGTGGGTTGGCAACACAGCTAGGCAGAGAACCCAGGAGTCCCAGCTCCTGGCTCCTTGCTGGATGGGCTGAACTGTGGGGTGTCCTACAAATGGGACCAAAACTTCCCAGCCCTGTTCTGAGTCCGTATGCTGAGTTTGTCCCCTCCCAGAGCTGGGCACAGAACCCAGGAGTCCTGGCTCCCAGCCCTCCCTGCTTCAACCCACTCCCCTGCAGAGCTAAAGATAGAAAGAATGGTGGGGGTCCTTCTTCCTGCCCCCCCACCCCCTGTAGCCCTACATCCCACTCCCCTCTGGGAATAGAATCCAGGAGTCCTAGTTCCCTGCTCTCCCCTTCCACCTGCAAGATTCTACCTGCCTACAGTGCTCAGAATATGGCTTTGGGGTCCTTCCTTGGGGCCACCACCCTACTGTATCCCCTTGACCCCACTCTCCTGCAAAGCAGACTATGGAACCCAGGTGTCCTCCCCTGCATGTCTCAGTGCATTCCCCCAAGGTGCTGCACCACCCTTAGAAAGGAGCTGGGGCAGGGGCAGGGGTGGGATTTAATTCTTTCTGGGATGTTTCTAGCTGAGGCCCACCGAGCCCGTGAGCAACGCTGTCCCTGGGGCCTGATCCTGGTATTGTGATTTCCTCTTTGTCTGCTGTCAGGCTCCCCTGCTTCCCCCCACTGCACACTCCTCCCCCCAACCAGGTTCCCACTCTCCCCTGGGTGCTTTGCTCTGAGCTCTGCTGAAGAGGGAGAGTCTGTGTGGGGTGGCAGGAGGAGGTCACAGCCACAGCTGACACCCAGCCCAGTTCTTGGCTCCTGTTCAACCTCATCTTGCTGCTGCTGCTGCCACCCTGGTGGCACTGCAGCCTTGGTACAGAAGGTTCTCTGGGCAGGGTGCTTTTGCAAGCATAGGGGGTAAAGCTCAGTGGTAGAGCATTTGACTGCAGATCAAGAGGTTCCCAATTCAAATCTGGGTGCCCTCTTTCAAAACTAGCTTTTTAGGGGGGCAGGCTAGATGATCTGTTCAGGTCCCTCCTGACCCTAGCTACTATGAAACTACCCATCAGCCTAAGCCCCCACAGACCCAGTGTCCTCTTTGCTGCTGTCTCCTGAGTGGGCAACCACAGGGAGAGAGGGTGGGGGTAAGAATCCATCTATCATCCCAGGGTTGAATTTCTGGCAGAGCCTGCTCAGCTCTTGGCTCTGCCGTGGGGGGTGTGTGTGTGTGTGTGTGTGTGTGTGCGCGCACGCATGCACAAGTGTAGGGGTAGAGGGTTCCCCCTGTTGAGGGGTGTGGAGGAGCTGGTCCATTTGTAGCACCCGCAAGCTGAGGGTCTCACAGCTGTTTGTCAACCTCAGGGAACTGATCCTCAAACATTGTCTTACTTCCAAAGGGCTGTTTCCCTCATTGTACAAAGAGTGCCTGGAAGCAAAGTCATATGGCACGCCTGCAGTAGGACTGGGGAAAAGAACCCAGACAGCCAGGCTCAAACTAGGAAACACTGCTCTCCTCCCAGAGCCAGGAACAGAACCCAGGAGCCCTGCCAGTCCTGCTCTGCTCTGACTGCTAGGCTATGTTTCCCAAGTGTTTCCAGTCTGACCAGTGCTTGCCAGCCCACCTCATCCCATCACAAAGAACCTTGAGGCCTTATATACCTTTGAGGGTATCCCATTGTCCACCTCTCAGTGCTCAGAGATGGGGCATTTTCCGGACACCCTTCTCTCCACTGTGGTAGACACTGACTGCATTCACACCAGCCTGCCTTAGCTATCAGGAGAGAATGAGTCACTGGGCCTGTATCGCTGTGTGGCAGGCAGAGGGCTCCACTGGCATGCTAAATCTCTTCTCCAGGGAGAGGTGAGGGTGCCCTACATACTGTTGCACCCTCCTGGCTACCTTGATGCTTGGCAAAGGAGGAGGGGGCACTGCTCTGGCTGCAGAGATGCAGCCTTGCAGATGCACTGGGCATGGTCTGCTCACCTCCCTGGCATTTTATGGCAGGTGTGGCTGCAGGGAGTGGGGAGCTGGGAGGGTGAGGACAGGGACAACAGAGCCAGTGTAGGCTCTGGTTAGAGGAGAGGCTGAGAAAGGACCTTGATTGCCCAGGGAAGCTTGGCAGAGCCGGGCAGCTACAATTTGCCAAATTTGCTCTGATCCAGTCTGTCTCTGATCTGGATCCCCAGCGCCAAGGTCATTGATCTCGTGCCCAGTCCTTAACGTGGGATGCATGGGCTGTGCCAGCCCAGCAGCTCCTGGCTGCTACAGAGCAGAGAACAGGCCTGCGAACCCTGGCCAAGGGCTGACACCTGCTGGCTACTGGTGGTACTGCAGTGCCTGGACCTGTGCCCTGGCAAGGCATTCCAGTACCCCATCCATGCATCCGTATGGAGCAGATCACGCCATGGTTATTCTCCACGGTCCCTGATTCATAGATTCATAGAAGCTAGGGTCAGAAGGGACCTCAACAGATCATTGAGTCCAAACCCCTGCCTGGGCAGAAAAGAGTGCTGGGGTCAGATGGCCCCAGCCAGATGCCTATCCAACCTTCTCTTAAAGACCCCCAAGGTAGGGGAGAGCACCACTTCGCTTGGAAGCCCATTCCAGATTTTGGCCACCCTTACCATGAAGAAGTTTTTCCTGACATCTAGCCTAAATCTGCTCTCTGTCAGTTTGTGACCATTGTTCCTTGTTACCCCAAGAAGCGCCCTGGTGAACAGAGCATCTCTGATCCCTTGCTGCGTCCTCCTAATGAATTTGTAGGCAGCCACAAGATCACTTCTCAGCCTTCTCTTGCAGAGGCTGAAGAGGTCCAGGTCCCTCAGTCTCTCCTCATAGGGCTTGTTCTGTAAGCCCCTAACTGTACAAGTGGCCCTCCTCTGGACCCTCTTGAGTCTATCAACATGCTTCTTGAAGTACGGCGCCCAAAACTGGACGCAGTACTCCAACTGCGGTCTGACCAATGCTGCATAGAGGGGAAGTATCACCTCCTTGGATCTATTTGTCATGCATCTGCTGATGCATGATAAAGTGCAGTTAGCTTTGCTGATGATTTCATCACACTGATGACTCATGTTCATCTTGGAGTCCACTATGACTCCGAGATCCCTTTCTGCTTCTGTGCTGCTGATAGGGTCACTTCCCAGCCAGCAGGTGTGCTGGATATTTTTGCACCCTAGCTCCAACACTCTGCATTTGTTCTTGTTGTACTGCATCCCATTGTGTACTGCCTACCTTTCTAACCTGTCCAGGTCTTCCTGCAATCATTCCCTACCCTCCGGAGTGTGTACTTCACCCCACAATTTGGTATCATCTGCAAACTTGGACCGAGTACACTTGACACCCACATTCAAATCACTGATGAAGATATTAAAGAGTACAGGTCCAAGGACTGAACCCTGCGGGATCCCACTACCCACATCTTTCCAGGTCCATACCGACCCATCTACTATCACTGTCTGGGTGCGACCGCTTAGCCAATTTGCCACCCACCGGACCATATAAACATCTGTATCACAGCCTCTTAATTTATTTATGAGAATAGGATAAGATACTGTATCAAAGGCCTTGCTAAAGTCCAAGAAAACAACATCCACCTCTACTCCTGCGCCTAAGCATTTTGTGACCCTGTCATAAAATGAAACCAGATTGGTTAGGCATGATCTACCTGCTACAAATCCATGCTAGTTTCCCTGCTGCATTAGTTTTCCCGCTGGACTCCCACAAATATGATCCTTCATAATCTTTTCAAAGACCTTTCCAAGGATGGAGGTGAGACTGGAGGATGGAGGTGAGACTGACTGGCCTATAATTACTCAGATCCTCCTTCCTCCCCTTCTTGAAAATAGGGACCACATTGGCCCTTTTCCAGTCCTCTGGGACCTGACCCAAGCGCCATGAGTGCTCAAACAGCCATGCCAGTGGTTCTGCTATGACACCGGCCAATTCCTTTAGTACTCTCAGATGCAGCTCATCCAGGCCTGCTGACTTGAACACACCCAGTCCATCCAAGTGACTGCACCAAGTCAGCATCAACAGTTGGTGGACTGGTGTCCCTCTGATGCCCATGTAAAAACCCATTAGGAGACTTAACTTGAGCCCTGTTCAGGAACACAGAGGCAAAAAACTCATTGAATAGCTCAGCCTTGTCCCCCCTATCTGTCACTAATTGCTCCTTCTTGTTCAGTAGGGGTCCTATGCTGCCCTGCACCTTCCTTTTACTCCCTACATTCATTATGACTCATTATGGCTCCTGGGCCATGTGCTGCCTGTGGGATGAGACTTTGGGAAATGTTGCTGTCCTCAAGTCAATACTGGGCAGGAAGAGCCAGGTTAGGGCTTACCTGCAGCTTGCACCTTGCATAGTGTGGTTGTCCATGGGGCAACTATACTCCAACCAGGGGTGTTAAACATATGGCCAGTGGGCTGGATCCAGTCTGCAGAGCCAGGTCATCCAGCCCACAGATGTTGCCCCACCCCTGGCTGGGATGGGGGATCTTCCCACAGTGACAGCAAAGTACCTGGGAGGCTGCCTCAGCAGCACCATGGGAACAAGCCAGGCACTGCAGCTTCCTAGCCAAGCACCTGGTATGTGGGCTTCTTTCAACCAGCCCCTGTCTGGATTGGGTGCCGTGCACACTGGATCAAATGTTTGGGGTCCATGGGCTCAATCGAGCGTGCAGGGCCAGATAAGACCAGAGCAGCATGGAGAAGGGAAGCTGAGGTGCAGAGGGGGGAGAGAATGCATGAAGTTTGGCTGTGAGAAGCTGTGGTGGCCTAAAAGGACTGAGTTTATGGAGGAAAGATTGATCAAGGGCTGGCAAATTCATTAGATGTGGCCTACAGCTGGGGACTGGGAGCACATGGGCATCTACCTTCTTCCTTATCCTCTACACCAAAGGGGGCCAAGTTTTTTGGCAAGCATGTCACAAAGGAGCCCTGTGTGCTCCTGGTGTGTTACTTTGATCCCCTTCCTTTGCCTGATCTGCTGCTCTGCTTTGTGGTTCCTGTCCCATCTGCTGCTCTGCTCTCTGCACCCTGCCTGATCTGCTGCTGTTTCTACTCCCTGCACTATCTGTCACTGTGCTCCCTGTCCCATCCCTTGTTTGCTGCGTGCCACACACAGAGGCTGCCCACATCACTTGTGGCATGCACGCTACAGGTTGACCACCCCTGCTCTGCAGCACCTGCTACTTGTCATTACTGAAGCCAGAACACTGGCCTAGACCGACCGTGCTGCTGGAGGGGGTCAAGCCCGAGTTTGGGTCCATGTCGACTGGAGCTCCGGCCCGGGCGCGGACTGGGCGGCCAGGCCGGGCAAGAGTTCCAGGAGCCCGGCCACGATTCCGGCTTCGACCCGGTCAACTGTGCGGTTGCTCTGCAGCACCTGCTACTTGTCATTACTGAAGCCAGAACACTGGCCTAGACCGACCGTGCTGCTGGAGGGGGTCAAGCCCGAGTTTGGGTCCATGTCGACTGGAGCTCCGGCCCGGGCGCGGACTGGGCGGCCAGGCCGGGCAAGAGTTCCAGGAGCCCGGCCACGATTCCGGCTTCGACCCGGTCAACTGTGCGGTGGGCGGGCAGGCCGGGGGCGGCTCCCAGGGCCCCGGCAGGGCGGCGGGGCCCC
>NW_005842040.1:1909500-1913425 GCF_000455745.1 Alligator sinensis | reverse complement strand
CCCGGTGCCCTGCCCGGAGGTCGGGCAGGCCCGGGGGCCTTCGGCGCGGGCTGTGGGCTGCTCCTGCGGGGGAACCGAGCCGCGCCGGGGCCCGGGAGGTTGGCCCGGGGTCGACCTGGCGCCCGAGCTCCGGCCCCGGAAAGTTGAATGCATTTTAAAAGCCCTTGCAGCAGTTGGGCACTGATATCCCCTGTCCCCTTGCTTTACCTGTGACAGATTAGGCTGCTTTTACTGTCTTTGGGCAACATGCCTCATTGTTGTGTGACAGGGTTGTTTGCATAGTTTTAGGAGCAGGCTAGACAAGGACTTGTCTGGGATAGTTTGAATAGGGATGATCCTGCCTCGAACAGTGAGTTGAGCTAGACGAACCCCTGAGGGCCCTGCCAGTCTGACTTTTCTATGATTCTATGACCTTTGCTCTCACAAGGCCTGTTCTTAAGTGACTTGACCAAGGTCTCATAGCAGGTCAGTGGAAGAGAGGAGGGGATGAGGGTGGAGGAAGGAATCCAGCTCTCTCAAGTCCTCAGTCTCATCACAGTGCCCTCTGCAGGGTGAGGAAACTCACACCCAGGTTCCCTGGCCTCTCTGCCTGGCTCAGTGACCACTACAAAGGTGCTTTGTCACTCTGTGCCTCCACTTCCCTATGTGAGGAAAACATAAGAACATAAAAACTGACATTACTGGGTCAGGCCAGAGGTCCATCTTGCCCAGTCTCCTGTGTCACACAGAGGCAGAGAGTGGATGCTGACAGGGAGAAGGAGTTGGGTATGACTGGGGTTTTTTTTATTGTCCCCCTTTTACTTGCAGCCTCCAGCATTCCCTTTACCAGGGGACATAGTTCTTTATCTCTTGATTTTTTGGAGGTTTCTTTGGGGTGGGGATGGGGAGATATATATATCATCTACCATAAACTTTCCATCGCACACCTTAAACCACATTAAGAAACCATGCACCGTTACAATAAATGCACCTGCTCTCCTGTGCTCCCATGCACCCACCCCACCTCCTGCCCTTCCCTAACCCAATCACAGTTCTTTAGCCCCAGCCCTGATTTGGGGTATACGTTCTCAGTTCATTCACTGTCCTTGTCATTGTCAATGTTGCTGTCACTTCTGCTGATGATGATCCTGTCGCTGTCTCCGGGTCCAGTTGCGTCATTGTTCTCTTTGTTCTTCCCGTCCTCTTCCCCTCCTGGAGGGTCTTTGAACAGCCTGTGCCAAGTGTCCCTTTTCCAAGTGGAATTGGCTGCGTCTTCTCTGTCCACTCTCACCGCTTTCTAATAGTAGGACTGAAGTTCACTCAGAAACTTATCTTATCTCAGATGCTTATCTTGCTGGGATAAGATGACCCTAGCTGACTTCCTGCCCCTGGGGTGGGGGGCTGAACTCAATGATCTTCCAAGGTCCCTTCCAGCCCTAATGTCTATAAATCTATGAATCTATGAAACATTTTAACACGGTCTGTTTCCTCGAGCTCCATGTGTCTGTACATCAGAAGGTTCCTGCATTACCACAGGGCACTCCTGATGCAGGACACAAGCTTCACCTCTCGATGTATTTCAACCTTAGCAAAACAGAGCTGGGACAGCCCTTCGGAGGTCTTCATGTCCAACCACCTGCTACAGGCAGGATCAGAGAGACATAGTTAGCTGTGTTAGTCTGAATTCAAGTAGATGGCAGGGTATATTTGCCTAAGACTACTCTGTCTATCTGTCTCTCTCTCCATATATACTTTAGTTAGTCAATAAATGCAAGTCTACCCTGCCCTCTATTCAATTAACACAGCCAAGCGTCTGTCTGACCTGCCTTTAATAACTTCCAAGGAAGAGGGACAGATCCCACTCAATAGCATCTCCCAGTCTGACACTGAGTCATTGATGACCGCTCTGAGCACAATGATCCAACCAGTTATGCACCCACCTTACTGCAATTTCCCTCATCAGAAGATTGTAGGAAGCAACGTCAGAAGCTTCATTTCATCATATCCACAGCCCCCTCCCCCACATCTATCCACAAAGCTGATCACTCTGTCTTTGTGGCTGAAGGTTCTTCCTACAGGAGCTGCTTTATTCAGAAACAAGCTACCGGGCTCAGTAGAGGTGAGGGGACTGGTGAGAGAACACCTTGACTTCTGTTGAGATGAGATGACCTAATGGTGCCTTTCTGGCCTTAAGCTCTCTAAGCTGATGTAAAGCACCCTCTGGGTAGGTCTGCATACCAAGTACAGAGCTACAGGTCAGCAGAGATACCTAGGCTGGCTTTGAGCTACTCTATATACAGGGGCATGTTGTACACAAGAATATATGGTAGCCCAGAAACCAGTACCTACAGCATGGAGCTCAGCCTGGGGCAACTGTGGACCTTTCTGAGACTACGATGAATATTGGCAATACCAACCCCTTTTCTACCAGCACCCCACACCCTTTCCCCCCGCTACTTTGCAGGGATTGAACCGGGGCCCTCTGTGCCTTGAGCTAACCTGATCCAAGAGAGGTAGGTAGCCATGTTAGTCTGAAGTTAGTCAGAAGGTAAGGTAGATATACACTTTTATAGACTAACTAAATAAGATATATATATATATATAAAGAGAGAGAGCAAGCTTTTGTAGGCTGAAGTTCAGTTCATCAGGTGCAGTGAAAGGATGTACAGAAAGCAGAGTGTAAGAAGAGAGAAATTAGAATACAAAAGACAGTAGGTGTAAGGGAGAGAGTGAGATGGGGGTCATGGGGGTAGGGGGCAGTTCTAGGAGAGAGAAACAAGCATTCAACCCATAGGGAAAAAGGGGTCACTAAAGCTCATCCAAATAATGAAATAAGAATCTGTAGTCTCCGTTTAAACCATACTTAACACAGTCCATTTGTAGATAATTTCTTGTTCTGTTATTTTATGCTCAAACTGATTTAAAAAAATTCTGCCTGAAAACAGCAATACTGAGGTCATCAATGTGGGCACTAGGGATGTTGAAGTGTTCTGCCACTGGCTTTTGTCCCTTTCTGCAGCTGACGTCAGATCAGTTCATTCATTCTTACATGTACAGATCACCCAGTTTGTCTGCTGTATACAACAGACAGGCAGTGTAAGCAGGTGATGCCACGTATGACTCTGGCAGAGCTGCAGGTGAATAAACCTTAGATGTTGCACTCCTTGTTATTAGGTCCAGTGATGATGTAGTCTGTGTTGATTGGGAGACACAGCAGGCATTTATGTCCATCGCAAGGCCTGGTGCCCTGGCGAGGATGGGAGTTTGTTAGTCTGAGAGATGCCCTTTGAGGTTGGGGGGCTGCTTGTAAGTCAAGACAGGTTTGTCTCCAAAGGTGTCCTTAAGACTGACACCCTTTTCCAGGAGGGGTTGGAGGTCTTTAATGATGTATCTTAGGTGTTCCAGCAGGGGGCTGTGGGTAACAACAAGGCAGATTCTGTTGTCCTTGTCCTGGGGTTGGTATTGTAGCAGGTCAGAGCGAGGTCTGCGCCTGGCTTTGTTGATTTGAGTGGTTACAGTTTGAGAGTTGTATTGTAATTGTTAAGAACTCCTACTCCAGGTCCTGAAGGTATTAATCCTCTGGTTGTAATGTGGAGCTTGGCTGTACAGGACAGATATGACCTGACCCACCAGCTCATCCCAGCCTATTTGTACGCCTGCCACTAGAAGGAGTACATGAGCCACACTCAGCAGGTGTGGGCTCCAGGAGGCTCACAGCGCTTTTCCCTGTGCTCTCCCAGGAACGAGTTAACCCCCCTCCCTGCACCCCACCCACGCGCCACTTCAATCCATTCCCCACCCACCCCTGTTCTCATGCCGTGCTGCCTCCCCCACATCAGCCAGGAAGATTAGCCCCACCAGGAGCGCAGGTTCCTTAATTAGCATGCAGGCCCCTCTCCTCCAAGGTAGCATGGGGGGGGGGGGGGGGGGGGGCGGGGGTGGAGCA
>NW_005842040.1:1890621-1909446 GCF_000455745.1 Alligator sinensis | reverse complement strand
TGTGCAGCACAGGCTGAGCTAGCGCTGCCTTGGAACCCACTGGAGAGGGCTGGCTGCCTAACCCCTCTGTGCTGGGGCCACAGGTGCCTGCTACAGACCCAGGCCCAGAGCCTGGAACAGGAGTCAAGGGTGCAGGTGGGCTGGCAGGTGCATAGCCAGGAGACACGATCCAGCCACTAGCCAGTACGCTGCTGTCCATAGGTCCCTTCCTGACCCCTGCAAATACTTGTCCTCCAGGCTATGAAGAATGAGGCTTCCCCATGAGGTCTTCTTGTGAGGAGCAGAGGTGGCTTGTGCAGAGGCTTGTGCAGAGGTGGCTTGTGCTGCCATTGAGGTCTCTAAAGCAGCAAGTGGAAGTAAAGGTTTGGCCAGAGCTGTTTGGGTATCCAGGAAGGAGTCTGCTCTTTGCAAGCCTCAGTGAGAGTTGCTTCCAGCCATCTGGGAAGCAAATCAGTCACTGTGTGCAGCTGCAGGAGCTAGGCCGAGGGGAAATGCTAGGGACGGAGCCCAGGAGTCCTAACTCCCGACCCCAGCTCCAGCCACAGAATACCACTCCACTTTCAGAGCTGGGGACAGAACCCCGGGGTCCTGGCTCCCAGTCTCCTGATCTGACCAATATGCTGTACACTTCTCAGCTCAGAAGAGTAGCCAGGAGTCCTAGCTCCCAGCCTCTGCTCTAACCACAATGCCCCACTCTTCCAGAGCTGGAATTTGAACCTGTGTCCACTGCCCTGCTGCAACTACTAGGGGACACTGTTCATCTTGTTGCCTTTTCCCATACAAACTCAGGGGGCAGCTGTGCAGCCCAGAGCTAGGACAGAAGAGTAGTGAGGACAAGATGATAGTCAACTTGCTACCCTTGTCTTGAACACCCTGCTGCAACCCAAGTCTTCTCACCTTTCATACTATGGTGACCTGATCTGGGTTATGGACACAGTTGCTTTGGCTGCACAGACATGACTTAGATGGAGCCCCACAGTGTTCGCAGCCCTTATCCCCTCAAGGAAAGGCTGCCATGACCTATTGTTTCCAGTGTTATGGGCACTGCTGCTCTATGCCCTGAAGACCTGGAGTGGTGGTGGGGGTTTCCCACCTCTTCTCTGCTCAGGCTCCTCTGTGAGCTCCCAGAGGCAGAGTTAGCCTGGTGCTTCCCCAGTTGTCTGTAATAGAGGACCCTCAGGGGGCTGCTCTAACTTGGGCTCCAGTTCCCAATTCTCTGGTGAAGCAGAGGCTAGCCCTAGTGTAGTGCTACACCTGCTGCACAGGGGAAGGGGAGTGCAAAACCCTTATTACATCAGCTTTCCAGCAGCCAAGGAGCCGGGTGGGTTTTCAGGGGCACCACTTTAAAGCCTCTTTATGCTGCTTGGAGGACCCTTGGTGTATTTGAGAATCATGACAGCTCTGAGCTTTTGTTTCTTGACTAGGGAAAAATACTAGAGCAATTTTTCTGTTGCAAAGAACTCAGAAAGCCCATAGCAGAGTAGAGTGTTTTTCACACTATGGATTCTTATTGAAAAATTTTGGGTTTATCCTGTGAATCAGCTGTAGGTGTTTGCACACCTAATATTGCATAACACCCTGTAGCACCCTTAAAAGGATCTCATGGCACTCTGGTTGAGAATAACTGATCTAGCCTGACACAACACAGCACAGGCCACAGCAGCTTACCCTGTGTTTCCTGTATCCAGGACAGTGAACCAGCTAAAGCACATCTTTTGCAGGACCCCAGCATTGGTTTCCAGCTGGAATGCAATGGAGAGCCCATTGTGTCCCTGGCCTAAACTGTTACAATGGTTAATTATCCTGGCTTTTAACAATGGCACCTAATTATTAGGCGGAATTTCTAGAGCTTCAGCTTGGTTGTTGGAACTTGCTCTGTCTTCGTCCCCCAGATATAGAGACCCCTGCCCTGGTTACGTCTGGATAGATTGCATCACCTCTCCACCAGCTTTTGGATAATTACATGGATTGCACATCTCCAGCCTCTCTCTTTCTAAGGGAAGGAGGGGGGCTTCTGGGCCTCACATTGATCCTTTCTAAGTCAGCAACAACCTTATTGAATATTGGACCCCAGAACA
The DNA here is from genome assembly GCF_000455745.1 of Alligator sinensis. Classification (NCBI taxonomy): domain Eukaryota; kingdom Metazoa; phylum Chordata; order Crocodylia; family Alligatoridae; genus Alligator; species Alligator sinensis. Next base: position 1,907,368 of record NW_005842040.1, on the reverse strand, counting down.
GAAACTCACTAGAGGTTCATCTCCTACCAACGCCATAGAGTCCTGAGTAGGAGAGATGTCTTGGCTGCCTGAGGCTGAAAGCCAGGCTCTGACCCCTCCATGCTCCCTTCTGCCTAGCTGGAGTGCTACTGTGTCATCACAGCATCTGGACTGGAGCTAGCATCACAGTAGCTGATAGAGGACCAAGACCTTTTTGTGTTCCTTGTTGCTTGTGCATCGGCAGACCACGACTGTCCCACTGAGATTTGACCCCAAAAAGCAGGAAAATAATCCTCCAAGATAGCTTTCACTTGGATTTCTATTGAAATAATTTCCATACTGGGTAATGATTGAGAATGTGCATGCTGGAGCTGGGGCTCTTTGTCACGCTCTAGTGGCTGGATCACCTGTAGAAGTTTAGGGGCCCATTGACTCATGTACTTGCACAGCAGAAATGCTTGCTGGGGTCACACTCTGTCACAGGTGCTGTTGTAAGCTGTTCTTAGAGCAAGATCCTAGATCTTTTCCCCAGTACCAAGGGGCCCTAACAGAAGTAGGCTTCAGGTGATAGTCTTTGACTCCACATCATGCATCTGATGCCCCTGTACCCATGCCCCAGGCTGATGGGACAGCTCTGCTGGCCCATAATGGGAATAGCACAGAAGAAGCATTGAGCTGTTCTGATCCAGAGACCTTCCTTGCACCATTGAGGTTTTTGGGGGGAGGAACAGACTGTGTGGACTAAGAGAGCACGGACAGAACATGGACTTGGCCTTACCGGAATGTGAGACAAGGGTGGCATAGCCAGGGATGCCATTAACATCATAAGGCCTGGCTCGTCAGTGACCCTCCATATTGGTCGCTGACACCAGTGCAAAGTGGCCCTGATCTGAGTGGCTTCACACCCACCCTGTCCCTGGTTGGAGCTCCCAGGTTAAGGGAGCAGCCTGGGGCAAGGGGCTGTGGTCAGCAGAGAACTTGGTCTACCCTGCTTCCTTCCCAGTATTCTCCTCCTATGAGGCTCCCCTCATCCCTCTTGTCTCATCCCTTTCAGTCCTACAGGTCTGTCCTTCCCTTCTAAGCTTCCCTGAAGTCCTTGCCTTCCAAGCTCCACCCCTGGGGGAAAATTCAGTCTCCTAGCCCCACCCACTTATCTCTAAGCCCCACCCACAACCTGACCTTCTACCCGCTTCTTCGCCCTACTTTCCTGTCCCTTTCTCCCCAATTCTCTTCCCCTCAGGGTTGGAGGCTCCTCTAAGATAACAGCATCCATGTTATGTGCCATCAAAAAAAAAAATCAAAGTAATAAAATGTAATTTAATTCCTAAAGGAGGGCGAGGCAGTAAGTGGCAATTATGCTAACTGCTCTGCTATTTTTACTTTCTCTCTCTCTCTGCCAGGGAAATTGTTGCTGTGAGAAGTTGCAGCCTTTTCCATCAACTAGAAACCAAGGGGGCAGATTCTGCTCTCCCGTACCCCTGCCAGTCCAGGATTCCTATGCTGGATTGAGGGAGCCACACCAGGGTAAAACTGGTGTGAGCGAGTGCAGGATCAGACTGTGTGCACATGCGTGTGTGAGGGAGAGCAGGATTTGGCCATGCACATACATGTGTGCATGCATGAGACCAAGGCCATGAGACCATGCATGCATGTGTATGAATGAAAACAGGGTCAGACTGCACACACACACGTGTGTGTGTGTGTGTGTGTGTGTGTGAGAGAGAGAGAGAGAGAGAGAGAGAGAGAGAGAGAGAGCAGGATCAGACTATGTATGTGTGCATGTATGCCCAAAAGCAAAAGCAGACCACACATGCATGTATGTGTGTGAATGATAGCAAAGTCAGACTGCGTGAGTGCACACGTGCATGCATGTATGTGTGCACCTGCATGCTAAAGAGAGAAAACAGAACCAGATCATGTGTATATGTGTGTGTTTTACAGGTATAAGTTAGGACTGAAGTCTGCATATGTGTCTTGGAAGAAATGTGTGTGTGTGTATGTGTGTGTGAGGTAGGGTTCTGTGTTAGGAGCAGCGGTGTGAGTATGTTGTGATAAGCACATGGTGTGTTACATGCAGGGCCATTAGTTTCCAGTAGAGTGTCAGCCATGCATTCGGGTAGAAGGGCATGATATGGTGCACATAGGTAAGTGAATTTGTAGGTGTGTATGTGTGGATTAGGGGCACGTGTGCAGCGCGGATGTTTGGGGTGGGCGTGTGGCGTGTGGCGTGTGTGTGATGTCTTTGTTAGATGCGTTGGGGGGTGGGTGTGCCCTAAGACACGTCCAGTTTTTCTCCCCTTGGGCTTGCACAAGTGCCAGGGCTAGGACTGGGTTGTTAGTGCTGTGTCAGGATGCTGGCAATACTGCCCTGGCTCCAAGGCCTATGCTGAGCCTCAGAGTGCTGTGGGATGGGAGATGCTGTGCTGTGGAGGGGGATCCTGCCAGACACCGTGATCTACCATTTAACCCCTCCATGACCTGGCTCCCTGAGGAACCCTGGTTTTCACCTCACCCTCCAGCTTCCACAGGAGCTGGTGGAGCCAGGGCTGCTCTCAGCTCTGTTGAGACCCCTACTTCTGACCTCAGCCCCTCTGTCCCTCCTCCTCTCACCCCAGTTGCTATTCCAGTTCTCATTTCCCCATAGGCAGGTCTGCTGGTACCCCTTACTTCTGGGCTGTGTCCCACTCTAGCCCTGGCTCGCATACTGCTGGTGGTGCATCTACGTAGCACCATACAGTGCTGTGTAGTGACCCCTGAACTAGCTCTGGAGCACCTAGCCACCTTCTCATGGCATGCCTCTGGCCTGATTAACCCTCCTGAGGTACCTTAGCCTGGGCACAGTGCTGGGCTTCTGCAGCTGGACTGCTCTGGGTCTTCAGCCTCACTTGGGCATCCACCTGGCATGGTATTGTGCCATGTGGATCCCAGCCTACAGCTCTCTGTTAGCCCAACTCTGGGCTCCCTCTCAGCTCTGACAGTGCCCCTCATCTCCAACCTACAGTCCCTCATTGTTCTGGCATTAGTTCTACAACAGGTCTGCTAGTGCCCCTCACTCCCAACTTGCAGGCCTCATTGACATCCGCCCATACAGCTCTGCCAGTGTCCACCTTGCCTGACCCATGCCCCACCATCCATCTCAGCCCCAGGGACACTCCTGGAGCCTTCCTCTGCTGCATGGAACTGTTCTGCGTCCCCTGCCACACGTGCACTGGGGTGTGAGCATGCCCTCCAGGGAGGTGACGTACTGTGAAGAATGTGCCAGTGAGGTGAGACATTGCAAACCCATGGGTCCTTCCCTGGGCAGGGGTGGGATGGGATGGGAGGGGGACATGACACCTGCCCTGCTCTTTTCGTGCTGAGTGCTTCCTGCGGGGGAGAAGTCTCCCAGGAAAAACCGCTTTAGGACCAAAAAAAGCCTGTGCAAAATGATTTAACAACAATCAAAAAGAACCTGTTGCCATAACAACCTGATGGGTCCCTTATGCTCACGCAGTGCCAGCTCCCTGTGAGATCACATGCTGCTGCCTGGGCGGTGCCACTGGAGACGGCAAGGTGCCAGCCCCAGGAAGCCCCACTGGATGGCTCTGGGCCTGATATAACCCTTGCTCTGGTCCCTTCAGAGCTGCTAAGCTGGCTTGTCAGCTGAGGAGAATGGCTAGATTTGCACAGGTGCGAATGAGCCCAGCAGCAGCAATGAGAGTCCAGCCCTGGGACAGGCTGGAGCTGCCCAGCTGCTCCCATGGCACTGGGGAGGGAGGGCTGGTGGGCCCCAGCAATGCCTTTCCTCTGGAATTCTGGGAAATCAGAAGCACTTGGAAGGATGAGTCTGTGCCACTGCCCATGCACACCTGGCGGAGAAAGTTGTAGCCTACGCAAGCTCACTTCTCTCTGAACCAGTTAGACTCTAGGGTGCTTCCCTGCCTTTTGCCTTGCAGAGGTGACCACACCCAAGGTACAAGCCTGTATGAGTGTGTTAGCAACAGTCCCCCCCTACCCTGCTTGGCTAGCTGGGGTGGATCAGGCTGGCTGTGCCCACATACCACTTCACTGGCTTAAAAGAGCAGCAGGTCCCTATTTAAGTCCACCTGTAGCACCTGACTGATGCTGGTTAGTGGGGAAGCTTGTGACTGTTGCCCCAGGTCTCCTGGTTGTGGGCTTCCTTGCTTTGTCTGCTGGACTCCCCATGCCCTGGTGTGTTGCAGAGCTTGTAGTTTGTGTCTAGTTATCCCTATGCACCTTCCCTTCCATACAGATGTGTTGCTTTGCTGTTGTGCTGCAGCCCTAGTTGTGCTCCTAGGCTTCCTGTGTGCTAGGGGCTGTGCAAACAGCAGTAAGAAAAGACCTCACAATAATGCATTCAAGAGCATTGGAGGCTCCAATTCATTGGTGGTGGCACCAGCCACGTGAGTGCTTCACATAGGATCAGAGCAGAACTAATCCAGGGAAATCCCCACCCTGTGGGACTTCAACATGGGCAGTGTGTGAGAACGTGCTCGTGAGGCAGAGGAGCGTATGGGCCATAAGAACCGGAGACCTTCAGAAAATCATGGCCTTTCTCTGGGGTTTGTAGAACCAGCCTGAGATTGCAAGGCCTTTTTTTGCTGTAACCGAGAATGAGGCTCCCTTTCAGAGTGGGTCAACAAAAGAGCCCTTCTGGCTGATGAGAAGCTCCATCCTGGCATCGGAAGATGCTTCCTGTCTGCCATCGCCCCTGGAGATCAGGCATTTCAGGTAGGGACCAAGTATGTTTGGTATAATTGGTGGGTTTGGGACAGGGCCCTGACCCTTCTCTTGCTAAGACTCTGTTTTCAGTTGCTTGTAACTTCATCCTATTTAAATCCATTTAACTTTTTGTCCTGGGAGCCCCAACATAGTCCAGCTCTCGCAGATAGCAAGGAGAGCAGAAGGGGCGGTGGCTTTTTTTTTTATGATTTCTTTTTTTAGATCATCTCTTTTCTGTGACTGGTTTTCCTGCTTTGGACTGGGCCCTTGGAAGTCACCCAGAAAAGTTTGGAACCTCTATAAAATCTCAGTTTGCACATTCGCAGTAGAAGCTCAGACATTTGGAAGTGAATTCCCTGAAGCAAGGTGTAAGGTGTCAGATTTGTGCCAAAGGCTGCCCCAGCTGTATGTGGGTTCCTAGTCATCCAGGCTGGGGAATCCAAGAAGGGTGGATGTGATGCTGCCCATGTGATTCACTTTTGTGCCATGGGCTTTAGAAACTGGTGTCCTGTAACCACACTAGCTCAATTAAGCCCTTGTGTGTTTTGACCTTTGACCTTAGAAGTCCCTGGAGATCCCATCCCACTGGGCAGACTCCCACCAGCCTCTGAGCAGCCCAATGCAGTGCTGGGGTAGGGAGTATTTTGCTAGGGTTTGGAAACCTCTCTCTTCTGTGCTGAAACTAATACCACTATTGCAGCCCAGGCATGTGGGAAAGGAGCTGCTTGATTTGAATGCAAAGCGGGACAAGAAGTGGGGGACACTGAGGGGATGGGAGTAGACCATGAGAAAGAACTTAGGGATCACACGGTGGGGGTCGCTGGGAATGGGGTGGAGGGAGAGGCTGGGACTGGGAAGCAGTGATGTCAGCACAACAGAGCTGGAGGGGGAAGACTGAGCTGATGAGCATGGGCACTGGCTGGGAACCTGAGGCACTGAAATTGGACTAGGTAGGCATCAGTGCCAGGCTACAGGCTGGAATCCCTGGGGCTTTTTTACATCCTGGTCTGGTTTTTTTAAAATTTTATTTTAAAACCTCTGGTTGCTGCTCTGAGTAAGGTCACATAGCAGAGGCAGGGAAAGGACCCAGGCGTCCTGAATCCCAGCCCAGCATTCCACCCACTAGACCGCACGGTGGAAAGCGCTTTTGCTTTATTTTCCGTAACGGATCTGGGTGAAAGGGAGGCGGATTTGGATTGCTGGATGCCTTGCTTGGGTAAATATTTTGCTGTAACCACAGCTTCTGGAACCCAGCCATTTAAAGCAGTTGGCTCACCTAGAAATCCCTGAGCCTGAGCCAGCTCAGCCCTGCTGCTCACGTCACCCAGCATCCTCCTTATCAGAGCCAGGCTAAAGGTTTGTAATGACACCTGCCAGTGACGAGCTGGGTTTCCCAGCCAACCAGAGCCATCTATCTAAAGGACTCCTAGAACCAGCCAGTCACCTATTACTGTAGGATCTGGATGCTGCGCAGTCTGTAATCCATTTGTCCTCACACTATTCCTGTGAGGCAGGTAGTGCTATAATCCCTACTATGCAGTTGGGCACTGGAGACTTTTTTTCGCAGAGACCAAGTGACCCGCCCAAGGTTACACAGGGAGCCAGTGGCAGAGGTACAATAGGGCCACAAACTGTCGTGGGTATTGGTTTATCCAGTGCTCCACTGACATGCCCTGTCTGCATTAGGATGATACTGTGTGGTACTTAGTTGGCATGGGGTAAAACCAACCTTTTTCTGTTGGAGAAAACAAGGCCAAAGCTGAACTCTTATGGAAAAGAACATAAGACTGATGGGGTTGACAGGTAAGTCGGGGAAAATAATTAGATCCCTTTTTGTGTCTAATATCAGTTTGAAATAAGTGTCAGAGACTTGTGTTATGTAGCACAGCGTTGGTATGATGAGAGGTGCTGCTGGTCGTTCTCAAAAGCAGGCTGGGTGCTGGATTTTATCTTCCACCAAACAAAATCAGATTTGGTTGCAGAACAATTTGATTTTTTTCACTGAAAAATCAGAAAATTATCTGCCTCCTACCCCCAAGAACTCAAAACTGTCAATATTTTGCAAGTGAAGAAGAAAATATTGATGAAAATGGGACCTTTTATAAGCAAATTGGCATTTTGTCCAATAAATGTGGAAACGGAGTCCTAACCTCTTGGCTGGTGTCTGTTAGAGAAGTTAATGCAGCCATATTAGTTCATACCAGCTAAGGGACCCAAGCCATAGATTTTTGGATTGAGCGCTTTGGAAAGAACATAGGCACAGCTGGCAAACCCTGCTGAGAGTGTCTGAAGGCTGACCTTTTGCCTATAAACTGCAGGCCTTCGGCACAGGAACTTTCTCTCTGCTCTGTTCATGCAGCACCTAGCACTCTGGTATCTTGGGCCAGCACTGGGCTTCCCAGATGATACATCCATGAAAGGTGTAAAGGTGCGTGTGGATTCATGAGCCAAAAGCACCTGTTCCTTTTATCTAGTCTGACCTGCATCACAATGGCTGGAGGAACTCGCCCAGTGCTTCTCTGCAGCAGAGAGAATTATTCTTCTCTGCCACATAAGTGATGCTCACAAGTCAAGTAACTTGAGCAGATCTTGTAAAACAGCCTTCCCATCTCACTTGAAAGACTTCAGATGAAAGGATCTTAAATAACTGCAAATCCCATCGGTGGCTCTTATCTAGATCCATGTGAGGTAATCAAAGTTTTAACAGCAAAGTTGGAGTACATCTGCTTCATGTGGCACGAGTCGTTCCTAACTACCGAGTTGTGTGGGCTGGCGAAAACTTCCAAAAGAAACGTTTTCCCATCAGGAAATGGGCTTTGGCCAAAACTATTTCTAGATTTCTTTTCCCATGGAAAGGGTTTTGATTTGGGTGGAACTTTCCGACAGGACAATCGAAAAGAGAACTATAGTTTTGTGGGGGTCGACATTGTTCCCTGTGCCTGCCAGAGCCATCATGATGCAGCATGACAGTTGTAGTTTGAACCCCATTGTGCCTTCATATTCCCTTATAGGTCCTGCCATCTGCTTGGACTACATCTCCCATGACACCTCCCATGGATGAGTTCCCATATTACATTATGGACATCCTAGACCCAAATGAAACAAAGATATTTCTTAACCATATTCTTTTTCTTACCATTTTATTCTGAAATGGATTCTAATATTGTCACTTCTTGTTCTGATTTGGGGGACAAAAGCAAACGGGAATGTCACATGGCCTACAGGACATACAGTCTCTCTCTGATCAGGTCTACTAGGTATTTATCTGGTCTTTCTGATCATTTAAGGGTTTTTTTTTTACCCTCTAGACCTTTGTGGTGGGAGTATATTATCCCCATTTTACTGATGGGGAACTGAGGCCCAAGGAAGATTAAGTAATTTATCTAAGGTCAGCCACAGAGTCAGTGGTAAAGCATAAAAGAGAAGCTGCTAGATTTCCTGTGTCCCACTCCTAGTTCTGTCTGCCAGCCCCACTTCCTCCCAGCCTTCCCCTTTAAGATGCAGCATCTTTCGATTTATTGGGCTGCTCTTGGAAAAGAGTGTTCTAATGAGGTATGTGCTACTCAGAAAATTCAAAGCCAACATAAACACACACACCTCCTGAAAGACAATGCCTGCTTTCATAGGCACATACAACCAGGGCACTCAGGTACACACCACACACCCAAATAACCCGTTGCACCCACTCTTGTGACAAATGAACTCTCAGCCACATGCACGTGTGTGCACACATGCATGCAGGCCGAGGTATGTGCAAAAAGCCAATGCGCATCTATCTCAGTGCTCCCCAGGATTAAAAGAGATTTGCCTTTGCATGTATGCTTCACAATGTGAACACCGCATGCACGTGAAACCAAAGTGAGTTGCCTATTGGGATGGCACCTCCATCTAGTTTGTCACCCACAAATCTTGGAGGGATTTAGCAAGAGCAAGTGGGTGCTACAGGTAGGTAAACTGAGGCACAGGAAAGCTAAGCAACTTGCTTTAAGACTACTGGTAGGACCAAGACTAGAACTTAAGTTTGCTGGAACCCACTCAGCACCGTGTCTAGTGCCTGCTTGACCTACTGGGCAGCACTGCCTCCTACCTATGCACCCACATAAACATTCTGCAAGCAGGCACTAATCCCAATGCAATCAAATTTCCCAGAGGGGAGGGGGTCCTCTCCTGAGCTGGGCAATTAAAGAGTTAAACACGGATGGTTTTGTTTGAAACCACCCTAATCGGCTCCCAGTGAGGGCTCATTAAAGAGGCCTTTGCCCCCTGCCCAGAGGATTAATAATTCAGACCGTGGCTCCAGTGAGCTGGTAGGAGGGCAGCGCTCTCTCCCTCCCTGCCTCCTCCTCCTGTCTCTGCCTCTCCCCTCCCTACCTGCACGACTCACTTCTGCAGCAGGGATGGAACTGCCTAACTCTGCTGGGTGACAGGGGAGCGGGCACATTTGAGCAGAGCAGCGGGAGACTCCTTTGTGGGGCTCAAACAGGAGCCATCTGGGCTGGAGCAGGGGGCTCCGGGGGACTGAGCAGCACAGTTCTCTCTTCCTGGTGAGTTCAGAGGAGAGAGGGAACGGGAGAGCTCCAGAGAAGGAGGACCTGGACTTGAAAGCTGGTTTCGGGAGCTGAGAGAGAAGAGACAGAGACAGAGCCCACCAGCACGATGGACCCCAAGGATCGCAAGAAGATCCAGTTTTCAGTCCCTGCACCCCCCAGCCAGCTGGACCCACGGGCAGTGGAGATGGTAAGTGGGGCATATCAACAGGTTCAGTTGTGTTTGTGGGTCTGGGGCAGAGTGGAGGGCGAGGGGTACAGTAAAGAAGGAATACTGCCTTCTAGGACAGGTGCTGGCACTGGTATATGACCCTAGCACACATGCACGCGCGCGCACACACACACACACACACACACACACACACACACACATCTCTATATACACAGCACATTTACCTGACACACTTGTGTACCACAACACACATTTACTTAGGCACACAGCACACATGCACTTAGGCCACACATATGGCATATATTTATACAAATATAACACATACATGAATGTAACACATCATGCACACTCACAGGTGTGACACCTGAGTATGAATGCCATTCCTGCCCCAGTTCTCTCAAACTCCCTGATGCCGTTACACACACACACACACGCGTGCATGTGCGCACACGCACACACACACACACACACACACACTGAAGGCACTTGTATGCACAGGCTCACAAAATCATCCAAACTATCACAGTTGCTAGGCTGTGCATGCAAATCTGGGGTGAACTCACATGTGTGCAAGATACTGTGCACTTGCACACTTGAACCTGAGCTGCTTGCCAAAAGTGGCAGTGTGCAGATGCCCACCTATTCTCGCACAGGGTTAACTCAATTTGCAAAAGTTGCAGGCATCAGTTGCACAAAACTCTGTGTGTTTGTCAAGCCCTCCTGAGTCTCTGACAAGCCAACCAGACTGCTGGGGAGGGGAGGAGAGGAGTGAAGATCTAGGTCCTGTGAACTCCCCCAAGCCTATCTGGGGAAGAGACAACATGACAGGTCTCAGTTCTGTTTTGCTGTGGCCTCCTGACAGAGCCATACAGTTGGTGGCTTTGTAGCTCCCATGTGAGTAAGTGGGGTGGGCAATGAGAGGGTGCAGGGAGAGAGAACGGTTAGTAAATGCTGGCTGCAACTTCAGAAAGGAGCTGGTTCTGCCAGACCAATTTGTCCTCATGCATTGTGAGTGTAACCCATCGATGTCCCATTTACTGCTCTCAAAACCTCCCTTGGCAGCACATAGTCATCTAAAAGGAGATCCTGAGTGTCATGTGACCTCAGGGTCATAGGTCAAATGCAAGACCTTGTTTCAGTGCTAGGGAAATTTCCTTCCTCAAGTTGCTGTCCTGTGGCTGATCTCTGGGCACTGAGTGCGAAGGTTTCTGTCTAATGCCCCTGGACCTGTCTCCATGTGGCAAATGTCACCAGTAGCATCATCAGCCTCTTATTTTGCAGAGGCCAACAGGCCATGAAGGCTGATACCCAGGGGGAGGACAGGTATTTCTGAAGAGAAACCTGACCTCAGTTTTTCCAACCTGGGCAATAAATGAGGGTGCCTGAGTTCCTGGGTCTCTGAGCTGAGGTACCTTAAAGGGATGTTCAGAGAGTGCTGAGTTCCTGTGTGTCAAAGCAGCTGTGTCCTCTGGAAAAAGATAGGCCCTTTTAATTAATTTCATCCTTAGATATGAATTTCACTCCCATCACTTTCAGGCGTTATTTTGACTTTCAGGTGGTGCTGTTAGCTCTTCAGTACCGATAGGGCTTGAGGCCCAGAGAGGCTAAGTGACTTGCCCGGGGTCACATAGGAAGTTGGTAGCAGAACAGAGAACCCAGGCTTCTAGCCTGGTACCCTCACCAGTGGTCTAGGGACCTCCTCTCCCTATTTCAAGCTGCAAAATGCAGCTGCTACTGATTGGTGACTGCTATTGAAAGTTTGGGCCTGATTGGTGCCCAGCAGAACACCCCTGGGACAGGGTCTTTCCTGGCAAATGTGAGAGCCTTGGAGCAACAAGGTTGAAAGAAAGCAAAAGGGAAAAGGACAGGAGTTTCCCCCAGCTTGAGCCATCTGGCCAGCCTGAAGCTTTCACAGCCCATGAGTCAGACCCTTGGAAATCACGAGGCTGGCACAAAAGATCATGAAATTGTAACAGATCAATGAACGGAGAGATCCTTTCACTCACCCACCAAGCTCTGAGCCCTCGGGGTTCACGTGAGTCATGTTTTCAATCTTTCCTCAGGAATTGCAATGGCTCGCAATGCACTAACTCATTTTAAATGAACTCGGGGAGTCCGGCAATTCCAGGGCCATGAGAATTCTCAACAGCACGAGGTCTGGGATGAGGTCGCAGTGTGGCAATCTTCACCAGGCTCCTAGCAGATAATATGGCAACTCCAGAGTTGCATGGCAGGGAGAGAAAGCTACTCCTGTCCTTTTGCCGTTGCTGTTGTATGGCTTGTAGCCTGTACAGGGTGTAGGTGCAAAAGAGGGCAGCAGTGATGTACTGGACATTGTAAGGGTTTGGTATGAGCCCTTGGGCACTGTCAGGCAGTGGAAGGCAAGTCCCTTGGGTTTGAGTGGGGCCAGCAGAGGACAGGAGAGAGCATGTGTTGGGGATGGAGTAGATGAGGGCAGCAGGATTTTACTCTGAGATATTACTTATGTTGCTGTAGTGCCTGCAAGCCTAGTCCTGGCATGGTGACTCTCACAGTGATAGGAGCTGTACAGACATGGAACACAAAGATGATCCCAGCCCCAAAGTGCTAACAGTCTGAGATGAGAGACCTCGGGAGGCTGCTGGCAAATGGGGCACCACAAAGAAACACAGACCTGGTTTTGGTCATTGTGGTGGGTTCTTAGTACACACTTTAATGACCTGAGTCTTTTATGGGCATCACAGCAAAGAATGCCATGTGAGCTCTAGGCCTAGCCTTCTGGCTGGGCATCTAATGCCCCATCCTGTGATGATGGTCATTGACTGATGCTTCTGGGTATCACAACAGTGGCTCTGATGGGGGAGGTGAAGGAAGGAGACACCCAGCTAGACCACAATGATGATGGCTTCAGTGCCAGAAGAAAGCTGGAGGCAAAGATTAATCTCCTGGCTTCCCTATGCTGCCCTCTCCTCTCCTCTCATGGGGCAACAAGGTGACACTGAAGACTTCCTTCCTTCCTTTCTGTTTAGATCCGACGACGGAGGCCCACGCCGGCCATGCTCTTCCAGCTGTCGGAGCATTCATCCCCAGGTGAGGCCTGTTCTGCTAGGTGAGGGGATAAAAAGGGAGCTTTGACCTCAGGCCCAGCCCCCTCACCAGCAAGGGGCATGTCAGGGAGGGTGAGGAGGGCAGGCAGGGGTTAGTTTCTATGCAAATGGGAAGAAGTGGCTCCTGGGGCCGTGGAGCTGGGAATGCCTTGCTAGAGGGGAGGAAAGGATGGGGTAGAAAACCAACCCTCCTGCCAACTCAGGGGAGGTGAGGGGAGGACCTATGGCATTGGGAGAACCTCTCACACCCATTGTTCACTCACTGGGGACCAACAGGGAGTGTGTGTGTGTTGGGGTTGACACCTTCCCTACTAAAAGAGGGACTGGAGTCCGTGTGGTCAGGTTTGAAAAATGGAAAGGTTGCATTAGAAACCTAAAATGATCGTATTTAATGGCAAATTACCATGCATATTTAAAAATATGCAAATGAAAATGCTCTTTCTATTCCCTACAATCTTATTGCTACAAACTGTACCGCAGGTGGGTGGTCTCATTCCCTATTCCCCCCACTTCCCTCCCCCAGGCCCAGTAGCCATTCAGTGGAGTTCCATGTCATGATCACTATCTTTCCTGGTGACTTGACCTCCTCCAAGACAAGGTCACATGTGTGTGATACCTGCAAGTACCATGTGTGGGAGGGTCAGCACGCAGACAAGCTGAGGTCATATAGATGCTGAAAATGGATGAGTTAAGAATATATTTCCAGTGCAAAGTCTGTCCCTAAGGGTCCTGGGTTTTGGCCTTTGTTGTAAAAGGGTCAAACGGATGCAGTAGTTACTGTAAGTTTGTTACGATTGGGTAGTGGGAGGTCTTCCCCCAGTAGAGTACCACAGGAACGCTTTCTCCTAGAGCCCAGGCACAGAGCCCATAGCCTCTGAGAGATACCATGGGGCAGCTTTGGGCTGTTATAGCTTTGGGCAGTTCCATCATGGTGCTGGACTGGTGACTCAGAGTCCCCTGGGCACCCTGCCTCTTGATCTTGATCTCAGCTGGGGTTGGGATTGGGGGCACTTCCCATCTGGTGGGTAGAGCTCTCTGCTCATAGGGTGGGGGAATAAGGGAAGATTCAACCAGGGCCTGGTGCTTTGATCTACTTGGGTTTCACCTTCCATCCTTACTAGAGATGGATCTGGGGCCCCTCCCTACCCAGCATCGAGCATCCCTGCTGCTTGTCCTAAGATTGTGTTTTCTTTGTCTTTAACTCTTCTCCTGTTTTTTGCCTTTTTTGTTTCTCCTACAGAAGAGGAGTCTTCCCCATACCAGGTGAGTGACAGGTGGGAAGGAGGGGGGGACCTCCACGAGGAAGGGTAGGGGAGAGAAACAGACAGGGACAGGGGGAGAAAGCTATGAAGATGCAGTAAAACTCAGGAAGTCCCTTCTACTGGAGTCACGTGAAAGGGTATGCTGGTGATGATGCTGAAGTGTCTTTCTACTAGGTAAGCTGGGTGGGGGGGCAGGCATTTAGTTTGGGGCTGGCACAGGCAGGACCTCAGAGGAGTGAACCATCTCCAGAGAGATTCACTCTGACCCCCCTGTGGAAAAATCACCCCTGTCACTGCACTGGCACTGCCTTTTACCACCGCAGCAGCTGCAAGATTTGGGTAGGAAGCAGTGTGGGTAGTGGCAAATGATTCATTGCAGGGGCCTGTGGTAAAGTTGGGTGACTCTAGGACAGGATTAACAGTGGGAGGGTTGTGGATTGGGACTGAGGGGTATTGGGAGAACAGTGTGTAGGGTGCCCAGGGCTGGAAGAGAAAGGGGTAGGGATTAACAAAACCCTGTTTGAGGAGCCCAGAGCTGAATTAATGAGGGAGGGGCTCTGGATGAGAAATGAGGGTCCTGAGCAGAGCAGCAAAGGTCACTTGCACTGTGTGTGGACAGCTACTGCTTTTGGTTTCTACTAATCATCACCAAATCCATTCAGAATTTACTAAGGGGGGTGGGTGAGGGAGTACAGGGGAATGTCAGCCCATTGATTTATGGGCTTGTGCCGCCTTTTTGCCCTTGTAAATCCGGCATAGCAGGGCTAGATTCCAAGGGGCAAAGTTATCTTGGAAGTTAACAAACACTTCTGGCTGTCGCAAGGGCCAGATCTATTGCTGTGTCACCCTGATCTGGCGAGAGCTTATCTCCGCTCGCATTTTCCATGACTTCTCCTTGATCTTGAGTCCAATTAAATTCCTCACTGCACGTGGCAAGAGGCAGTGCCACAGTGGAGCAGGGAGACATGAATAAAAGCCGGAAGTCAGGGACTTGGGAACCGGTTGGTGTTTTGGCTGCTCTTCAACCCTGCCTTGTAAGGCAGAGATCCCACATGTTGTGACTCTATCAGATCCACGGCTTATCTCATAATCGCGGCATAGTTTTGCTACTGTGCAATAAATTAAAATAAAATAAGCCCCTTGCTGGATAGCACAATATAGAATCGCTTGTCTTCATGAAGGCCAGGTCACATGGAGACCCTGTTTATGGTCAGTGAGGACCCTAACCTGTTACCAGCTAATGGGTGTTCTGCAGCTTATGTGAAATGAACGTGCTGTGTCTCAGCACAGTTGCAGGTATCCACAATTGGTTCTGATTGGCCTGGGTGCCAACAGATGTTCCACAACCAGCTCCCAGATGCTGTCTGTGCACCCTTGGTAGGGTCCAACCCCCACCTTGGAGTTTGGGTTTATTAACACAGAATTAGCCATATGTTCTCGGGGCACCTCCTCCACTAATTGAAAGCCCACACACTAGATCCTCTGTCCCCAGAAAGCCACTCCCATTTCCCTTCACCTGCCTCAGTGCCTTTCAGGCCCCAGGGAAGGAGGCCCAGGGTTAGGGTTAGGGTTGATGGACATTGGCAGCACAGTCGGTGGGTGGAACCCGCACTGCCTCTGAATTTCCCATTTCCATTGGTCTAAGCCTATCAGTCTGGATCTTAGCACCAACCTTAAGTCGATCTCTAGCACTTTGTATACAACTTGACTAGCTGATGGTGCCCTGGGCTTTGCAAGAGCTGTTTGCAGAGGTGTGCTGACATCTATACCCCTGGCTTTGGATTCCCTGCATTTTGCTTCTGTCACCCCCAGTTTCTTCCCATCTCAGTATGGGCATCTGCTTAACAACCAGCATCAGAAAAGGTGGCCTTGTCTTCATCAACAGGACACTGGGAGGTTCCCACCACCAGTCCAACTTGTATCATGGGAGGGATGGGCCACGTTGGCTGAGTGGTTGCTTGACTTAATTTCCCTGCCCTGATCTTGCCGCTTCCTGCATGCCCAAGGCAAACCTCCTGATCACCCTTCTCTTCTCCTCTCCTCTCCAGAGAGCCATGGGTGAGGGCCACCTGCACAAAACGAAGAGATCCAACCCATGCACCTACACCCCTCCGTCTCTGAAAGGTACGGTCCTGCCCATCCAACTAACCCTCCTGACAAAATTCACCCCAGTGCCAAGAGCCCAGCCCAGGTCTTCTGTGGATCTCAAACGGGCTGGTTTTCTAGGTCTGTGCATGGAGTACTCCCTCCCGCTCCTGCCTTGAGCCATATGCTCTGTGGACTGCTTCAGCCCTGCATTTCTCCTGAGGATGCTTAGCTTTCTTTATGGTCTGGCACAAGGTGCCTTTTACCCTCGCTCACTTGTCTCCATGCTAGCAGTGCAGCTCGTGGCTACAGTGAATGGGGAATTCTTCAGCGACACCGAACCTCTCCGCAGGAACGTTCCTAACAATTCAGATGAGGATGGAATTTCTGGTAACAATGAGTGAGGCTGAATTGGGTCTTTCTCTCTCTCTCTCTCTCTCTCTCTCATTTTGCAAAGGTTTAATTTTTCCCTGATACAGAACAGGAATCATTTTGAAATTCAAAAATATCCACAGCGCAGAAAAACTCTTCTTCTTCCCCCAGCCCTTCCATCAGGAAAGGAACAGAGAGACCTAGTCAGTTTCACTTCCTGCTTCTGATCAGTTTCATGTTCCCTCCCTGGGTTTGGGGTTTCTAGGATTTCAGTGCCCAAACCCCAGGAGTGCCAAACCCCATGACTATAAATGTGGGGTTTTGCGCTGCTGCTGCAGAGCTGGGCCAGCAGGGGGAGATGATGCACTGTTTTGTTGTGTTGTTTTTTTTAATTCTGTACCCCTAAAATAGTCACTGTGTTTTATTCTTAAATGGCTCTGAGCTGGGAGAGGACCATTGTGCAGGGCTTTGGGGAAGTGCCTTATGGAGGTTAAATAATTCCAGCAGCATCTCTCTAGGTGA
>NW_005842040.1:1880867-1890590 GCF_000455745.1 Alligator sinensis | reverse complement strand
GTAGGGAAACTGAGGCTTGGGAGAGGACGTGACTGGTCCCACCTCACCCAGCTACCCTGTGATCCAGCTGGGGTTAGAACAGCATGATGCTGGATCTTAGTGATGTGTTCAGTCCTCTCACCCTTGTTCCTTGGTTATGGAGACTTTGGATAAGAAATGAGGGCAGAGATTGAGATCTAGTATTTGTTCACTGTGAGATTCTGGCAATTTTTAGGTCAGATTTTCCTCAGCTGCCAGGATGAGTCAGCAGGACAGTGACCATCCCTCATTCATATCCACCACTTTGCAAAGGGCCAGCATGCACTTTGCAGGCCATTCAAGATCTCCTTAACCCTTGATGTGGGGTCCTGACATGGGATCTGAAAGGTGCACATATTTTCTGCCCTGTGGGGTCAGCCATTCACAAATTTAATTCCTCCCAAATTCTCTCTGTTTGTTGCTTTATGGTATCTTCCAGAGGCCAGCCACCTCTGGCCCCTTCATGCTAGGTGCCGTACATAGCAAAGAGCAGCTCCTACTCCTATGCCAACTGATTTCCATGGAGTTAACAGGCATGCTTCTCTCTGTCATTGCCGCTGTCCCTATTTTAGCTTTCCGACGTTGCCAGCTTGAAGAGTGCAATGTCCCAGCTCCCCGCCCCCCCAACACACACATTCAAATCTTTAATTAGCACCTTCGGAGCTTAACAAACCTCAATGGCAAAATCAAAGGGCCCCAATTCGCTTCTCTCCTCCACCTGGTATAAATCGGGAGCTGTGCATCTGATGTCAACAGAGACGTGCTGATGTAAGCGCGAGATGAATTGGGCCCAGTGTGTTTACTGACATGGCCTATTTAAACCCCTAATTTGAGGCCACGTATGCCATTGACAATCTGCTTGTGTTGCTGATGTTGCCAAGCTTTGTCAAGTTTGTACTGCAAGCCAGACTCTGTGCAGGAATGGGGCTGCTCCAGCTGGACAGAGAAATGCCTAGAGAAAGGGGAATCACCCCCTCTCACTTGCCCCTGTCACCAGGGATCTCAGAGTGCTTTGCAGGATATCTGTAGATTATGCTTTACCCTCTCCCTATGATGTGGGTAAAGGGTGTTTGCCCCTGTTGCAGACAGGAAAAGCAAGGCACCGAGAGGGGCATGATGGGTGGATAGTGGGGGACAAGGGGTGGATTTAGAGAGCACGTTCTCATTTGGAAGCTTCTCCTTCTCTGTCTTACATAACACGCATGCAGTCACTTGCACACAAGTGTGCACACATACGTGCATGCAGTCATTTGCACATGCATGTGCACACATGCATACACTCACCTGTATGCATGCAGTCATGGCCTTATGCCTCCATATGGACACACACATACACACAGTCCTTTGCATGTGAGTGCATGCACACATACATACAACTTGCGTGCATGTGCGCAGTCGCATGCATCCATATAAAGTCACACACAGAGCTTTCCTCTGATGCACTTTAAAGCGTGTGCATGCACACCCACCCACCCACACACACACTCTCAGAATTACTTACACACCACAACCCTGCAGACACGTCCTGTACTGTACATGGCAAATTCTCCCCTCTGCTTCCTGTGCTCTGACCTATTTGCTATTGTTCTCTCCTGTCTCCGTGCCCTGTGAGGAGTTTGGCAGGATCCGGACCCTGTTCTCCTTCCCACGTGTTCCCAGCTCTCGGCTTTGTTCTGCCGCTGCCTTCAAAGGCACTTTGACTCCTTTACAGCCCCCTCCTGTGAATAGGGAATGGCCCTGCTGAGATCCACAGCCCTATGTAAGGGGGAATGAGGCAGAGCAGGGGGAGCCTTATGTCTTGGGTTTCTGCCACTTGAGTAACCCAGAGAGGCGACTGGCTGGGAGAGGGCACACGCTGGCTGATCCTTGGCAAGCCCAGGCCATACAAGGGCTTGCCCAGGACCAGACCTCTTTACAGAGCCCAGGAGGCTGGATTCTCAGTTGCTGTCGACCCATGTAATGCCAGGGCAGCCAGGCCTGTTTCTACCACCTGAGAGGGGGGCCCTGAATCTTAGAATTTCAGATCCATGGGATGAGATCTGCAGTGGCCAGGGTATCACCTCACTCCTCTTCTAACATTGTGGGGTTTCTCTGGGGCCGTTGTGCCCCATCCTGTGCATGTTGGTGATTCACAGCAACTCATGTATGATGCCTTTGTACCTTTAAAGTGACCTCTCCAACAAGCTGTGGTCATCAGGGAAGTATGACCTGTGTTCTATGAGCCCTCCTACCCCTTGAATCTCCCTGATTGGAGATCCCCTTCCCAAGACCAGTACTGTTAGGGGCATGTCAGAGGCAGGCCAAGGCCCAGGTGGGCCCAGGGCAGAAGGAGCCATGGTCAGTGTTCCTCTGTTCCTAGCAGTCTCCTCAGGGCATCTAGCCTTGTCCAGAAGCCAGAGCAAGCCCCAGCAGCCACAGGCTTGGAGATATGCATTGCTGTTCCCCTCCCCCATCCCCTGTGCCAGCCTCGGCACCAGTGCAGGACTGAATTGGGATCCCTGGCAGCAGTGGGGGGGGGGGCAAGGGTTAGCCTCATGGCTTTTTCTAGCACAGCAGCTGCCATATTGGTCTCTCCTTGGCTGGCTTCAGTGTGCCCCAGTCAGCCAGAGCCTAAGAGCAGTACTATGATGCCAAGGGCTGTCTCTCTACCAGCTGATCCTTGGCCATGCTCCCACCCTCAGGTTCCATGGCCAGAGGCTGAGGCCACAGGGCTGGGCACACATGCCACTTTCAAGGCTGGCGGAGCCCTCTTTCCCCCTTTTCTTTGCCATCCTCTCTCTCTTCTCATGAGCTTACAGCCAGCATGTTCCCTGCTGAGCAAAGAACCAGCCCCTCCCAACCTCCTCCCTCCCCTTCAGGGCATGTTCAGAAGCTCAGGCAGCCAGGATAGCCTCATGGTTAGCTACCATGAGTGGAGGAGGCTGAAATGTGCCCCCCCATATCTCTTCACACCACCTCCATCTTCTCTCAGCCAGAATGAAGGCAAGGGACCCTAGAGCACTATTCTGCTTGTGAGCATCTGCCCTGCTTGACTCACAGCCCCAAAGTGTAAAAGGGACAGGTCATCAGGTCTTTGTCTGGGCCAAATATGGACTGCCCTGGGCAAAATGAGCACCGGGCTGGGAGTTTGTCCCTTGAGCTGCATGGGAAGTGCTGATTCATGCTGCACCATCTCTTAGGATCCAAAAAAGATCCATAAGAAACCAAGCAGCTGACTCCTACTTGCACTAGCCAAGAATAGAACCCAGGAGTCCTTGTATTCATTTTGCCTGCTCTGAACACAAGGCCAGCTTCTTCCATGCTGGCCTTTGCCCAGAAACCTGACTTTAACCAAGAGCCAGGCAGACACCCCAGGTGTCCTTCCTCCCAGTTTACCTGTTAGCCCCCAAATCCATCTTTCTGCTGGGCTCAGAAGCTACAGTACTTACATGTCAGACTCCTGTTTCCAGATGGCTGTAACTGCCTCTAAAAATGACCCCCTTAGAGCTAAACTTTCTCAACCCGGAGGTGAAAAGAAAATTGAATACTGGGGGAGGGGGCGGAAATCAAATCAGTTCTGTTTGCAAGAAAAGCAGGTAGGAGGGTGTGGGCAGGCAGGTGCTTTTTATGCTGCAAGAAAATCCTCCTGATCCTTTTTACTGATCGTGCAAAGAAAATATTTCCTTGTTCCTGACACTTGGCAGGGCCCATAGTCCTCGGTCAAAAATGTGATCAGCCTTGTTTGGGGAAGACACAAGAGAGGCTGAGACAATGACTGCACTGTTGATCCAGGGTCATTAAGGAGGATAATTTTACCCACTCCCAAGTCTTGTCAATATCTCCCAGCTAGTCCAACACACCCTTACATAACCTGAGTCTGTTTATTTTTTAAGTGAAATACATTTTGCACATTTCTCATGAAAGTCCCTGAACAAAAGAGGCCTTCAGTCAGAACAGGATGGTGAGAACTGCAGAAACTCATGACTCCTATAAATTGGCGGTGGTGTTGTTGCTGTGACGGTCCAGGGACTATGTGAGAAGCAAGATTGGGTTAGTCCAGTGGTTCTCAACCCTTTTAGACACAAGGCATCCCTCAGGAAATATTAGCGCTTCGTTTTCACTCATTTGTTGACTGCAGAAAAGTAATAGAGCAATTTTTTTTCTGCTTAGAACTCAGAAAGACCGTAACAGGTCGGAATGTTTTTAGCATTATGGATTCCTATTTGAAATCCCTGGGTTTACCTTGTGAATCATGGTTGCACACCTAACAGTGCCAACATTGTATGGCATGCTGCATCCCCCTTGAAAGGTTCTCAAGGCACCCCAGGGTGCTACAACACCTGTTTGAGAATTATTGGGTTAGTAAGATCTTCAGGACCAACCGTGGAGCTTGGAGAGAGAGAAGACAATTTTCTGGATGCTAAGGCCCCTTCCTCAGGTCTCGGAAAGAAACAGAGGCATCTTAAACTCAGTGCCAGGGAAAACAGTAGTTTTTGTTTAATCCCCATGATGTGAATGCAGATAATCAATGTAGTACAAGGTTCTCAACTGGAGAAATGTGCAATGCTTTAAAGGGTGATGCAATGCCAACACCTACACGATTCACAAGATAAGCCCAGAGATTTCCAATAGGAATCCATGGTGTCAAAACCATTCTGACTTGCTGTGGGCTTTCTGAGTTTTTTGCAACAGAAGAATGGCTTCCGTATTTTTCTGTAGTCAAGAAATGAGCAAAAGCTAAGAGCTGGCATTTTTTGAGGGTGCCTCAAGTCTACCAAGATAGAGAACCCCTGCTGTTGCACCTTCATGCTACATACAGTGAAATGACAAAGGAGCAGGTTTAAAACAAACCGAAGGAAGGACTTTTTCACCCAGCATCTTATTAACTTGTGGAACTCATTGTTACAAGATGTCACAGAGGCTGATAATGTAGCCAGGTTCAAAAGAAGATTAGATTAATTTGTGCATGATAGTTCCATTAGCGGTATTAAATATGACAGTTAAAGTGCAGGCTCCAAATTAGGCCTCTGAATGCTGGAAGCTGTAGGGGCAGAGTGGCAGGGAACAGCTCAGTCTGGATAGGCCCTGCCTGTGTACGCCTCTCCTGAAGTTCCACTCTCTGCCCCTGTCCCCTTAGCATCTACTGCCTCCCTCTGTCAATAAGATGTGGGACTTGGGTTAGATGGACCTGTGGTCTGACCCAGTAGGACAGGGGTGGCCAACCCATGGCACAGGCAGCCTCTATGTATGGCACTAGCAGATTGGGGAGGGACAGGCAGCATGGCAGTAGAAAACAGTGGCAGATTGGGCAAGGAGCACAGGGCAGGAGGCAGAAAGAGCAGCTGATTGGTCAAGGGAAGGGCACAGGTCTAATTTGTGGCACCCCTGCCTAAAAGGTTGGTCCCTGCTACAGTAGGGCATCTCTTATGTTCTTAGACAGGACAGTGAGCAGTAAAGAACAAAGCAAAGTTATTGCTGGTAGTTACAGACAAAGTCATGAATGGTCAAAAGAGACAAACCTATAAATCTGGTCTCTGCTTGTGAGATCCCCCTAGAGCTCAGGGCTGGGTAAGGGCTCGGCACCCACACTTGGACCCAGATTATCAGACAAGTCAGTGTGCCATTTAGGCCTTTCATAATGCACCAGATTTTCCAAAAGCATCCCAGATGTAATGACTTGGCATCTGGATTTTCCAAATGGCACCATCTCCTTTCAGTGTCTGGTCCCTGGTGGCACAAGTGGACTCAACAAACATCATTGGCCTATACAATATCCTGTTGTTTTGACTTATGGATAAAGCAGGAGGGTGTAGCAGGAGGATGGGAGAGAGGCTAGGACATGGGGAGTCTTACTGGGAAAGTGCATGTCTTTTTAGCCAGGGGTCACTGCGTTGCAAGTGCCCCTGGCTGGGAAGCTGATGACTTCCTTGCCTGGGACTATTTTAGCCTGACAGCTTCCATCTGCTCTATCCTGCAGCAAGAAGGAGGAGGAGGATGACAATGCAGAGACAGAGATCTGGTTGGTACATCTTGTGTGGGATCAGACCAGGACATCAAGGCCATGTTGTCTAGGATTCATTTGTAACAGAGGCAGTTTTGTCCCGTGTGCCTTGTCTGTTCCATTGACTCCTTTTCCAAACAGGGCACCTGATCTATTAAGGGGCCCCACCCATTGCAGCATCAGGCTGTTGGCAGTGCCCTTGTCTCCTTGCTCCTCAACTGTAGCACCTGGTAGGTTCTTTATAGGGTATAACTGGGGTGCCAGAGTGGGTGCTCGTAGGGACCCTTTTGGGGGCAACAAGGATCATCCTTCTGGGCTATCACCCTGCTTATCTGATTCAGCTCATTGCTGCCTCACCTCACGCCCTGCCATGGCTTACCTCTCCAGCTCCTTTAATGTGGAATGAAAAGCTGTGAAGGCCTCCCCTTCAAAGAGAGCCCCTAGGGCACCTTGCAGGGCAAGGGGGAGGCGGGGGGGAGGGGGAGGATCTTACAGGAAGCTGGGTCTGTGTTACCTGCTGCGGGGTCGATTTCAAGCTGAAAGGCCATTAAGGCTGCGTGCACGTGAATGGCAAGGAGGTTGGTAGTCCCACCAGCCTTCATATATAGGTGATCATGTGGTTGGTGGAGCACAGAGGTTTGTTATATCACAGAATCACCTAGCCCAGACCCATGCTCATGTCAGGATCAACCCTGGCTAATCTACCTCAGCCAGCTGTCTGTCTAACCTGCTCTTAACACCTGGCAGGGATGGAGATTTCACTACTTCTCCTGTTCCACCTTCAGAGTTAGGAAGATGCTGGACTGCCCTGCTCAGAGTGGGTGCCCTCCATGTGCCCAAAGGGTCCATAAGAATCCACTTCCAGCCCCCCAGTTATAGAACTCAGAGTTGCAAAGATTTTCCTAATATCCACCCCAAATCTCCCATACTGCAATTTAAGATCAGGAGCCTGTCCTCCTCCTCTCTCTAGCTATCCTTTGGATATTTGTGGGTGTTATCAAATTGCCCTCAGTCTTCTCTTCTCCAGGCTAAATAACCCCAGTTCTTCCAACCTGTTCTCATCAGTTGTATTTCCTCAAATAGTGTCCTTAGCTGTAGCATGTTGCAGGGCAGGTACACGGTGCCTGGTAGGGCTGTTCAGGGTGTGTTGCACACACACATACACATACACACGGTCTCTCTCTGTCTCTTTCACATACACATTCAAACACACTTGCATATTCACACATACTTGCACCCACACACTTTTTGTACACTCACGCTCTCGCACACTATTTAGTTGGTCTAATAAAAGATATTGCATCTACCCAAAGAACCTTGCCTGCCACTCTCGCACACGCATTCTCACACCCATGCATTCCTGTCTGCCCCCAAAGGGCAGCTGTTCCAAGCACCCAGAAAGCAGCTGTAAACCACTTGCAGAGCAGAGAAGTGCCAGAGCTCTGACATCAGCGTGGCTAATGAAGGAGCTGTCACCACTTTTTGTGAGCCGCCTCATGAACAAACCAGTGCACACGGCCCCGGGCTTCCCAGCTGCCCTGCAGAACTACCACGGTGTTGAAGCCTGGGACTTAAAAGCAACCATGAAATAAACAAGCTAACACTCAGTGGACTGGAGGGAAGCACTGGTGAGGAAACAAGTGATAGGTCCTAGGGGGTGGTTACAGCAACAATCTGAAGAATGCCTTGGCATTGTCCTTTAAAGATGCTACATTTAGTTATGCAGTGTTTTCCCAGCAGCTTAAACTGGAATTAACTTCACTGGTGTCTGTGAATTGACACAGGTGTTAAAGAGAAAAGGGAATTGAGGATGGAAGGAGAGACGTGGTCAAAAAATTGTCTTGAAAGGCAGGATCACTGGGTTCTCTCCCTGGCTCTAGCCACTGACTCTCTGCATAACCTTGGGTAAGTTGCTTTCTCTATGAGTGCAGCAGGGCTATTCCTGGCCTGCTGTGCCCCAGAGCTAGGGCGGGGGCACTGAGACTAGGAAGGAGTATGTCTCAAGTGCTTTGAGATTTCCTGGCAGGGCTGTATGATAGGATACATCTGTGGCAGTGGTTCTTAACCTTTTTAGACTTGAGGCAGCCCTCAGAAAATGCCATCTCTTGACTTTCGCTCATTTATTGACTGGAAAAATAGCAGAGCAACTTTTCTGTTGCAAAGCACTCAGGAAGACATTCACAACAGATCAGAATGTTCTTAACACTGCGGATTCCTATTGGAAACCTCTGGGTTTATCTTGTGAATCATGTTTGCATACCTCATGGTGCTAACATTGTGTGGCACCCTTGAAAGGATTTCAAGGCACCCAGTGGTGCTGTGTCACCCTGGTTGAGAATCTCTGGTCTATGGAGATAGATGGCAGGTGTGCTTGCTCTCACCCTCCCCCACTCAGGGCCAGACCTGCAGCCTCTGCTGCCAGGTCAGAATGTGGGGCTGGCTTTCCCTCCATCAGCTCTTCCGCCCCAACAGCCTTGCCTCTTGTCCCTTCCAGCTGTGCAGCGCATTGTGCAGTCCCACCTGGAAAACAGCAGTAACCTGCAAGATGGTGACCATGACAGCTCCGATGGGGAGACTGAAGACAGCAATCCACATGACCCAGAGGATGCCGAAATTGAGGGCCCTGGCCTGTTTGACCTGGAGAGCAGCAATGATTCTGGTAAGAGTTAAATGAGGCATGAGTATGCATTGGGAGGGGGGCAGAAAGCACCAAACCGCTATTGCAAATGCCTGGGGGTGGGGAGAAACGTGGGCAGGTATTCCCTGCACCAGAAAGCCTCTTGCCCCCTAGTGGCAGCAAGGTGTGCTATAGCCTCCAATCTGTATCTGTCTGTCAGCGGATCAGGAAAATAGGGCTGGGAGGGACCTGACAAGGTCATCTAGTCCAGTTTTGGCGGTCAATGGCTCTGGAGAAGATGGAGAGTGGTGCAAATCATGAGACAAGCTCAGATCAGTAGGTCTTCCCCATGCATAAGGATAGAGGGGGTGAGGAAGCAGTGTGATTTTGGACTGTGAGGACAGGCCTAGGAACCAGTAGTAAGCCCTGAGTTCTAGTCCTGGCTCTGGTAAGACTAAAGCTGAGTTTCAACTGGACATGGGTGACTTACCTTGCAGGGGAAACACCGTGACCACAAAGGTGGTTTTCCTAGTCGCACCTGGGGAAAACTGCTCTCCTGGCACAGGGTAGTACCCATGGAGGTAATGTATAGCTAACCTCCCACTTTCACTTCCAGTGGGAAGATCTTGGCTTTATGCTCACTTTATGGAAATGGGAGACTCCTCCCTAGCTTGCTCCTGGGGCCTTATGGCTAAGGGCAAACGAAACTTGGGGGCATCTGAACCTCAAGCCTCTGGGCTTGGGCCTGCACATAGGATGCCTGCCAAAAGATTTGGAAACATCTAGAGCCCGAGGTGGGATGGAGGATGTTTGCTAGTTGTAGGGTCACTTATGGTTCTTGATGGACTCACGGATTTGGAATTGATTTGTCCTGGAACACAACAAATTTTCATTAAAAAAGCAAAAACAAAAACAAAAAACTGGACCCGGGTAACTGATTCATTGCAAATAATGTGCCCGGCAAGTATAGTCAACTGCTGAGAAGGCCTTACAACATTCGACTAACTCTCATTTACCCAGGAGGCTGGGACTCAGGAGGTCTGCGTTCCCTCCTTAGCTTCCCCATGGACTTCCTGAGTGACCTTAGGGCAGGCCAGCTCCCTGCCTC
>NW_005842040.1:1868760-1880836 GCF_000455745.1 Alligator sinensis | reverse complement strand
TTCCCTACCTGAGAACCGTAATATTCCCTAACCTCCTGGTCAGATGTCAACACCAATCTCCTGTTCCTTAGCACAAGACTCCTGGCCTTCCAAACAACTCCTGTTTTTATATATTTGACCCCCTAGAAGAGCTTGAGTCTATTCTCCAGGTAGGAGGGCAGATGGACATTTCCAAAGGCACATTGTTGGCCTTGAACTGCTGAGATCCACGATTAAAAGAAAGCGGTCTCCAAGCACAGTGCCCTGGAGTGAGCCCTGGAGTGCAGGGCTCACCGTGTTGGTTCCCATAGGTGCTGTGGTGAGTGAGAGCCAGGCTGAGGAGGCTAGATGAGGTGGGGGAGAGGAGGAAGGGGGGTGTGGGCGGCTGGTGCAGTCAGCGCGCTCTGGAGTACGGTAGAGTGGGCAATGCTAGCACATCAGAATCAGAGGGATAGGAAGCAGGTTGTCTGAGGCCCCCAGGTAGACTCTATTAGGGCAGGGGTAGAACATGGGTTTTTCTAGGACATTTGTGGAAAGGATCATAGGAAACTAGGGCTGGAAGGGATCTCATGAGGTCATTTGATCCAGCCCCCTACTCAAGACAAGATCGTCCCTGACTAAACCATCCCAGCCAAGTGTCTGTCCAACCTGCCCTTGAAAGCTGCCGAGGATGGAGATTCCACAATTTCTCTAGGTGGCCTGTTCCAGTGTTTGACCACCCTCGTCGTCAGAAAGTTCTTCTTAATCTCCAAGATAAACCCTGCTGAAGCTTGAGGCTGTTGCTCCTAGTCCTGTTCTCTGTGGCCACAGAGAAAAGCCCATCTCCAGTCTCTCTATAATTGCCCTTCAGATATTTGAAAACTGTCACAGTTCCTCCTTTTAACCCAGGAGGGAGGTGATGGGGCGGGGACACTGGGGAATATTTGAGAAGGAAAATATTACTCATTTGCTGTAGTCCAGGACGGTTTCTCCAGGATTGGAGTATGGAGGTCAAGGGGGTGGGCAGGCTCAAAGCAGGTGGGAGGTTAACAGAGTCATCTTTAAAGGTCTGGTTCACTTCCCATCTCCCTTCCTCCTGCTTCCTCCCTGCCCTCCCCTCGCCCTCCCCAAGTTTCCTGGATCCTACTTGCTGGGGCCTGCTGTGAATACAGAAATATCTCTTCATTTAATGCCTCTGCTGCTAGGGAGAAACCTGTAAATATCCCACTCCGCCCCATGCTTACTCGGCACAAAGAGCCGTCAGTCACCTAGGAAACCATCTCTGTTGCTTGGCACAAAAGGAATGGGAGCTTGGTGCCTTGGCACTGGATCAGAAAGAGACACCCCAGCCCATTCATCTGCCCACTTTTTTGTCCGTTGTGTTTTGGGGGATTTTTGGTCTGGTTAAATTTGGGAAGTGGGTGTGGAAGGGAGTTGGGAATGGGCTGTCTCTTTCCCCTGCAAGATCAATATGGAGAAATAGACCCTGCAGCCTTCTGGCTCTGGGCAATGTGACTCCTGTGCTGGGCAGTGAGGATGGGGAAGGAGGGTCAGGGTGACTAGCTGGTTCAGATTCTACATTAGGCCTCCCCACATGCCAAGCTCCTGATGTCCCTCACTCCTTATGTGCAGTCCCCTGCTCCCCTAGGCCCAAACTCTTCCCTTGCATGTAGTTCTGCTGATGCCCAGCTGTCCTAATCTTATAGCAGCCCCATGCTTTTCAATTCATGAGTATCCCATAGCCCACAGAGCTCTGCCAGCATGCCTCTCATTAAATCTGCCAGAGAGCTTAGGATGTATTCATCAGTAGGGCATCTGAGTGGTCATAGCAGGGCCATTTCAGGTTTGTGCTACAGTGATGTTTGCAAGTCCTGCTCAGGATCAGGGCCCTGCTTCAATGAGCCCTGCATAAATCCTTGGCATTTGTCCCAATGGCCTTACAGTCTAAGACAAGTCACAAAGGAAGTTGTGGTAGGGAGAGAGTTATAAACAAATGCATGCAATCTTACAGACAAAATACCTGAAACGTTAACAAAAGGACAAATGCCAGATGCCCCAAATTGTACATCACACAGTCTGTGACCAGTAAGCATCATAATGGAAGGAGAGCTTGAAAGAATCAGAAGTAGCTGCTGCAGATGGACCGTGTTGTGTACGTGCCTTATAGTAGCACCAAAGGCCTCCAGGGAAATTAGGGTCCCATTGCGCTAGGTGCTGTACATATAAGAAAACTTTCTGCCCCCAGTTGCTGACAATCAAACAGATTAGACAGATGAAGGGGAGGAAGAGGGAAGGGAGGTACAGTGAGGGGAAGTGACTTGCCCAAGGTCACTTGGAAAATCAGTGGCAGAGCAGAGGAGACTACAGGTTTCCTGAACCCCTGTTAAAGCCTGCAGAGCCCCTACAACTGAACAAGGCATTGGGCAATCAGGCCTACTGGGTCTGCAAGCCAACCTGGTGCATCACTGGGATGACTCAAGGGCACTTGATCCTCAGGACCTGCTCAGTGCTGGTCCTTTGGGAGCAAAGGGTGCAAGTGGGGCCAGTGGTAGTGTTAGCTGTCTGATTTGCAACCTAGCTGAGACCTGCCAGACTCAGGCCACCAAACAGCCATTAGATGGCTGCAAAAGTGATCTAAGCCACCCCAAATTGGTGGTGGGGAGGCAGAGAGTCCACCCCCATCTTCCCTTGGTAACAGCGGCACCTTGGCTGCATCCAGATAATGACAAAGAGTATGAATCTGATTAGGGCTCTGCAGACAGAGCATTGGCTAAGCCAGCTGTCCTGACCTTGCTCTAGGAACTGATCACTCCCCAGATGGCTTTTTGCACCCCTCAGCTCACTTCAGGGTTGGTGTTTCCTTGCCTGCCAGGGGCAGCGGGTCGGACTAGATGGCCCACTGAGGTCCCTTCGGACTCTAGGAATCTATGAATCTATAACTCTCTTTCCCACTGGAAGCCATACTACATCCCAGCCCAGAGGGCTGAAGCATCTATCCAGTATGGGCATGGCGCCCTCTCATGGATGGATAGGGAATAAGGCTCTTTAAATGAAAGGGGTGGAGGGGGTAGGTTGGGGGAGAGGAAAAGAGGTTCAAGCCAAATCTGGGAAACAGCTGATGCTGCTTTTCACAGGATCTCACTCCTTCCTGAGCAGGCAGGCACATTTCCCACTGTGCTGCTAAGCTTGAGAGGTGCTGGAAAGCTGGTGATTGCAACCGAGAGAAATTTTATCGAGGCAGGAGGCACATGTCATCGCGGCTGCGTCTCTCACGTTGGTAAGGGTGTGGTGTTTCACACCTGCGTTGGCGTCCAGGCCTCCTGTGAACACAAGATCCAGGGGTTTCAGAGATGGTGAAGAATCTGGGGGGGGGAGGGGTGCACATTTGTGTAGGGGGCAGATGGAGCGCAGCAGGATAAGCAGCACAGGCTGGGCTAAGTAACTCTCGGAGCCAGATCTGCAGGATCTGTTGGTCCAGCAGGCTCTGTAATGGTGCCCCTTTGCACTCCCATTCGTCACTCTTGCCACTCTTCTACGACAGGAGGATGTTGATTTGGCCAGTGCTGTTGTGTGTTGAAAGGGGAGTTATCCGCTGTCATTTTCCCTTGGGTAAAACTAGACCAGTTGGTGGAAGCTCTGGAATTACTGGCCCCTGGTGTATGGTTACAACATGCAGTGGGACAAATTCTGCTAGACTTGTGCTAGTATTTGTCTGGGACTATTGCAGATTTATACTGGTTGAACTGAGATCAGCCTGTGGCCAGCTGTCTCCTTCTCTGTGTTACTAATAACTCCTTGGAAGAATAGAACTAAAAGGATTTGTATAAAAATAAATGATCTATTTAACTCTTCTGGTTGGTGCCACTTGAAATTCCTGTGTCCTTTTTGGACTGTATTGTGTCAGGAGTGCAAGTGTTAACAGCCCCGTGGCCGAAAGGGGGATGCTGTTACACGCATAAGGAAACTAAACAGTTTCACTCTGTATTGCTATTCAGGCAGCAGGGTAGGCTGAAGCCAGGATGTGACTTTTGTGGATTTTTCTTCCCTGCAGAGTTAACTCAGCTGGTCAGTGCATGAGCAGGGGATTAGCTTAGCCCAAGGCACAAAGCAAAGCCCTACTCACACCACTCTGACCTACCTGCATGCAGCTATGAGTATATTATGAGAGCTTCTGGGGGCATAACCCATAGTTCTATGTGAAACAGAAAGCTGAACCCCTCTAGGAGTGTTTCCCAGTGGTTTGTAGGAAAACTTGTCTTTTCGGCACAAGGGGTGGAAGAAGGCATGGGAGAGCTGTCAGCACGTGAGTACTCTGGCCTACACCCACACTGCAAGGTGCCTTGATCTCAGGGGAACCATGGAGCTGTGATGTAAAACACCACAGCCCGCTGGTGCAAAGACTGTACATGTGGGAAGAAGGGCAGTCAGAGGCAGCACACAGTGAAGAACCTGCCTTAGCCCTGCACTGAAAGCATCCCGTGAGAACCGTAGGACTCTGTTTAATAGCTGTTTGCTTATCTCAAACCAGAGGCAGCTCTGTTGCAAAGACCATTTTTTCCTTTCCTGCCTCCAACCTGTGAAGCTCTGTGTGTGCACGGTGGGGTTGATCAAACGTGTTCTTCTGAATAGACAGAAGTAGTTAGCTGTGTTAGTCTGAAGTCAGGCAGGGCAGAGGTGCGCTTTATGGGCTATCCCAAAAGTGTACGCATCTCTGATTCAGCTCACAGGCTTTAGTTCAGACTGGTTGCATTTGGGTTCCTTACATTAATGGTCTAGAGTAGTGGTGTTCAAGTTTTTGGCCCTGTGGGCTAGGTGAGTGGCACTAGACCAGTCTGTGGGCCAGATTGAGCTCTGCCTACAAGGATCAGGCTTTGTGTGCCTGCATAGGGCATTGGGTGCAGGGATTTGGCCCTGGGGTCCAGAAGCACCCTTGTATGCTAGGATAGGACCCTGGCAACTTGTGCCACCCCCACCTGTCCCCAGACACCAAGATCGGGGCTCTGTCTGGATTTGGAAATTTGGTAGAAGGGAAGTGGTGCCACCATGGGAAGCCCCGACAGGCTGGATGACACAGCATCAGGGGCTGGATCTGGCCCACAGGCCAGGGATTGAACACTCCTATCTAAAGAAAAGGGGGAGAGAGCTATTTGAACAGAGAAATAACAGAAACCTGAATTCCTTCTCCCTGCTTATGAAACCATCTAGTAAAAGCTGACATAACTCAGGTGCAAGGGGGATACGTTTGATGTGGGGCACATGTGGATCCCTTGCTATGTGGAAACCAAAGACAGAGCCACAGTCTGTTGCCCTTGAACCAAGGGCACCATGAGAATATGCAACATCCCCCAATTGCAGTGCAAAGTTGTTAAGAGATCCACAAACATCTTAGCTGCAAAGTTCTTACCAGCCTGATTCTCCACTCAGCAACACTGACATAAATTCAGCACCACACGGTTGACTGTAGGGGAGTTGATCAGGATATACACCAGTGTAAACCAGAGAAGAATCTCTTGTGAGCTCTTTCTTCCCTCCCCCGAACACAGTCTTTGTAGCAGTCAGGGCTCTCATGAAGCAATGGATCACCTAATGCTGTGTTGCCGTAGCTTTGCCAGTGTAATTGTGCTGTCCCTGATTGATGCCAAGAGATGGTAACCATGCCACACTGTTCAGCTTAGCAGCACAGGGGGCTGCCCTGTCCCCCTGCCAGGTTACTGATCTGGGCCATACAGAGCTCCGATGACAGTCTGGACCCCTCGCTGGTTTGTTTGTCCTGCCCGTTTGTATTTCCACTGGGGATTTTGTGCAATGCGTGTCTTATTCTTTTCCTTATTCATTGCTGCCCCCCTGAGAAGCCCCAGGAAACAAGACCAAGGCGTCAGAGCCACGTGTCTACCCAGCCATCTCCAAGTCACACAAAAGAAAAGGTAATCTCTGCCTGTGCAGCAGCAATGGGAGATTGCTGGTGATTCAGTGCCAGGGCTGGGTACCCCCCTGGGCCTCTGGGGTTGGGGTCAGGCTGTTTCCTTTATGGGTGGGGAGTGGGGGTATCTGTCACATGCCTGGTTTAGCTGGCATGACAGCAATCCCAGGCATTGTCTAGGTCCATCTTTCTTTTTGGAAGCCTCAGAATCATTTGGGTCCAAGCCATGAATGTGCCATTCTGCACTTGGCATCGAGAACCATCAAGGCTAAAATTTGCTTGGGCGGTCACCGGTCTACAAGCAGCCTGTCCTGTGAGGGCTTGAGTCTAGTTTTCAGAGGGCCTTGTTACACGTTACACTGTGAGCCACACAAACGTTGATTGGCTTAGTGCTAGCTTGCAGTCACACCTTCAACTTGAGCCGAACATCTGTGGGGAGTGACTGGGTTATGTGGAACAGGAGCTAGGTCACCCAGATCAAGAGATAATGGTGGCCTGGAGTAGCATAACTTTGAGCCACATAAGAGTGCTTTAACACACTTAAAGGTGTTAACGTGCAGGGTTAAGAGCTCCTGGAGTCATGCAAAATTAATGTGTAACAAGGCCCAGAGAATGTTGCTTGCAGGCAACAAGTTGTTTGCATCCATCAACGCATCCACCTGATTCCCCTTCTCTTTGCTCCCCTCCTCCCTCTGACAATCAGCCACCAGAAACGGGCACCCCCACCTGCAAATCGGTGGCCTTTTTTGACTCCCCAAGGTCTTGCATTAACCTCCCAGCTGCGCCTGGTTCCCCCCGCATGTGTAAGTTGCTGGGTTGGCTCAGAAGAAGTTTGGAGCTTGGGGTAGGGGGGAAGTGAAGAGGGAAAGTTTTTTCTAGAGGAACCCAGTGTTAATTTTGGAGGGAGGAGGGCTTGGATCTGGAGCTGCCTTGGACTTGATCTGTAATCAGGGTGTAGGATTTCACTGAATTGTAACATTTCAAAGAACTCACCTGGTTTGCTGCTTGTTGCCTTGACCCCTTTTACTGGAGATGCTCTTCATTGGACAGACCTAGCTGTGCTTGCTTCCAATAGGTGGCCAGAAGGTGTCCTTTGCTGGGGGCGTAGATGACCTTGGGGATGGACTGAAACCGCTTGCTGAATCTGAAATACCTGAAGATGCTGAAGGAGCAGGGACAGAGGACCAGGAACCAGAAATGGAGCAGGACAATCCTCCTGCAAGCGGTAACATCCCCAGTCAGAGAAGCAGGGATGGAGGAGGAGGGGAAGGATGTTGAAAAACAGGAGTAACTACAGAACTGATTGGTTGCTGGTTGTACAGTCTAGCAGTGCAGCCAGGTACTGTAGAGCCAAACCACACTCCATCCCACTTTGGGGCACCAAACTGTGTGTGAGGATCTTGGACAACTTCACATGCATTCATTGAAGAAAGATCAACTGATGCATGGAAAGGAAAATACAGGACCATATCCCCACCCTGTGGTGCAGTCAGCTCTGAGGGGAGGGATGTAGCTATGATTTTAACAGTGCACAGTAATTATTAACTGGGAACATAAAGTGAAGAAGAATCTTGTATCCTGTTGGAACCATGGGGTGAACCTCAGCTCAGCAGAGTGGCTTTCCCCAAGCTGGAAATTGGCTGTAACAAGCTCTGGTTAACAACCTGATTCTGCTATGTGGACCTTTAATAACTACATGCTAGGAATTTGTCTCAGACTGAGTCTAGAGCTTACTTTGTGGGGTCTGTGGACTGAATTTTCCCTCCTCATCCTCCAGACAGTTTTGCCTTTGGATTGCAAATGGCAGGCATTTTGTGAATGAGAGTGGTTGTTTGGAAGTTAAGTTCTGTCTTCTAGAGAAGGGGTCTTAGCATGGGGAAGCACAGAGTTATTGTTATTGCTCCTCATGTTCCCAGTTAAAGACCCAAACCTTGGTACATGAGAGACTCAGCAAACCAGTAATGCTTAATTAAGTAATCCCTGCCCTGGGGTGCTCACCTGTTGCTTTTCTTTTTCCCTCTCCAGGACCTGCCAAAGAGCGAAGACAAGTTGGCTTTGTTGAGACAGCCCTACACCCTATTAACATGGAGAGCCACACTCCTTCCTCCCCTCTGGGTGGCACCAGTTAGTTCAGGAGGCAGGAGGAAGGTGGAGGGGGCCACCCCAGGGATGGAGTGCTCTCATCTTCCCATGCCCCAGTCTGGATTCTCTTTCCTTAATGGCTGCATTTCCTCCCTTTCCTCCCCCTTCTATTCTCTTCTCTTTGATTTCTCTGTCTCCTGCCAATGGTTTGTCTCTATTAAATGAGTTTAGCACTGGCGAATGACGCAAGCTTGGCAGATGATTGAAAGCCTCTGCATGTCCACCTCTAGATGATAGCAATGGAGAAGTCCTTGCTCTATTGCAGTGTATGCTATCCCAGATTGAGTGGCCACTGCAGGATCTATTTCCTGTTGTCCATTTCCTAGTGCTTTGTCCAATCTACCCGTAAGCGTGCCAAACAATGAAGCTTCCACCCCTTCCCTGGGAGACAATTGCATGACCCCGTGCAGCATGGAAGGCAGTAGTGCAAGCTTGTCAATGTGCTTCAGCCCTAAAGGCAAAGCCTTCCTTTGAGAAGTTCAGTCTCTTTGGTCCAGTCAGTCCTTGGTCTCACCGACAGAGACCCACCATGGCAGGGTGGGAGGTAACTTATGCTGGTGACAGCACCCCATGTGATGGAGACGCCTGAAGCAGACCTGAGATCCATCGGCCTCCGAGCTGTTTTTTAACATGACCTACCCTGGACTGTGAGATCCCGGTCTATACGGAGGTGCTTTGGGATGCACTAATGAGAACTCATTCCCCACAGAGGGTCGTTGGTCTAGTCTTTAGTCCTGTTGGTTTGAATATTTCATCAAAGCTTCTGAGGTTCTCTGAAGGAGCAAGAAAGGAGCACTGGAGTGAAGTCCAGCTCTGTGGGGCAAGGGGACACCCAGAGCTCACTGGATGGGGCTGAACAGAATAGAAAATTTGTAGAACATCCATGTATCTCCAGGACTTTCAGCAGAGCAGAGTAGGACTCCAGTGATATCACAATATCACAGAAGGGAGAAAGACCAGGAGGGACTATTTTAAAATGTGAAGCAGCAATGAAAGGCAAGTTAATTATACTGCTGACCTGTTGGACCTCACTTGATTAAAAGTGAGGTCAAACCATGATGTTGGTTGACAGCCCTGGAGACTTGAAATCCTTGGGTTAGATCTGCAGGGCAAAGTGGAAGTGCAAGCTTCTCCCACCAACGTGCCTCCAACCTAGATCTGCAAAGGGCCCAGTCTCTAGTGAGGGAGATGGGAGTGCAGTCTCCTTGGCCTCTCTGCTGGCAGCAGTGCCCCTAAAAGAAAGCCAAGCAGTGCCAACAATGGGGATTTTTTGGGGCATGACCACTTCACAGAGGGCTACCAAACAGCTTATAATAGTCTTGAGCTGGATTTGAACTGGCGACTTAAAGGGAATGCTGCTGTGGAAAATGCAAATAGTTTTTGTTGTGGAAAATGCAGATAGTTCTTGTTTGCCAAATCCCAAACTTGCCAAACACCTTTCTCCATGGTTATGTGGTCCCTACCGGGGGCTGTGAACAAGAGGCAGGTTCTTAAGCATAGTTTAGCTGTCTCTTTCTTTCTCTCTCTCTCTATATATACACCCTTTGATCCTGTATTGAGCAATGCCTTTCTGTGCTCCAGATCAGATCTGCTGTAATAAAGCTTTGTACATAAATATTTGCAGACTGTTTTATTGGGGGTGGGGAAGAGGAGGGACAGGGGAAGAGAAAAAGATGAAAGAGAAAAGGATCCTGGATCAGGAACAGTAGGCTGGACAGTCTTCTTTGTCCCATCTAGTGCCCAGCAGCAAACCAAGAAGCAGACTCATCACAGGTGCTGTAAGTACACGAAGGTGTCATCCAATTATGAGGGTGGTGGAGTGACCCAGGCTTCTTCCTGGTAAGGAAGAGGCTTGGGTATGACTCTCATGTTTCCAAGACTGATTATGGCTGCAGAGACAGAGATAGGAAGAAGGGGGTAGGCCCTGGAGCCACTACAGTGCTGGGTGGTTAAAGAGCAGGTTCTTGGGAGATAGCAGGGGGGTGCACCTGGAAGGAACTCCCCACCAGGAGGGAAAAACAAGGAAGTAGGGTCAGTGCAGGATGGGCTGCAGCAAGGTTTCCTTATGCTGCCCCATCAAGTTCTGCTTTAGGCTAAGAGAGGAGCTATCAAGCCCCAAGACTTTTCAGTCATTGTCCTGGGCAGTGGTGACAGAGATA
Organism: Alligator sinensis; assembly: GCF_000455745.1. NCBI lineage: Eukaryota > Metazoa > Chordata > Crocodylia > Alligatoridae > Alligator > Alligator sinensis. The sequence goes on along the minus strand of NW_005842040.1, from coordinate 1,870,657 downwards.
GGAATGCACAGCTGTTAGGTTTGGATGGTAATCACTTCCACAGCTAAAGTAGGCAAAAGTAGGACCAGGAACCCAGATCTGACACTATCTGTAACCCTTTATTTCCCATGCCTTCTGGAGAACCTATTGGTACCCACTTAAAACCCACGGCACATGAGGCTGTATTCAATAATCACAGAATCCAAACCTATCAGAGCCAGTTGGCCCCTATCCCTTCACACTGCCCATCTTGTAAACAGATCTGTAAACATGTCCACCACCAACCTAATCCCTTCTTGAGTATTTTGCTATCCTAAAAGCACCAGCAAGCAAGCAGGAGGCTATTGATTTACTTTGAGGAGCTTATTAGTCCATTTAATCCCTCCCTTGCTATGTACCTCGGTCTGCTTTAATTACACAGGTTTGACTTCCCCCTGTTGCCTGCTTAAGCAGGCACTTCTGTGTTTGTACAATAACTGGTTTCACTTAGGGTGATATTGGATCCACTCACAGCAAAGGCATTGTTGCTAAAGGGGAGCAAAGCCAGCTGTACTCTCCTTCCAGCCGCTGACTTTCTACATGGAAGTGAATAAGACGTGGGGTCCTGGCATCCACCCTGATGCTGAGACAAAGGCTAGCTTCGCACCATTAACAAATGCAATTTGCGTTTGCTAATCAACACAGGCCTGTTCCCTCCCCTGATCCCTTCCTGCAGGCCCATGACTGGCTTGTAAGGACTTGTCCTGGGCTGTTGAGGTATGCTGGCAGGTTGCATGCATTTCTAGGATGGAAATTTTGACTCAGCAGGCAGTTGGCTCGCTAACCGTACTGCCACTGAGAGAACGCAGATTTGGGACAAAGGTGAAGTGACCGAGATCAGGCAGGTGAGCGTTTCCTGACTCCCAAACTTGTGCCTCTAACCACAGCCCCACGCAACCTTCACTGATCTCCACCAGTTTCTTCCAAGAACTTTCCATCCCGGCTTTGTTGCCTCTCTAGAAATGGTTCCCAACTGTACACCGAAAGCCACAAACATAGTCCTCTGAATCCCTGTCTGTGCCTGTATTTTGCTACCTCAGCCTCAGAGGGCCTTGTTCCTGCTCTGTTACTCCACTTTTGCTACTCTCCTCACTCCTCTTACTTTACAGTTAGGGCTGCCAGGCTCTGGAACAGGCTCCCAAGGGAGGTGGTGCTCTCTCCTACCTTGGGGGTCTTCAAGAGGAGGCTGGACAAACATTTGGCTGGGGTGATATGACCCCAGCACCAGTTCCTGCCTGGGGCAGGGGGTCAGACTTGATAATCTGTTTAGGTCCCTTCCAACCCTAAGTACTATGATACTAAGATACAAGAAGCATTACTGACGTACCCCAATGGAAGCAAGGTGGGAAAGGGAGCAGCTGGATAGTTAAGACATCTCCCTTGCACTACAGACTGGACCTGTGCCAAAGGCTGCGCCTTCTGTAAAAGCACACCCAGGCGCTCATTCTCGGGAACTGAGGGTGGCTGGATGCGACACTGGCCGGATGGCTCTCATGTACCGTCGTCTACAGAAACCAACTTGCCTTTGCCAGGCAAGGCCAAGGCCAAGGCCAGGCTCAGGAAGACTACACTGTGAGGAGAGACCAGCCCTGAGGTGCATGAAGCAGGAGACGGAGGGAAAATGGAAGCTGCCGGAAGCCCAGGCGGTCTCTGGGCAGGCAGAGCTGCCGGTCCCATCAGCCACCTTCTGTTTCGTGTGTCCCCTTCGCCCCACCCAGCTCCGACCGGTCCTGGGGCCAGCTCCGGGGCTCGCAGCTCGCCCTGCTCAGGCAGGCAGACTGCCAACCACGGCCTGCTGCGGCCGAGGGCTCCCAGCTGGGCACTGAGCTCGACACGGGGGGCGGACGCCTCCAGTGACCCCTAGGCCTGGAGAAGCCAA
>NW_005842040.1:1866407-1868671 GCF_000455745.1 Alligator sinensis | reverse complement strand
GCTCCCCCCCCTGCCCTGCCAATGGGCTGCGCAGAGCTTCCCCCCTCCCTCTGCCCACGATGGTTTCTCCCTCGAGGATTCCTCCCCTCTCCCCCGCAGGTGGTTTTTCCCTCGGGCACAGGCGTTATGCCCCGCGCCGGTTCTTCTTCCGGCGTCACGGAGGGGGTGAAAGGTCACGGTAGCTGTTCTATGGGCTGGCGCGGGATACCCGGAAGTCGCGATGTTTTACTTCCGGTTGCGAGCTGTCACCGGCTGCTGGGAGCCGCCAGCAGGTATCGCGGCCCGCAGCGCCTCCCGCCGTGCGGCCGGACCCGGGCCCTGCCTCTGCCGGTGCCTCCGCGTGGGTGGCTGGGGAGGCACCCCCTCCTCGCGCCCTGGCCTCGCCCGACCCGCTGCCTCCGAGCAGGAGGTCCTGGGCCCGTGTTGGGGGCTGTCCTGGCAGCTGGGGTGGGGTGCACTCGCGGGCCGGTGTTCTCCATCTCTGGGGTAGGGGCTTGCTTTGCTCCCCACCCCGTGCTGCTGTTTCAGTCGTTCAAGAGCCATGTGTGGCCCTGCTACCGGCAAGTGTCCTCCACCCCAAACTTTCCAGCCTGGGGCTTCTGATGCTTCCAGATCCTTTGGCAGGCATCCGACGTGCAGGCCCAGGTCTGGAGGCTTGGGTTTCGGATGCCCCCGAGTTTCGCTTGCCGTCAGCTGCATGGCTGCCGCAGCAAGCTAGAGAGGAGTCTCCCATTTTCCCTAAAGTCAACATGTAGTTGAAATCCTCTTACTTGAAGCTGGCCAGTGGGAAGCTACCTATGAGGCTCTCCTAGGGAGTCCTGTCCCCAAGCAGACAAGGGTGCACCCTCCACTACACAGTGCCATTTTAATTGCATTACCTCAGTCAGGGTATTTCCCCTGCCACCATTGTGGTCACAGTGTTTCCCTGATGCTGTAGGATCCTAGACGAGTCGGGCTGGAAGGGAGCTCCTGAGGTCACCTAGTCCCACTGCTGGCCTGGGACTGCCCTTTCTGCCTCCTGCTGAGGTTCCAGCTGTGCTTCTCCCTGCACCGTTTCTGTTACGTGCTCCCCATCCCTGGCCCCACCAAGCCCTGGGACTTGCTGATCAACCTCCTCCTGGCGCTGGCCAAGCTGCTCATCTATAAGACCAGGAAGGAGTCTGTGGCTGGGAGGAGACCCCTGAGTACGCGGCTGTCTTCCTCTCACTCCTCTGCTCACATCTCCAGGCAGTTTTACTAGTTGGTGTCACAGGGTCCTTGACTCATTCAGGGGGGCAGTGGGCACTGGCCAGTGTGCTCTGCTCCATGTCCCCTTCCGCATCTCTTGTCATTAACCTATGACATCACTCCCATTCCTGTTTTCTTTTTATTTGTCCCAAGAAATCATTTGATTGTGTCCCCAGTGGCCTCCCTTATTAAGGGAGGCTTATAGTATTTGGTGATGGGCCTGAGCCTATGATCTTTCACATCCAATAGGCCTGCCTGAGGTGGGATCATCGCATACAATCCATAATCTAAACTTTACTTAAGAGAACTGTCAACCCTGACACAGCACAGACCTAACACCTGAACCTGTTACAGGTAAAGCAGGGGAACCACGGCAGCCAGCATCCCCCTTTTATGAAACATTGTCAATAACTTCTTAGCTCCTGATGCCACGAATAACTCCTTAGCTCTTTCAAGGGCTGAACATGGCAGGTTTTTCATCCCTTCTTTGGCTCTCCTTCAGATCTCTCAGTCTTTTCTGCTCCACAGATCAGGCCTTGCATGCTTTCTAGTCAAGGTTGTGTCCCTCTTGCTTTTTCTGATTCCCATTGATGCAGAGCCAGGGTTTCTGCAATGTCAGGGAATGTCTTGTTTCCACTAGACATTTAACATTATCATTACTGGAGTTTCTAAAACGTTTGTGGAACTTAAAATTTGGGCCAGACTTGACCTTCCAAATGTTTGTACTCGTGGGGAACTTAATAACTGGGGGTGGAGGTTAGGGGGGTTCTGTGACTCATGCTATAACAGAGCTTAAAGGTGCCTTCAGTAGCAGAAGGTCCCATTCTGCTTGGTACTTTATGGTTTAGGCTGTGAGCTGTTGAGGCAGGAGCTATTTCTTTTTCTATACAGAAAGGTAGTTAGCTCTGTTAGCCTGAAAGCAGGGCAGGGTGGCACCTTATAGATCAACTTGTTCAGAAAGACATATACTTTTGTAGGTGACAGCCTACTTCTTTGGATGCCATGAATGGACTTGCAGAGAGCAGGGGCAATAAATA
>NW_005842040.1:1860163-1866397 GCF_000455745.1 Alligator sinensis | reverse complement strand
GCACAGGACAGGGAGTGGTCACTGCTGAGGGAGGGGAAGGTGGGGTGAAGAGATAAAAACGGAAAAACAAAGAAGTTAACCCACTGAGGGACATAAGGCTTAGAAAAGCTAGTCTAGCCGATGGGATAAGAATCCAGAGTCTTTGTTGAGACCCTACTTAACACAGACCAGACTGTGGATAGCTGTTCTGCAAAGTTGCAGTTAAATTTGTTTAAGAACAGCAAAACTTTTAAAAACAACTACCCTGAGGTCAGTGATGAAACGTCCAGAGAGGTGACATGCGAGGGTACTCAGCAGTATTCCCTCCCCCTATCTTTTCCTCCATCCTTTCCCTATCTTTTGCATTGAAATTATTTCATTCCTCTTGACTTAGTACTTCCGCTCTTTGCAAATCAATTCATAGCATCTGACAAAGTAGGCTGTCTTATATGAAAGTGTGTGCCTTTCTCAACAAGTTGATCTTTAAGGTGCTACCCTGCCTTGTCTTCTTCTGTACAGTGGCTAGAAGAACAGAGTTCTAGTATTTCCCTAAGTATTTATATGGCTTCCTCATTATAGTGTCTGAGTGCTTTGCATTTATTGCTGCTTTCATTCCCATGCTACTCTTCTGGGTTTGGGGGGCATTATAACTTGTTTTACAGGTGGGGAACTGAGGGAGAAGAGAAATTAAGTTGTAAGTGACTTTCCAAAAATCACACAGAAATTGTGTGGCTAAGCAGGGAATTGAATCCAGGTCTCCTGAGTCCAAATCCAATGCCTTATTTTCTAGACCATTCCAATATCTCTAGACCCAAAAGTGTTCATAATCTAACTTGACAAAGCGGTAGGGCATGGGAAGGGGTGCAACATAACAGATCTTGTTACAAGAATGTAATAGATTGCACTTAAATATACACTTAATTCAAGTATCATACTTGAGAAATAACAGTTACATTCATAAGTACAAAATGGGGAATGATTGACTAGGCTGCAGTACTGAAGGTTGTAATGGTTTGCAAGCTGAATGAATGTGTAACAGCATTGTTGCAAAAAAGGCTAATAGCAGACTGGGATGTGTTAATGGACTGTCCACTGCATGTCTTCCACTTTTCAATAGTGCGTAAGCCTCCTCTGGTACACTGCATTCAGTTTTGGGCACTGTGTTTCAAGGAAGGTCTAGAAAAATTGGAAAGAGTTTAGAGGAGAGCAACAAAAATGACTGAGAATGTGTTATTCACTTGAAGGTTGGAAGAACTGGTATTTAGTCTACAGAAGAAGAAAGAACACAGGTGATTTGAGAACAGTCTTCAGATACAAAAAAAATACATAAAAGAGGATGGCAGCCAGTGTTTTTCAGTGTTCACTGGCACGGGGCAAGAAGTAATGGGCTGAAATGGCTGCAAGGGCAATGTAGGCTGGATATTAAGAAGGCTTTTCTATGTATGAGGGTGGTTCAGCCCTGGAATAGATTACCTGGCGAGGCTGTGGAATCTTCATCACTGGAAGTCTTTAAGAGCAAGCTACACGAACAGTGAGTGTGGTGGTTTTGACATGGACAATCTTACTTTCAGCAGACAGGTGGAGAAGACCCCCTGAGGCTCCTTTCATCACTATTTTTCTATGGTTCTTGATTTCACCTTTTAAGTACTGATTTGTTGTGTTGATTTGAGAGCAAATAGGGAGTGCCAGTTCCTTAGAACAGCAGCGATCTGGTTTAAATGTTCTCCATAAATTTTGATTGACAGTGGGGTTTGATGTGGGACAAAGGGAACAGTTGATGATTACCAACAATTTATTGATTTAAATCAAATCCTCCTAAAACTGCTTTATGCACTAATTCGCCAAGGGCACCATTACATTTTAAGTGGTTTAAAGCTATCTGATCTGTTTTTTTGGCATCGGTGACAGTGAGCAGGAGTTTCAGCTTAGCTGGAGGAGAGGAAGGAAGCGCTATCCAGACAGTAAACATCTATTAGGAGCTTACAGAGGCAGAGAGATGTGTAACTAAAAGCTTTATTCCTGTTTAATACCTTTTCTCTTCCAACCAAGGACCTCCAAGGTGCTTTTATGAATACTAACTAATTAAGCCTCTCATCTGTTCCTGGGAAGTTGTATCTGCTCTTGCTTGCAGCTGGGGAAACTAAGGCATGGAGAGATGAAGCAATTTGTTTAAGGCCACACCAAGTAAGTCAGGAATTGGGACCAGACCTCAGTTTAAAGCTTGCAGAGCCCCGCTCTGTTGTTTAGCACTTTATTTGAAATAGGTAAGTCTCTGGAATATCCTTTGAGCTCCCTGTGACTTCCAGCCCCAATAAAGCTATGTTGTAAACATCCTTCAGGGCATGAAAACCTTGGGGCTGTGTAGCCTTGGTCACTTGAATTGGTTAGTCTATTGTAGGAGCCTGTGTTACAAAATGGGATGAGACCCTGGACTTGTGCAGACAGATGATACAAACAGCTGCAGGCTGCTTTTGCAGAGAACTGTGTCTGTTACTTTCTGTAGTTTCCTCCCAACATGCACACCCATACATACAGGACTATTGTTTGAAATATAAATACTGTTATTGTTTCCATCGTATAGAGGAAGGCTCAGGAAATATGGGTGTTTCATGGGGGGTGGGGGGTGCTCTGACTGGCTGACTGTATACTGAAAGCACATTGTGTTAAAAGATCAGCTTATCCTGTTAATCAACAGAGTTCTGTCCTAAGTGATGACAAGGACAGTGATTTTTAAAAAAAAACAAAACAACCAAACAAACAGACACAAGTTAGCTGGCTGTACTTAACCCTACCTTGCCCTGTTCCTAGCAGGTGCTAAGCTTCCTTTAAAATCCATGTTAGCTGCCACATTCATGGGTTCAGAAGCCTCCTGATTCTGTCTTCCCACTCTTGCTTTCAAGCTAAACATCACTTGTCAACATAAGGACAGGATTAGAAGGCAGGACTTCCAGAAGCCCAACTCCCTGGCCTGATCTACCACTGTTCGTTGTCCTAATTGTGCTTGCCCTGACACCCAGGCTCCACTGATACCTCTCAGCCCTCGTACCTTGGCACAGCAGAAATGGTCCAATCTGTCTCCTTTTTTTGCCCTGATTCCTAAGTGTTGTTTTCACTGAGTGCTGATGTGAGTGTTGCTCAAACCTGGGTACCATTAAATGTTTGGTTGGAGAAATACACTGCTGCTCTTGCTTGGAAAGCTCAGGCAACAGGGAATGCCAGCGATGGTGGGTCTCGAAACAAAAATTCACATTAGCACACTGGCTCTGATGGCAGCTATGGAGCCCAGGTTTGTGAAAACTCTTACCATTCGGCACAGTAACCCCCACCAGGGTGTGATGTTGTTTAAGCACTGGAAGAACTTTAAACTGTTCAGACATTCTTAAGTCCTCCTGTAGTCATGAATCTGAATCATTTGAAGCATTTGCGTCACATTTATCACCATAGCATTTAGCAAATAACAATCATGCCTGCCATAAAGGAGACAAGCACGAATTAGGGGAGATTTAAGATTGGAGTACAGTGAAATCTGATCAGTCTCTTTTTTTTTTTTTATTCCACTGTGCTTTTTATTTAGACCGCAAGTGGTGGCAAACAAATTGACACCTCTCTGTTTTGAACAGTTTACAAACCAGACCTAAGCCCTTGGGGGAACAACTGGTCTCACAGTAGAATTAGTGACAAACTAAAATGGGTTGAAGCAAAATGAAAGGAACTTCTGCTTCACGTGTGGTGTCAGCTTGTGGCATTCTCAATGCCAGGAAACTAGAGTCATGTGGCTCTGTCTCCCTGACATTGTCAGGGGCTGCATAATATCTGAAATGTTTTGGTATGTTGATAACGGTCTCCACTGTCTCAGGAACAGTTTCTCTGAACCATCCGTCTCCACTGTCTCAGGAACAGTTTCTCTGACCCTTTCGATATTAGCTACTCCTAAAGGCAAGAATTTCCAGGAGTAAAAACCCTCATGAGAAATCTTATGTTTCCTAAACCTATTCCTGGCCACAGTTTTTTCTGCTGCACGTTGTTTAAGTCTTATCTTTACATGATGCCCAGAGAGGCTCCTCATTAAGGTTGCTCCAAATTCGAGCTGGCAGCTGCTGGGGATTGTTAATAAAAACAGTGACTAATTACATCAGACCTTGAGGTTTCAGCGAACACTTGTGAGACCTTGAGTTGCCAGCCTGGATGGTGGGAGTCTCACAGCTGAGCTGCCGTGGCATGGAAATCAGACTCCTTGAATATTTAGGCAAGCAGTGTTTTTTGCTGACTTGCCGGCACTGGGATAGGAGTAACAGGATTGGTGTCAGACACTGAACTCCAGGGGGATTGTCAGAGTAGGGAGGGAGATGGCTCAGCCCCACAAATTACAAATTAAGAATAGTCGTGATCAGAAAGCTTGCTAGCTGGGGGCGGGTTGTGAATCGGAGGCTTGAACGATTAAGTTGCCACTGAAGTACTCTGAAAATTGTTTTGATACTGTGAAGTGCTAATGAGGCTGCATTTGAGGGGTGTGAGCTTGAGTGACTGCAAATTATATGGAGGAAGGCAACTAGCTTTGAATTAAGAAGGTGGCTAGCTATGCGAATAGAATGGGGTCCTGGTTTTCTGGGGTTTTGTTGTTGGGGTTTTTTTTTTAATACTGTGCAGGCTTCCAGGGTCATGGGACAAGTTGCAAGGCTTTAAGAAGGGTACTTTTTGCATCCCCTGGTTGTTGAGTACAGTAGAGAGCCCATCTGGCTTTCAAGTGTCTCTCTTACTAGCACGACTGTCTTAAAGCAAAGTCAGTTGCATTCCTTTTGTCATGATCCCATACCACATAGTTTGGGAACACACAGAGAAACTCCTGATAACATAACCAGGAAGCAGGAGTGGTATGGCAGGGGGACTGGCTTAAAAACCAGAAGGGTGCCATATTCTGCATAATTTATTCTGCCCCAGGATACAGAGAGGGTAGAGCTGAGTTTGGAGTAGCCCAGCCCTTCAGGGTTAAAGGGGCATCTTGTGGTGGGTCTTGCTGACAGGAATTCCTTGCCATTACACTTTCCTTGCGATTCCCAAACTGGAGCAGCAGATCCAAATGTTTCCTGACTTTTTGTTGTTCAATCCAAGTTGAACTCTGGTCTGAGCTCAGTTCCCTAATTTTGCATGGGCAGTAAAGGGAACAGGGCCTATGAGAAATGCTCACTGGTGCCATTCTTTCTGGTTGATTTGGATTTCTAGCAGGAGGAAATCAGGGCCTGAGAGGATGCAAGGTGACCTTTAACTCAACTTCCAGATAATGCTTCTCGTGAGTCAGTGTATGATTCAAGTAACTGAGACTGCATCGCTTTTTTTTAAAGCCTTTGAGTACGTGTCTCGTATGTTCTTCCTGCTGCCCTCGCTGTTGCTTAGAAGCTAGTGAAAGATTTTCTAGAAGTGACTTGGCTTAAAGTTCTTGCTCTTTTGCTTTTGTGCTGGGAAGTTCTTCTATTTTGACTTCTGATGTGCCTGTAGCACCAAATGTTTGGTCACTCCTAAGTCAGATGACCCTTATACCCAACTTCCCCTTGGTGAATCTAAGAGGCATAGTTCAGTGACGGACAGTTTAACTGCGAGTCTTGGAATGTCTTGCCAGTGGAAATGGAGTATGATGGTGATGAATGTGAATTGCAGATAATTGGATTATCCCTCCTGATGACAGGTACAGAGCTGGGTAGCTGGAGGCATCCTGTTCTGAACTGAATGATTTGATTCAGGACAGAGGGGGGAAAAGACCCATCGAATGCATCTGCCTTCATTTGTTCTGAAGGGGATTTCAGCCTTTTCTTGGAGGGACTTAAAAGTACCTGCCTGAGGGGACCTGAGGGTTGTAAAATTCAGAGCTCTATGGCAGAACCGTGTGCTGTCTCTTAGGATGTGTGTGTGTGGGGGGGCGGGGTTGGAGTGCTATAGAAGCACTGTACCCCTCCTGGAGAGGGAGAAGCACATTATTTGTATGAGGTGGTTAAGCAGTGGAGCGATGACCTAGAGAGGCTGTGGAATTGTGATCAATCAAAGTCTTTAAGTGCAGGTTAAACAGACACTTGTCTGGAATGGTTTACACACAAATGATCCTGCCTTGAGCATAGGGGTTTGGCTAGATGAGCTCCTGAAGACCCTTCCAGCCCTGTCTTTTCAATGAATCAGCATGTAAGTGTCCCTGTGCTGACTGATTAAGGAGTCAAGTGTCTGTGGGTCAGAGCTGATGGTTGCAGTATGAAGTGTTGCTGTGTCTGG
>NW_005842040.1:1841588-1860132 GCF_000455745.1 Alligator sinensis | reverse complement strand
ACTCTTTCTCCTTAGCTGGAGGAGGAGGGAGATTGTGAGGAGTCCTACCCTTAGCAGAAGCAGAAAACAGTGGGAGTGCACCAGAGGCAAAACTGAGGATGGTCAAGGCACCTGCAAGGTTGTAAAAACCTACAGAGGCTAAATATGAACTTCCACCCCTCCAAATTGCACCCCTGCTTTGTGGCTTCCTTGTGCCTGCAGCCTCGCCCTTCCCGGGCAGGGCTTTCTTGATGAGCTAGGATGGACTCTGAGGCTCTGAGATTTTCCGAGTTTAATAACAGGGTCTTGCAGGGACTCAGCAGGGGCATCAGGCCATCACGACTATGCCTTAGCAACATCCAGAGCAGAAAGCAGGCTCACTGCTTCCCAGCTTTATCCTCTGGAGCTCTTCCACCTCCTGTCTGCAGGATAAAAATTTGAGATCAGGATTACAGCTGGGGCTGGATTTATTCATCGGATGGATAGACACAGCTACTTGGGAAAGACTCCACTGCAGCAGGAAGCCTGAGCACTTTGTCATGTGTTGGGAGTCCTTGCTGTGGCAGAGGTTCTCTTGAGCAAGAAGTGACAGGACTGCATTGGTTAGGCAGTGACCTCTGAAAGGAGAGCTGTGCTTGCGTGTCTTAGGGAAGTGGAGGGGACATGTGAATATTCTTGTGTGTACAGTGCTTCTGCCAACTAATGAGTACGAGTTGGAGAATAAGGGGCAACGGTTTGCACTTTCCCCTTAAATAGTTTAGCGTCTTCTTCCCCTCCTCTTCCCAAGCTAAGGAGCACTCTTGCTGAGGCAGTTCATGAGCTCCTTATTCAAAAGCCCTCTGGAGGAGACTTACCACTGCAAGGAGGAGCTCAGCTCTCAGCAGTCAGTTTATGAAATATTTGAAAACAGTCTCTTTATTGATAAGCCTCTCCTGAGAGCTTTTGTGTTTCAAAACTTTTATATTGTCTCAGTGGCCAAGAAACAAACTGTTGTTTTCCTGCTACCTTATTTTCTTTCAATTCTCCTTCTCCCTCCATCTCTCTTTATCTCCTTTGTTGTCTCACAGCAGGCTTAGCATTGTGGAGGCATTACCAGAAACTGCTACAGACTGTGACAGAGAGAGAACTAACCTTAAAAATACAGGCCCAGGCTTTAATTTGACCAAAGACTTTAACAAGCAGCTGCCAAACCATGCTTTCATACTCACCCCCTTATTTTATTAGATCCCAACAGCAGGGAAAAGTGTACACAATAGATGATCCTACCTCCCTCCTGGGGTGGTGAGCATTAAATAATATTTGTAAAGTGCTTTGCTAATTATTATAATCAAAAACATAATTGCTGTGTGTTAACAAAACTACCTCTATGTAGGCCCGAGAGATCAGAGCTATAAACACCATGCAGCCTGTCCTACTATTACCTGCTCTCTCGCTCCAAAAAAAAAAAAAAGAAAAAAAGCCCGCTATTTGGATTTCTCTGCATTTTTTTTCTTGTTTATTTGTTTGTTTAGGTAAACCTTCTTAAAAATACAGTGGTAATTAAATGTAAAAACACCTCTCCTCTCTAAGAACCCAGGACACGTTTTAACTTCTAGTAAAACATCTGTAGCTTTTGTATCTTTAAAAGGATCCACCTCTAATCGTCTCTCTAGGCGTTTTGTCTTTTGATGCAGTGTTTGGTGTAAAGGTTGTAGCTATCAAAGGAGGTGACTTGAGAATTACTTGTGAGAGCCATCAGATGAGCTGAGAACACATGTTTGTAGTATGAAGTCTGGGGAGCAGGAGACGAGGAGGAAATGATCTTACCGGGCTAAAAGCCTTTTCTTACTGTAAGGCTTGTAATTAACAGGCAGACACGGGTGAATGTGAAGCTTAGGACTCAAATCAGCAAAAGCAAGGCAGTTCAAGTGGATATTGATGCTCCAGGCTGACCCTGTATCACTCATGCTACACATCGTACACGGCATACCTGCACCTGACTGTGAGCCCCTGCAGGGTTTTGATACAGGTGTCTCTTCTGGGTCAACTTCTTTGGGGTTTGAGCGCTTGAGTTCTCATAATACAAATCTGTGTGAAAGCATGCTGCGTGCGTTAGCAATTGGCATTCTCTCAGCAGTGAATCTGAGACTTAGTTTGTCTGCTTCTTACTCAGAGTGATAGGCCTGTGTGGAGAATGAGGAGGGCAGTGGCTGGCAGGATCCTGGCATACACAAGTTGGTTTGCCCAGGGCACCTCAACCCAGCACTGGACACCATCTGCTTTCACAGGGTTATGCTCCTCAATCAGATGAACCATCACTACCAGTGTTGCAGAATTATGAGGTGCTTTTATGATATGGGGAGAGATCTGCTAATGGCTTGGGGGAGACTCACCCCTTTTCCTCAGAAGCCACATTTGATTTCTCATCTGTAGGTGATGCTTGGTACTGAGCAGCATTGTGCATCTTCAGAGCGCTGTACAGTTTGCAATGCAATTGTGAGATGGACATGATACCCCTTTCACAGCTGAAGAAACTGTGATGGAGTTTATGTATCTAACCTGGGGCCACAGATTCGGTGACAGAGCTGGGAGGGAGGTTCATGATGATGATAGATATTTGCAGTACAATTGCACCCAGTGGCACCCTTGCCATAGACCACTGGTGCTGTACAAGCACAGAACAGAAAGATAGCCCCTGTCCCAGCCCCAAGACGAGAGGTAATAGATGCAAGGGTAGCATAAGGAAACTCTGAAACAATTCTGTTCAGCATGATGACCAGAGGTCTTGCTATAGCAGTGACCTAGTTGTTGTAGGTATCCCAGCAAAGGAGAGCAGAAAAGGGATTTGAGGATATTGAGGTTACTTCCAGAAGCTGTTCCTGAGAGGGAGGGACAGCATGGAGAAAGCAAAAAGGCACCTCCTCAGAGGACCTGACAAATGGGTGATGGAAGCTAACACTGGCCAGGTAGAGGCAGTAATCTCACCACCTTGGGGAATGAGAGACTAGTTGTGCAGGGGTAGCCTGTGAGAGTGCAGATAAGTAACATGTTTAATGTATCAGCTTCACAGCTCTTAAGGTCCTGCTCTGACTACTGGGTGCTTCCTCACTGGAGAGGAGCGGTTAATGGAATAGCCAGGTACAAGGCCTGGTCTTGAGATGGGCCTTCTGAGGCAGGGGTCGGGTGTGAAAAACCTTTCTTTAGTTGTTAGCATCATTAATGCCTATGGTGCTATTTCTAATGGGAAAAGCACCAGTCAGGCTCTCTCTCCTCCTGCATTTTCTGCTCTGTTATCATTGCCTGAGGAATTTCTTGAGGCACTATGCACGGTTGGTCTGGCATCCTCACAGCTTGTTTTGCTTCCTGCCTAAGTGATACCTCTTGAGCAATACCAAAAAAACCTAGTAGCAGCTCTGGCACCCAGACTCTGAGACAGCATTTTGATGCAAAAAAGATTTCAGAGAATATATAAATACGTAATATGCACTAGGGTGCTTAATAATTCATCTTCCACTCTGAGGAAAGCATGCTTTAAAAAAACAACACACCCTCTGGCATTACTCTTCCCTCTTCAAGCTCCAGCCCTTTCTAATGGATAAGTCCAGTGTCATGAGCATCGGAGAAGAAATGCTTCATATTCCACCTTATGACAAGCTTATGTATTCCCTTGCCTATCAGAACTTGTTGTAACTTGAGAAAGAGAAAGAAAGGGCAATTTGAATGCAACTGACTATTTCCTTCCTTTTTAGAACTGAATTTTACAACCATTCTAAAAATAGGACAACCCCTTTTTCTTCTTGGATCCCTTCCTAGGTGGGTTTAATACAGCTCTCTTAAGATACTGCTTGACCAGGACTTACCTTTTTATTTCTTCTTTGGCTGGGCTGGTGAAAACAGCAATAGTTCTTTTCATATGTCCCTAATCCATGAGCAGAGAGAGTTAGCTGTATTAGTCTGAAGCCGGGCAGAAGATGGGAAGAGATGCACCTTATTGACTTAACTGAATCAAAGGTGCATAAGCTTTTGTGATTATGCAATCTGATGAAGTGAGCTCTTGCTCATGAAAGCTTATGCACTTCTGACTCCTAAGGTGCATCTCTACCTTGCCTCCTAATTGCATTCCTGATCCACGTGGTATTATAGCACTTAAAGTTCTCTTAAAATCTCCTCCAGATGAAAAGGAATGTTTTAGTTTCAGGCGGGGGTGGGGGAAGCACCAGAAAGCATAGTGTGGGAGCCAGGAATTTGGATTTTGTGCGACTGTAGGCAGGTCACTTTCTACCCTGAATCATCTCCTGCAAAACGAGGTTAATGCTGTTGAAGGCTCTGGCTGGGGAATGGGGCTGTGTGGTTTTGGTAAAGGATTATATGGCTAAGTGTTATGACCTTGGAAGTCATATAAGTGCAAAGTGCTGTTCGAGTTGAGAGCAGGGCGACACTACCATAAAGAATGAGGCAGGGAGTATGCACATTGATATATAATTTAGTGCTCACAGATGTCCCCGCTTGTTTTCTTTTTTTTCCAGTTTGAAATTGTCCTCATCGCAGTGGAAGGGCTTGTTGCAGTTTATACAAAATGACATCATCTTAAAAAGTCCCCTCAGCTTGATTTAATTCCATATTTTCTCCTTCCCCGTTCTTACCCTACGACAGGGCTGTTGAGTTTGAGAGGCTGGGAGCCACGTGCCACTTGGGCTGCATGCTAAGCAGCAGGCACCCTGCAGGACCCCACACACTGTGCCACGTACCCGCCCCCCCTTTGCACTGTTACAGTGCCCTCATGCCCCACACACCGCACCATGCCCATGTGCCAGCATCCCACACTGTGCCAGTACCCTGCATGGGTCAGACTTGGATATGGTCTGTGGGCTACCAGCTAGGCAGCCTTGCTGTGCAGTTATCAGTGGTTGGGGAGCACAGTTGTACGATGCACTAGAGCTGTTTTGGCATGTATTTTGTTACAGGGACCTGCCATAGGCACTGAGCCAGCTGCATCTCTGACCCCTCTTGGGCATGGAGGGGCTGTGACCCTTCCTGCCTTTTGCCATGGCAGGCGTCTCCTGCCATCAAAGCCCAAGTTTGCAGCTCTCTGGTATTGGCAGTGATTACCACAGCAGCTAGGACTTGAGCTCGCATACAGCAGTTCTGTCCACTCCATCAGTGGTCAAACAGCCTCTTAAAGCAAAACATGTGAAACAAAAGTTTTCCAAAGATAGCATACATAGCTTGCTTCTTCCTGAGATTAACTGTTCCCTAGATCTGGGAAGAGCCAATTTTTAAGCCCGTTAGCTGGCCTCTTTAGATGGCTTTGAGAATTGTCCCCAGCCTCTCTGACTTCTTCTAAGAACGGCTTAATTCTTAGTTTTCTCTTGGTCCCCAGGCTCCTGGCTTTGGGGAAAACAAGACTGTCAGCTTCCTTGGGCATAGGATCCTTGAAGCCAGTAACTTGCTATCCATTGTCATTCAAGTGTGCATGTGGAGTGTTCTTATCTAGATGTATATTGTATGAGCTTCCTGTCTGCTCTTCCAGCAACCCCTATTACATTACATTAGCTCAGCCGTACAGAAAATTCAAATTCTCCCCCTCCCCACCACAGTCACTCTCATAGTTATGCAGTAACTTCATCTCACTGACCAGCTCGTACGCATTGTTCATAAAGTTATCATACCTCTGTATTTTTAGATTACATAAAATTGTTCTATCTGTCTCTGTACCTGCTTAGGAGTAAACACAGTTGGTTAACATAGCTGCACTGTAGTATTTTTTTGTTTGTTATGCAAGACTGTTTGCAGTACAGTGGGTTGCCAGTGTGTTTAAATATATGGATTTGGGCCCTGATACCTTCCAAGTGAAACTTTCTCAGCTCCCAAGTTTATTTTGAGTGCCCAATCCCTGCCAGCATGCCCTGGGTGTGAAAATGCAGCTGTTTTCTCTACTTCCTTTTCAGTGTTGTATACAAAGGTGCTCAGAACTTGCCTGGCAGGGTGGCTAATGCAGGAGGCAGAACAGAATTTGCCTTTCTGCAGCTCTATGAGGAGTTCTTAGCAACAGGGGTTGTGTCAGTGAAGCAAGTAGATCAGATGCATATGTCCAAAGAACAGCTTAGATTAAGACAGGGCTGCACCACAGTTACTGGAATGTGAAGGGAGTTGAGGGGTGATCGTTTGAATATCCATGGACAGTGTAGAAGGGCTAACCCACATGGACCTTACATTCAACACTGCTGGCATTATTGGGTGGCTGAGGGGTGTTCTTGGGCTCCAATAAAAGGCCCCTTTCCAGTGCCTTTGCAAAAATTTCCATTGCTACAGCATCAGTAAGTGGTAAAATTGCTCCTCTGAACAGGCAGTTGGCCATGCTTTCCACACTGATGGAGTGCAATGACGAGAATGTGGACAGGTTTATTTTGGAGTGAAGTTGCACCTCTTAGCGATACCCACAATGGTTTTGGGGTTTTTTTTAACCCAGAACTAGCAGCAGTGTATTTTCATTTGCCTGGAGCAAGTGTGAGCCTGGGCAGCAGCAGGGAGAGCCAAAAGAGAAAAGGGTCCCTACTTACGTTGCTAAGTGTGAAATGGGAGGAAAAATAATGTCATATATTTGCTGCTGCTGCTAGAAGGTCTCTGAAACAAAAAAGATGGAACCTGCTTCTCTCCAGCAGTGTTTTCCATGAGTGGAATTCACTTTACATGGAGATGGGGGTGATTTCAAAGGGGCTCCTGTGCCTTTGAAAATCCTCCTTCTTCCCCTCCTGCTTCACTTCCCCCCACAATTGGACCAGTCAGTCTAGGACCGATTCCACTGTGTTGCAAAGGCTTCAGTAATAATTGGCTAGTAAAGAAACTATAGTGTGCAATTATCTTATGAGTATCCTTCATGTTTCCCATAGGTGATGCACTGATGAGCTCGTGGATGCTGCCCTGATTGCCATAGGATCCAGTTGCTTCAGCTGAGGATGAGCAAGCCTAGAGGCTTGCAGCAAGACCTGGAACAGAGCCTCCCAGCCATTGCCTCTATAAGCAGCTCGTTCTCCCAGAGCCAGGGCTTTTCCCCCTACTACTACCTCTCTCCAGAGAAGCGGAAAGCCATCTCGGATGTTCGGAGGACTTTCTGCCTCTTTGTCACCTTCGACCTACTGTTTGTCTCTCTGCTGTGGATAATTGAACTGAACGTGAGTTTGAGGCCCTTCCTACTGGGGAAGTGGCAAGTGGATCTCCCCCTGCAGGCCAGGGTGGATAAAAATCAACGATTAAAAAAAAATTTAAAAATCAGATTTTTTGTATTTAATCAGATTTTTTAAGGTGCTTAAAAAAAAAAGCCTATATAAAGATAGTTTAAACTTAAGATACATTAAAGCTCAAAAATATCATCATGGAATAGGGATTGTAACTTTTAATTGTATACTATTTGAGACAATATACTCGTGTAACTTTTTTAGAAAAGTTTTATAAATAGGTCGCAACCGGTCATATTAGGGGCCCAATCTTATGGGGTTCCCAGAGGCTCCTCTAAAGTTTAGTAAAGATTAAAGAAAACTACTCTACCCAATGGGACTCTAAGTCTAGAAGATCCCATTTAGTGTCTCTGTGCTGCTTAGTTTCAGTTCTCAAACTGTGGATTTGTCTCCAGAGATAACATCCTTGTTAACAGCAGTATATGGAGATGAGAGAGAACTGACCTGATTACCTATCCATCAGCCCTGTTGATAGGTAATCAGGTCACAAACTCTGCAAGTTTGTGTACATACAGTCAAGCCCTTACCGCTCTCATGCATTTTGTGCATGGGAATGGTATTGTAGAAGGTAAAACCTATCATGGCAGCAGACTTGCCAGGCCATAAAAGAGAGAAGAAATGAAAGATGAGAAGAAATCTAGAAGAAAGTGAAGAAAGCCCCAACCTAATAACATATAGCTGCAGCACTCATTTGATGTCCTCCTAATTCAGCATGGTAAAAACATCCCCTAAATACCCATGATTAATCTAGTGAATTGGAGATGAACTATCTCCCAATGGCTTCACAAGTATCTGCTTCAATTAGCTTTGGTAAATAAAATAATCAAATCATAATTCAGTTTTCTGATATAGCTGCAAAATTAATCTGAAAAAATATCAAAGTAAATCACTGCTTTAAAATGTATAGCGTTTCATTCTAAAATGAAACCTACATCTATCTCTGAGTTGTGAATAATATCTAGTAAGGTTATATCAAACAACAAGAATGCACTTTATTGTAGAAAACAATGATTAATTAAATTGAGGCTTCCTGATCAGTGATTTAAATTAATTTGATTTAAACAAACCCACCCTGCTGCAGGCTTTGACTTTGGAGAGGCATTTAACTTATGAGGGGCGTTCAACCCCGCAGTATGTGTGCCACATGTGGCATGGGCAGCCTCTGTGTGTGGCATATGGCAGACTGGGGAGGGAGCATGGAACCCAGCAGTAGATAAGGCAAGGAGCAGAAAGCAGGGCAACAGGTCAGGCAGGTGAAGGAGATCAGAATGGCACTTAAGGATGTGGGGCTTTTGTAGCATACTTGCCCAAAAGGTTGGCTCCTGTTGACCTATGTTAAAGGCCCTGCTTTGAAACTAGAGGGCTATTTTTCATAGATTTCATAGACATTAGGGCTGGAGGGGACCTCAGAAGATCGAGTCCAGCCCCCTGCCCCAGGGGCAGGAAGTCAGCTGGGGTCAAAGGATCCTAGCAAGATAAACGTCCAGGTAGATCTCAGCTAGATCCTTAGCTGAGTTCCATAGCCCTACACTGGCTTATGCCAGATGGATATTTGGTCTGGCATCATAATAAGTAGAAATACCAGTCCACTTTTATGTGTCCTGTGTAGTATTCAGGTTGTCTGCTTTTTCTGCACTCCTCAGTATTGAAAGCAAAGCAGTCCATTTGCAGCATAGTCACCCTCACAAACCAGTTACAAGACCTATAGATTGTTGAACTGCTCAGTGCGAGCATCTGGCCAACGTCCTCTCATTTCTCCCATCTGAAAGTGGGGCAAATGAACCTTTTTGGCAAGTGAAACCTTAGCCTTTGTGTTGGCAACAATGAATATAGCAAGGAATGTCATGCTATCACAAACTGAGCCTATAGGCCAAGGCAGGAGTGGTTGGGTGGTTACTAGCAGAGTATTTTTACAGCTCTCAGCATCTGAAAACCAAAAATGCTCCTCAGTGCATCAGAATGGGTCTGTGAGGAACCCTTCCAGTGATCCTAGAGCTTGTGCACAGATTTCTTTTTCATCTAGAGTTAATTGTGCACTTGTAACCAGAAGCAACATCAACTGAGAGAGCTTGACTGATGAGCTTCTGAATCATAATTAGAAAAGAGGGAATAGGAACTGTTCAATTACCTGGTCCATGTGTTCCCATTCCACCCATGTCATAATAATTCCTTACACTGTGGGATGGCTTTTGTCTTCTGTCTAGACTAGTTTTAAACGTCTTGGGTGCCTGGGCTTTTGAGTTGCACACACTGCTGTTCTGCTGTGTTGCAGTATAAGCAAAAAGAAGAGCTGCAGGGAGGGGCTGAAGAAGAGCTGAAGTGACCTATTTCCACATGCAACCCTCACTGGCCTGGGTTTATTTATTAGGACTGGATCCTGTGATTGCATATGAACTTGTTATCTTTATGATCCATTTACTTTATTCAGAGTCTGCACTTAGAACTGTATCTCAGTCAGGGGTTCACCTCATGTTGCCCACCAAAAACAGTAGGAATAGTGTTGAGGGTTGAAAAAGCAAGCCTCCCCAAGAGGAAAGAAATGCATAGTCACCACCACACTAATGCCGATAGGCTGGAGTAGAAACTCAGCTTAGGCCCTGTTCCTCCCATGAATGCTGTGCTCTCTAGAGGTGATGGTGCCATTCTCTGGGGGTTGGTTTTAGAAGAAATACCTCTTTTCTGTGTAATTTGCTATCTGGTTCAAAGCAATAAACTGGTGACCAAGTTACCAAATTATTTTTCACGTGCCAGTTACACTCGCTGTCATGTTGGCTCATAAGTTTTCTTTAACTGGTGGCTAAATGGTAACGGTTGGGCCCCGAGCCCAGGCACTGCATGTTTAGAAATGGTAGGAAGGTTCATTTGCAATGTTATGAAAAGTACTGGGCTTGTGCTGTGATTAATGCTTTTTTAAGAAGCATCAGACAGTTCTTTTTTGATTTATTTGGCATAAGCAAATCAGCCAGTCCTCATTAAGTGTGTCAGTTGCTTGCAAGCACGACTTCTTCCGTTCATTGCAGGATTGAAGGAGCATCTCAATTTCCTTCATTCATTCAAGGCAGCAGGGTGCATTGATTCTTATTCCCCCCAAGACTTTTAACCCAAAGCTCTTGTTCCTATGGTGAGGTTATATGCCAGATGTGAACTTGGAATGAAGCTTTAATTTCTGTAAAACCTGCTGGATTATCAGTCCTGGAGATTGCTGCAGAAATAAATGCAGCAGGATGGGAGTAGTGCAGAAATGTAGTGACCCCCAGCTCTGTGCCCTGGTTCTGAGCAGGAGGGAAGGCATCTTGATGGCTGCTTATTCAGTCCTTGGCTTCTTTGACAGAAAAGTGCCAATTAGAGTAGTGAATTTGAGTAGGTGGGTGTCCATCTACTATGAGCTGGACTGAGATCCACTAGCTTATTTCTCTTGAACTGTCAAACAGCTGTCAGAATGCAGGAGCTTCAAGTCCAGCTGGGCTATATTCAACCCAGTAGCCTAAAGGTAAAAAGCTCATTCCAGTTACCTGAGCCATCGAATTCCTTTAGACACCACAGTTCCAAGCTTCTGGAAATAGAATCTACGGTGTTAAAAATACTCCCGCTGTCAAACTCTTATCTATCTTGTGATTAAGTCTGAGGCCAAGAGCCACTTCGACAAAATAGGTGGTAACCAGTGCGCTCTTTGTATGTAAAACTAGTCTGAAATCATTTTGCTTTTTCTCTCTCTCTGACCCAAGCTACTTCACACTATCCTGGGAAATGAATAATAAACAATCCAGTCTTTCCACCATGTTTACTTTACTGTTCTGTCAGTTCACATTGAATTGTCAATAGTCCTTTAAGAAAAACAGCTTTTATTTATTTATTTATTTAACTTTAAGTACTGGTTTCCCCATTCAGAGTACACTTTTGATCGATGGGACAGAAGAGAAGCATTCTCGTTTGAAATCAGACAAGGTGGCATACTGTACCGATAAGGGACGGTAAAGAGTCCTTGCTTTGGGAACCTGGTGGAATTGATCAATGACAGTAACATCTATAAAGATCTCCAAAATGATACTTCTAGGACCGTGGTTTTCAACCTTTTCTCACTTGTCAACCCATAACAAATTTCAAACGGAGGTACGGACCACTTTGGAAATTTTGAATGGAGATGCGGACCTCTTTGAATTGTAAGCATGGGTATTCACATACTTTTGATTGATTGTGGTCATCTTTTTGCAGACCCCTTAGACAGTCTCTGGATCCCCAGGGGTCTGCGAACTACAGGTTGAAAACCACTGTTCTAGTATTTGGACCAGTGAGAAGAAAACAGCAGATTAAAAGACACCACCTACTTGGAGCAGCTATTTGGTGATAAGTAACTGTCGCCTACCTGCTCTTGGGCCTTAACCTAATTTCACTGAGGTTTAAACTGCCCTATTTAGCTTTTATTTACTGCAGAGTAAGAGTGGATACATTAAACAGTTATGTGGAACAGCTGCTTTGGGGTAAGACCCCGTCTCCTTTTAACTTCTATAACATCAGTGTGTCCGTAAGCTTGATGGTTTTCATTGTGTAAGTCTCTTTTTAAAGTTAATGGATACTTTTTGAGACATCCTCTATCCACGCACTGTCTTAATGCACCTAAATGATGCTCTAGCTTTGGTACTTGGCTAACACTCCTTGGCGTAAAACAGACGGTAGAATGGACTGTTTCTTGCTTTCATGAATAAATGTTTGTTGAGTCTGCTTATGCATTCCCCTGGCCTGTCTGATACCTAATCTGCACTGACGGCAACCTTAAATTAGAACTGTCTGACTTATGTCATGAGTGTCTTATCGGCATGCTCAGTTGTTCTTTCTCTTATCTCTTGCTCTCAGACGAACAATGGCATCGAGAAGAACTTGGAGACTGAAATCATTGACTACCAGTTTAAAACCTCTTTCTTTGATATATTTGTAAGTATCCCAAACCACAGAATCTCCCCCACCCCTATGTCTAACATTAAACACAATGTAGTTTAACAGCCACAGCACTGAGCCAGTGTTTGGGAAACGGGTTCTTTTCTAAGTTCTCTTGCTTCTACTGTTTGACCTGGGGCAAAATACTGCCCCTCTTGTACCCATTTTTCTGTCCTGCCTTCTTTCATGTCTGTTTAAGCCATAAGCTCTTTGGGACAAAGTTCATTTGACACATTCTCTCTGCACAGTACCCAGCACTGAGGCTTTTAGTGAGGAAATAATGTAAATAATAATTCACCTCTGCCTTCTTGTTTCTAAAGGTCTTGGCTTTTTTCCGATTTTCTGTGCTACTACTGGCCTATGCAGTATTGAGGCTGCGTCACTGGTGGGTTATAGCAGTAAGTAGTCAAGTGTCTCCTTTAATATTTATGTTTTCTGTGTTTTATTTTTTTTTCCATTGAAGTTTACAGGCTAATTTGGAGTTGATCTCTTTTTCTGTTTCAGTTCACTACACTGGTGTCTAGTGCCTTCCTGATCGTGAAGGTGATTCTGTCTGAGGTGAGTTTTTAGCAAGGCTTCTAACAAGGGATTTCTCATGTTCTGTTTTAACTTCCCATTTTGTATAACCCCCCCTATGGTTTTGCTTTCTTCCCCCAGCTTCTGACCAAGGGGGCTTTTGGCTACTTGCTTCCTATCGTCTCTTTCGTCATTGCATGGCTAGAAACTTGGTTTCTGGATTTCAAAGTCTTAACTCAAGAGGCAGAAGAGGAACGATGTAAGTCAGTTTTTTCCCCTTTCATGTTGAGAGATGACGGATGAAATGAAACTACCTAAGCCATAGTTTCTGTTGCTTTGGTGACAGTGTGACATTATAGGCAGGTTACAATAAGTCACCTGACTTGCCTCAATACATGGTATATAGGTGCTTTAATAGGAAGAAAATAGCTGATAACAGGGTGGCCAGCCAGCGGAAGAATGCAGAACAAGAGCCAATGTCTGGAAATTGAAACCAGGCCCATTCAAATTAGGACGAAAGCACAAATGTTTAATGCTGGGGGTAATTAAATAGTGGAGCAAACATCAAGGAAAAGGCTGGGTTCTTCACTTCTCCATTCCTTTCAGAAGTATCTATTTTAATCCAATGTGAGAGATTCAGCTCAAGACAAAGGAACCTGGATGGGCTTCTTTCATCTAATGTTTCCTCCTGACCTTAGAACAGGGTTGGGCAATTATTTTGGGCGGAGGGCCGCTTACTGAGTTTTGGCAAGCCATTGAGGGCCACATGATAGGCAGCCGAGGCAGATAAATATTAATTTTCTAAATTTTTTAGGGGCCCTGCAGGCTGGATAGAATGGCCTGGCAGGCTGCATCTGGCCCCCTGGCCACATTTAGCCCACCCCTGCCTTAGAACCTGTGAATTAGTTGAAGACATTAAACACCTAGGGATCCCATGGACTTCACTGGAAGGTCTGGGTGCTGAAGCACCTGAAAATCAGACCAAAATAGAAGGCTTCTGCCTTTATCTTTCTGGTTCTTATAACAGTTGTGCCTGTGACTGCAAGAGAATCTTCTTATCCCTTGTCTTGTACAAAAGGAATGGAGGAGCAAGGCGGGGGTGTGGGGGGGGAGAGGGCAACAGGGAAGATGGCGCATAAACCAGCAAGTTTTTGTCAAATTACTTGCTCACAAATGGATTGATGCAATGGAAAAGACCAGAGGATGTTCAAGTCTTGCAAGGAGGCTTTAAGATGAAAAATTACCAAGTGTTTAATGCCATTATTGAATTAAGAGCACGTTGCACATTGCTTGCAGGGGAAGCACTTATTTAATTAGATGCTTAATTGCTTTTGGCGTTGACAGGCAAAAGAACCCATTGATCTCCATACAGATAAAGTGTTGCATCTCAAACGAAAGATGAGGGAACAGGAACAGAGTATGCTTTTTTTTTAAGCTGGTCTGTGTTCTTGCCAAGATACAGTCCAGGCCCAACACAAACCAGTTCCAAGGTTACTTAACCGAGATGGTTTTACCTAGAGGTGGGGGAACCTCTCTGTTTCATCTCTGATATGTATATTAACAGCTTGCATGTCTCTTTTTTCCCTGTAGGGTACTTGGCAACCCAGGCGGTGGCATCCCGAGGCCCCCTGCTCTATTCTGGAGCCCTTTCTGATGGGCAGTTCTATTCTCCTCCCGAGTCCTTTGCAGGTGACAAATGTTTTTCCATCTTCACGGCATACAGTGGCCTTCTGTGTCTGGGTTTAGTTGCTTCCGCAGCATTCCTTGTGGGTTTCCTCTTCCCTGTTACCACCTCCTGCAAAGCTCCTTGCTGAGCCTTGCCTAATTAGACCACCCCCTTCTTGGCAGTGGAACTAGCAATGCCAACAACAAGCAAGGCTGGAAAGTAAACTCGCTTTGACTTCCCCTGCGTGTGGGGCGGAGGGGGAGGGCTATGTTGTCTAGTTGTTCCTGTGGCCATCTGTGGAGTGGAGGAGAGGTGGAGAACAGTCATACTTAACATTTTGTTGCCTTGACTCTTCTGCACTGCCAGTCAGAGCAGAATGTTTTCTTGGCTGGGTTTAAGCAACAGCTCTAATCCCTGGGACAGAGGGTTGATTAAATGCCCTGCCGGATGTCACTCGGAAGAGGCAAATGTCCTGCCTTCCGCCTCCAAACAGCAGAGCAGTTAATGTCAGCTGGGTGACAGGAGGTGAGGGTAAGATGGAGGCTTCATGGCTTTTTCAGAAGGAACATCATTTCCTGCTCTTTCTGTCAGAGAAATCATGGGCTCCCCTGCATGGATTTGTGTGTCCAGAGCCTGGGGTGAAGAGGGAGGCCCTATTAGCAAGTTCTATACCTTGTTGTCTCTTTCTTTAGGATCAGATAATGAGTCTGATGAAGAAGGTTTGGGGAGGAAAGTGTTAACGGTTCAGGTAAATGGTGACAAAGTTGCTCCCAATGCTGAGATGCCAGCTTTTTCCCCTGTTACTCAGATTTGTTTTCAGGCTGTGGTTCATGAGACCTGCCTGACATGGGTTCATAACTAGCCCCACAGGATGCTGTGTAAATTGGCTGGGAAGGAAGATCTGTCCCTTTTCCTCTTCTCAGAGAACTGAAAGTCATGAAATGTTTTAGCTACTAAGAGATCTAGGCAGCCGAGTCACATTCCCTTATGGTCTGTGGGACAAGCTGCTTCTGCTCAGAATCCCAGCCACCCCCTCACTGCAACATAAGTTGAACTTCCCTGGCTCCCTATCCCTTTAGCTGCCCTTTTTAAAATGGTTCCATGTTCATGATTACAGCTGTCTTCTGCCTGCTTCCTTCCAGTTTCCTTTAACTCAGTGACCATCCTAAATCAGTAACAGGAGTCTTAGCCCTGCTATCCTGGCCAAATTTTGGCTTAAGTAGCATTCTTCTGCCCCTTTCTAAATCACTCCATAGATGCTGTTCCACCCCTGAGGTGGCTGCATCCGGCACCAAGGGAAGTGACTTTTGGTATGGCTTGTAACATTCCTAGTACTAAAATGCTTTGGAAAGAGAGGGGTACCAATCGCAGAGATGTTCAGCTAGCATGTGAATGACAGTGAGACAGGAATCATGGCTTTCAGGTTCTAGAACACAGGCCTCTGTCTCCTTAAGCAAAAGAAACTTCCTGTATTGGGAAGGGTTCTTTACCTCCAGCCTAGCTACTAGCGTTAACAAGATTCTCTGGTACCCAAGGTCAAATGAACAGATTCTTTTTTCCTCCTAGGAGAAAGAATATGTCCAGCAAGGCAAAGACGCAATGGAAGTTGTGGATCAAATCCTAGCCCAGGAGGAAAACTGGAAATTTGAGAAAAGCAATGCAAGTATTGACAGCTCGGCCTGCATGCAGAGGACAAAAGGGGCTTTTGAAACTTTTTTTTTTTGGTGACATGAAGAATTAATAAGCATTACAATTACCTGCTTGAATTAGGAATCTATAGCAGTTCAGTTAAATGTAAAATCACCTCTTATTTAATGAGATATTTAATTACCTTCCTGGTTGAACCCATCACTCTTCCACCCTCTCCTCCTTCCCTGACAGCAGGGGAGTGCAATTGGCCTTTGACTGCAGTTAGGATGTAGAATCACAGTTGACGGTCTGGTAAAGGATCAAAGGTATGATTCATGTTTGCATTTCATGGTCCAGTCTGAGAGTGCATGAAAAAGCACCCAGGTGACAGCCCTGCTAGAGCTCCCCCTGCTGGACCTGCTGTGTTCCAGTCCCCACACTTGGCTAATGTGCTGCTAAGCTTCCTTTGGTTTGGGTAGGTTCCAGCAGCATCTCTTGCTTTGCCTCTGCTGCTTCCTGGGTTCATGCTGTGCCACAAAAGTGAGACTTGGTTTAACTGCCGTAGAGTCCCAGGACTAGTGCTAGCCATCCTGCTCAAACCTTCCCAGGTTCTTTAAGTAAAGCCCTTCCTAAAATTTCAGCCACCTTGGTCTTGTGACCCTGGTCAATGTGGGGAGGTGTTCAGAGTTCTTCCACTGGTGATCCATTGCCTTTATACATCAGCCTGCCTAGGCAGGCAGACTTTCTTGGTTCAGCCACCACCTTTGTCCTAGGGTGCAGAGGTTTTGACTAAAAATATATTATGTTTTAACAACCCTCCTCTTGTTAACCTCCATCTGTGTTATGGCTGAGAAAAAAGCAAGGAAGGCAGACTGTTAACCTCTCAACTGAAATGGAGTTTGAGGCCCAGAGTTTCATAACGTCATGCTGGCATTCAGAAGCTGCTTTGAGACTGATTTCCACAATCTTCACACCCAGCCTGAAGGGAGCTCTGACAACCAACTGAAGAATCACCCCATTGTCATCGCTCTTCACCCTCAGGTCTCAAAGTGTTGCCATAGGTTGAGTGCAGTCTCTAACCCTGAATCTTCAAAGTGTGAGACCGTCAGATGGAGACAAACTTCACTACCTGTCCTAGAATTCCTGCAACTGCTTTTCAAGGGGGCTTCATTTCAGTGCTGAATATAGTGATAGAAGAGCATATGGACAAATGCTTAAGAGGGAGAACTGCTCCTTGGCAACGTGCATCAGCTGCTACCATCTAACTTTCACATCTGCAAGAGGCTGTAGTGATACAAGTTAGCTGAATCACTCCAACTTTGGCCTTGAATGAACCAGGGTTAAAGCTGTAATGGTTTTGCTTCACTGGTTACAGAATCATGAAGATGTAACAGATGCCCTGTAACATCTGTTTATATCCTTTGATAGCAAAGCAGTTATGCCTGCCTGTACTCAGAGATTTGTATCTGTTTAGACACAAACTTGTTAGTGGGCATGCTGGGGTCAAGGGTGCTATACAACTATCAGATATTTGACTTGCTAAATGTGACTGATGCTTCTCTTGCACAGGATTTTGGTGATGCTGTTTACACTCTTGAAATACCTTTCCATGGCAAGACCTTTATTTTAAAGGTAAGGGTCTTTTGTATCTAAGCCCCTTGGCACATTATGGCTGTGTCACATGGCCAGAAACCATATGCAGAGGAGCCTTGCTTAATGTCCCAGATATAGTCAGACACTCGCTTCCTTTAGTACAGGTCAAAATTCTTCATGAACAGTAAAAAAATTCTTTATTAGCGCTGTCAAGCCTGTCAATTTGTTGTCCTGGGTAATAAAACCTCTGCTGTATTCTTGCACTGTTCTCTATTGTTCTCTCAGCAAAGCCTCTTCAGGGAAACCCTTTGGCTTGGCAGCTGAAATTAGACTGATTAGAGCTCTGATAAACATACTACAGCCTGGTCTTCATGGCCAAAAGTTGGACCCAGGGTCTAAAGACATGTCTTTCAACCCCAGGTTTTTTGTACTACAAGAACAGGCAGATCTGCCTTTGAGATCAAGACTGATTCTACTTCAGATATTGCTTGGCATTAGAAGTTGCTAGGAAGTGATTCATGGCAATGGCTTGGCTATAAACAATGTTTTCTTGAAGCATCCATGCTGTGGCTGGCTTTGCTGTGTTTCAGTACATATGCTGCCCCACTTAGAAATGGCAAGTGCCTTACTGAAGAGAGCACATGTTATTGCATTAAATTTCTGCCTCTAAAGATCTGCACGTGGCTGCAGACAAATGTGGGTTGTTTCCTTTTTTGCTGAAGCCCCTCTAATCTCCTCAAACAGCTACATAATCAAATGTTGCTGGTGGACTGAGGAGTGGAATGGTACCATACACTCAGTTTGTATTGAAAATCCATAGAGGAAGCTCACCTAGTCTTCGCCAGTACTGTCTGGCTCTAGCTAGTTCTACTGCTGCTATTTAGCTTTCTGTGAGCTTTTGTTCCATCCCTTTGGTAGTCCCTTGTGACCTTTGTTATCCTGTGCTTTTTAAATAATCTGAAAGGAGGGGAGCCAGATCAAATGGCTCAGTGTCTGCTTCCTCCTATCCCCAGGC
>NW_005842040.1:1837433-1841557 GCF_000455745.1 Alligator sinensis | reverse complement strand
TGCTGAAACAGTCTACCAGGAAGTTATTCTCCAACCTGAGAAGATGATCCTGTGGAATAGAACAGTGGCAGCTTGCCAGGTGAGTGCTTGGTGAAGATGGCTTTTTAATTACCCCTGCAATCTGGGAGCTGGAACTCCTCAGCACAGAGCCTCCTGCATTCAGTGCCAGGCTTGGATTTGAAACAGTGAGGCTTTAAGTCATCAGGGCTCAACCAGGCAATCTGAATGCTCTGGAACTAGCCAGCTGAGCCAGCAGATCTATCCAGAAGCCCAGGGCCAAGCCAGTGAGACACATGGCTGGTAGAGCCCAACTTGTTCTCCCTCCCATGGCTCATTGGAGCTTTCAGCATTTCGGGTGACTGCCATGTTTGGGATCCAAAAGAGACACCTGCTTGTTGTCCAGAGCAACCCACTCATCACCTGCAAGATGGGCCTGTTGATCTGAATTATATCATTGATGCTGAGTCCTCAAAGGCGTATCTCTGGAAAACCTCAGTGGCTTCTTGTTCTGCTGTTAAAGGCTTATTCAGGACCCACAAGCACTTCCTTCCCGATTGCTCGTGTGTGAATCCACAGGCACATTTAAAGGGAGCCTCTCCTGTTATCTTTTTCTTTCAGATCTTACAGCGGATTGAAGACAGCACTATTATCTCATATGATGTTGCTGCTGGGGCTGCAGGTGGTGTAGTGTCACCCAGGTGAGTTTATTCTGTTCCAGTACATTACTGGATCAAGCCCATGAACCTCTTGCTCTAGGCCAATCTGCCTCCCATTGATTTTTCCTGAGGTGTGAAGTACAAAAGCATAGTGTCAAAGAGGGCACATATGAGCTGCCCCGTATATGGATAATGTCCAAGGTGCTATGTACAGGATATAAGAAACCCCTGCCAACTAGCTAGCCCTGCACAGAATAGACCCCCTAGGATCCTGGCACCCAGTGTCTCTCTTAGTCACTAAGCAATCATGAGTCGCACAGGGGCAAATCCTGTTCCACTATGATGGAGGCCCTGGAAAACCTCTAATGCAGAAGGTGATTAGCCCTCCTCCTGCTTGGTGCTTTTTGTGACTTTAAAGGTAAGATTGAAGGTGTGTTACAAAGGTAGGTGCACTGATGGCTTTTTTTCCTCTGGTGTCTCGAGCAGGACGAGGATCATACTTGGTGCCTAAGTCCTAGTACCTGTGATCTGGCTCACTGTGTCTGCAGCTAAGATTTTTTTTTCGTTACACCTTGTCCCAGCGGTTTAGAAAAGTGCTTCTCAGCCAAGGTGCTGTGGTACTGTGGGGTGCCATGAGATCCTTTTAAAGATGCCATGGGATACTGTGCAATATTTGCACCATTAAGCGTGCAAACAGCTACACAAGATTTGCAAGATAAACCTGGAGATTTCAAATAGGAATCCATAGTGTCAAAACCATTTTGCCCTGGTCTGGGCCTTCTGAGTTCTAATCTTCTAGAGCAGAAGAACTACTCCATTATGTTTCTGTAGTTGAGAAATGAGTAAAAGCTAAGAGCGAGCATTTTGTGAGGGGGGCTTTGACTCTAAAAAAGAAATATTAGTTTAGCATGTTGGCCTTTTCAAGTCTACCTAGTGTAAAATTCCCACTAAATTCCTGAGCACGTACCAGTCTGTCTGTTTGCCTAGGGACTTTGTAAATGTGCGTCGGATTGAGAGAAGAAGAGACAGATATGTTTCCTCAGGGATATCTACCACTCACAGTTTGAAGCCTCCACTGCTCAAATATGTCAGGTAAGAGCTCAGTATACTTTTTATCAGATGAGATTTCCATGCCCATAACAAGCGTGCTCCTGCTTGTGGGTGGTGTTACCCCTAGGGCAAACCTGAACATTCTGGAAGTCATTTTATTGGCAGAACTAAGACCACTTCCACTGTCCCTTTTCTTTTTCTGTGTAAAGAGCACTTTGTGCAGAACCACATGGCTTAAACCAAGGGGGTGATGGGTACTTCAGTGGAACGTGGGGAGAACCAGCAGGTCTTAAATCCTGACCAGTTCCACATCCTGTTATGGAATTGGCTGGTGCACAAAGACAGTCGTAACACGTGCGGGGAATAAGCAGCTGAATGTCTTTCAAACGTTTCATGGGCCCTTGTCATGCAACTGTTTATTACTGTGAAATACCCAGGGTGATGAGGAACTGCTGCAAGATGGAGCCTTTTCCAGAGCACTTGCTGTCACTTCCTCATGCCAAACCTAAGTGGCTGCCCATCTCATGATGAGTTAAGCTGTGTTTGAATCTCTCCAAGCAAGGACTCTCTGTTACTGTCAGAGTCTGAGCCTCCGGAGCCTAGTGACCAGCTGCGCTGCTTCTCTCACTGACTTTGTTTTTCCTGATAATCTGATTAAAGTAATTGACATTTAACTTGAGCCTTTATAGCTGCCTCAGTCTATTTGAGAGCTGGGGATTTTGAGGCCTAGAAAATCTTGCTGGCTCCAATACTCTGCAGCCTCAATTTTTGCACTGTTGCTTTTCCCAGAGGTGAGAATGGTCCAGGAGGCTTCATTGTTCTGAAATGTCCCAGCAATCCAAGAGTGTGCACCTTCTTGTGGATACTCAACACAGATCTAAAGGTAAAATGTGTTCCCTGTTGGCACGGGATTGGTGTTTCTGGGCCTGCAAAGGTTCAGATACTTGAAGTAGGAGGTTAGAAAACCTGTTAGCAAGAAGCACTCGCCCCCCACAAGAACTGCAACCTTTCAACTTGACTGTGTGACCAAATCTACTTGCTCTCCTGCCTATTGGCCAGTTCTAGTTAGATCAGAGCAAACCATTTGAGATCTACATAGGCTTAGCAGCTGTTTTCCTAGCTGACTGGTGATACTGTGAACCCCATTTGAGATGCCTTAAAGGGTCCTGATTTTTGTGGAAAGGAGTACTGAGCAGTTACTGGAATTTGAATATATTTAAAGCACTGCTAGTTGGACCCCCTCCCTCTGCCCCAAGAGTACTGTCCTTAAATCTTGGCTACAAATATTGGATCCCTTTGTAAAACAAGGGGGAGTATTTTCGCACTGTTTAGGGCAGCAAAAATAGCCATATATATGAGTCTCCTTTAGACACTTCCCTTGCTTTCATGAGGATGGCAGCTGAATGACTCACTCATGTTGCCAAAGCCTTCAATAAAAATACGGCCTCTTGTTGAATACTTGTGTTGGGAGAAGTTTGTTTGCAAATACATTGCAAAAGGCACTTCAGCCCGGAAGGTGACCCAGATCTAGAGTTTTTGGAGGAGATGCCGTATTGCTGTCAGTTCACACAATAGCATATACAGGAATTGAAAACTGGAGGTCAAGAACCTGGGGGGGCTGCAGAAAGAGGCATGGGGCAAAGCCTCTCAACTTCCCTGAATTGCACTGATGATGTTGACATGGTAACCTAATGCTAAACAGGGAAACACAAAGGCCTTATTCATTCCTTGGTGTGCCCGCCCTCTGAGGTCTTTTCCTACCCCCAGGAAGAAGCTGATGGGCTGTTTTTTGTTGCTCATAACATGATTAAAAAGGGTTTGAAAAGCCTGCGACATCAGCTGCTATACCGGGGAATCAGACCAAGGGAAGAGCTTAGAGCAGCAGAACACTACTCTCTTGATCACTGCCGCTGTTGTGCAAAGCTTCTTGGGTCGGATTTATTTGGGGGGGTTCTTGATGGAAACTGGCTCTGATGTTTGATCAGCTGCTAAAGAAATTGAGAATTTTTCACAGATAAGGAGAATATTCATTTATACCACATGGAATGGAAATGCACAAGGGCTGTATGTGCTACACTTTAGGGCCTTTTCTGGCCATGTGAGGTTTTTAGGAGAATTTCTTAAGTGGGCAGTTAATAGCCTATTATACTCATGCCTTTCTCCATGGCATCTGGTGCTGGCCACTATCAGAGACTGGAATCAGTCTCTGATTCACCCTGGGCCTCTTTAGCATTGAAATGTGTGGTTAACTCCACGCTACGCTTGTTTTGATCAGATATTCCCTTTTTTGACTCCTAAGAAGTGCTGCCAACATCTCTCCCTCTTTCTCTCATACACTCCTATAAGATGACTTCCCATCTCTTACCCACAAAAAACTCTTTCCTTAGTCCCACCCCTCTAGCACACTGTGGAAATCCT
>NW_005842040.1:1835064-1837402 GCF_000455745.1 Alligator sinensis | reverse complement strand
GAAGAGCGTGCTGTTGGAATTGCTTTGGAGAGTAAATCAGGACCTATCACTGATCATTTGCTGAAGTTCTTGGCTGTCTTAAGGTAGCCCTTATGGCTAGGTTGCCCACTGAACAAAATAAAAAAGCTGGTCCCTGTCTCACTCTGCTGTCAGACCCCTCCCATGGGAAAGAACTAGCTTGAGTATCTTTGCTGTGGAAGCCTTGTGAGCTGCTGCTGCTGCTTTTGACTGTAGTGCTCTCAGATCAGTTGGACAGGCCTGTCTCCACCACTGCTCTTCCCACACAAATGCAGTTGCTTCAAAACAGCTGCCTCTGAGACACATTGGTGTAATTCACAGGGACATCTGTCTTGAAGCCATCTGTGACCAAAAGGTGAACAGACTCGTGCTAGAAACCAGAGGGCAAGGTCAAGTGCAGTTTGAAATGGGTGGGTGGCTCTTTGTCATGAAGTTTTTTGTGTAGCTGATTCCTAGTGAAACTGGCTCTACAGGAACCATATGTCTGAACCCAGAGTGTTACAAACTACATGAATCATAATCTGTTTGTTTGGGGTTTCTTGTAGGGTCGACTTCCTCGCTACCTTATTCATCAAAGCCTGGCAGCCACCATGTTTGAATTTGTGTTCCACCTCCGGCAGCACGTCGGCGAGCTTTCAGCCAAGCCTTGAGCAGCAGCTCCTGACACTTCGCCCGATATTCCTTTACCTTCTCTCTCCTTAACATGTCCTTGGCAACAACGTCCAGAACCTGGGGCAAAACCTGCCTGTGAGCTGCAGAGAGCTTGTCACATAGCTGGAAACCACAGCATCTCCTGGCAGCCTCCTCAGGGAAGAGCTGAGACAGAACAGGGGAGGGAGGTGGCTATGACTGCAAAAAACCCCAACAACACCCCAGCACTAACATGTGAATGCACAAACTGCAGAACAGAAAGGGGTGGGAGATGCGTTGGGGTGTCTGACTGGTTCTTTCAGTCCCTGCATGCTCCAGAGAATGTCTTCCTCTTCGCCTCCAATCAATGATCAAAGTAACAGCTGGCATCAGGAGAAGCGTTTTATAATTTAAACTCTTGTAACATGTGCCAAATACTTTGCTGATCGCTTCTGCTCCTCCTTGTTCTACCAGAAGTTACCATCACTACTGTATGACCCTTCCCATTTGTTTTAGCATTTTTTAAAATTTTTTTTTGTGATAACCATGTGAAGACTTTCATCTGGAACTACTGCATTTACCCAAATGCCTTTAGCAGGAGAAGGAAAAAGAGCAGCCCTGTGCATTTAGCTGCCAGAGTGTGACACTGGATGCCATGATTCTGAGTGGGAGCTGCAGATCCTAGTGTGTTACTGACTGTGGGACCCTCTTGCTTCTGATCATCTAGAGGATAGCTTGGGCCAAGGAGCGGTTGGTGGGCATGTCTCGTATGCTGCTGGCTATCCTGCATCATTACTGAGTTTCCAGTGACTGGCAGAGTAAGCCCACTGGTAACAGTATCAAGCTAGGTTGTGGGGGGGCCAAAGAGCTCCCTGCCCACTCTCCTGAGCCAATCATGGAAACTTCTGACGGTTTAAAAGTGCCTGGGCGAGGACCCTATAACTGGTACCTAGCCTCTGCCCCACTATTACTACTGTCCTGTTCCAGATGCCCATTCCCCTTCATCTAAAGGCTGTGAAAACAAGGGGTGAACATCTCTGCTCATCCACAATATCTATGCACCCCTGGCTACAGACACAGTGGGGTCTCCTTTGTGATTGGACACAGAGCAGGGACACCTACAAAGTACCTCCCCGCACCCTAAGCCCTTATTTAAATAGCTTTCCTGTACCTTAGGCTCAGCCTCTCAAATTATGTTCCTGACCACCTCCGCACCACATCCAGTGAATGATGGAGCAGTGGAGTCTACCTAAACCTATACTTGCTACATCTCACTACCATTACCACCTAATGGGTACATGGGTGGGGGGCCAGGGAGGGGAATGATTTTTAAATATTAAAAAAGGGAACAAATTTGCCTTAATTAGAGATGTTTGGATTAATAAGTGACTGGGTTGGGCTATGTCCAACTGGGAAGGTCTACTGCAGTGAGGGCTGTCAGACCCAGGCAGTTGTGAACCTGTTTTCATCAAGGAGTGCAATATGCCTGTGTTCTGTGCAAATAATGAAGCCCTTTAGATGAGGGGTAGGTTGTTGAGGGTAGGATTAAGAAGAAATATTAACATCAGCTTTTTGACAGGCTTGGCTATGGCTTTTCCCTCTGAATAAGTCTGTTTTGTGTAGCCGTGACCAATTTCCTAATGGTTGAAAACACATCAGCTTGCTCAGTCCCTCTTGCCCAGAGTCCCTT
>NW_005842040.1:1809212-1835030 GCF_000455745.1 Alligator sinensis | reverse complement strand
GGTAGAGGTTGTGGTGGGGGGGGGGGGGGGGGATGGGAAGGTTTTGCACTATCTCCCCTACCTTTCAGTGCTGTGGGAATGGTAGACATTCCTCTACATGGCCACCTGTGCAGTGTGTCTTCCTAGGGTTTGTGGTTCTCGTGTATGTACTGGTCTTCCACGTCTCCAGGGGACCTGGCAGAAAGAGCTGGTCACTTTAACAACCTGTTGCCTTCTGCCTGCAACCTTTGTAACTTGATCAAATAAAAACCTTAACGAGAAGAGACTTGTTTCTGTGCCCCAGTGTTTGTGCTGCAACCCCTCAGCATGTGTACAGTCACTGGTAGCTCAGCAAAGCCAAACTTAAACTGAAGAGCCCTAATAGGAGTCAGATGGCCAGCTCTGTTTAAGTGCTCTGCATTGCTGGGGTTGGAGGATGCACAGTGATGAAGACAGTGCTGCCTATAGCACTTAGGAGTCCCAGGTGCTCTCCCAGCCATGTACTAGCCAGGCTTGATCTAATGCATTCAGTCCAGCAGGACTGTCCCTGTGCACCAAGTTAATTTGCAGGAATCATCTGCAGGTAAGTAGCTGCCAGCTGCTGGTCTTCACTGTGTAGCAGTAAGTAAAAGCAGGGGGGGAATGCCCCTCAGCGTGGTGCTTTGCACCACAGGCACCCAAATCCAGTGGTTACAGCTGTGCTGAGTATCCAGCCCCAGCTGTGCCATGTAACTCTGGACAAATCCCTTTCCTTCTCTGTGTCTGCTTTCTCATCTGTATCAAGGTATCCTGTTCTCCCTCACCTTTCTCCAGTATTATGAGGGATACAGTGTGGTCTTCTCCAGGGCTTGTACTGTCCTTGCTGCTGCAGCTAACAAGGGTGATGAGTCAGACCCTCTCCCTTTCTCCATAGCAGTCACATCCTTGCCTCATTCCCTCAAAGCTTTTGGAACTGCTTCTGCATACACCAAGGCTATGTTTGGCCCATTACCTCATGCTTTTCTTTTAAACAAAGCAAAGCCCCAAGCCTTGCAAAATCAGCAGCGATTCAAGGAAGCGGGTTCAGCTGAACATGGTAGCAAAATCCATCTGTCTCCACCTTCCCTGTCCTGGGGGCACATGAGAGCCTGTCCTTGACGTGTGCTCCCCTCAATGCCAGAACAGTCGGGACTTTTCTGCTTGTAGCCAACATGTCTGGTGTTGATAAAGCAGAGACTGCCTGCAAATAGCCCAGTCCATAAATGGCATGAATTCCTTGTGGGTTGGGTTGTGGGGATCAGCAGAGCTTCAGCCCTTTCCCAGTGCCAGGTCTTTTAATTATCTAGTAAAATGTGAAGCCCATGTTGTACGGGCCAAGCCTAGTCTAATGAGGCCATTACTAACCACCAGGCCCAGCCACCATCTGAACAGCCAAGCTGGAGTATGACCTACTGCTCACAGGGGGTGCTGATGGCACAGGTAGGGGAGCCTGGACACACCTATAGCTGTGTGCGCATCTTTCTGTCCAGCATATCCTACACATCCTCCTCCTGTGTTCTCCCACTGGACAGCAGAGCGTATAGCACACAGGAGCCTAGAATAATGGCTCTGATCACACAGTGCAGGCTGTACCCATCATGGGGGCAGTTATGTCTATACAAAAGGTGGTGAGAAAGGTCAACTTATCCCGTGTCATACCATAGGCCTCGGTGGCAGAGAAAGGCAGTAGCTTGTTCTTTTGTGAAATCCCAGGAGAAAAACCAAGCAGAGTCAATGATCAAAGCCAGTTTGTGCCTTTTGACCCCCTATTTGTCTCTGGGGAGGCTGCTACCTTTGCAGGGCAGAGGAGAAAACAAAGGCTGCCTGATTGCTATTGTACAAGCATTCAATGCAAGTTATTTGGAGTATATTCAGAAGCAGATTATGGGTGGGGGCTGGGGGGGAGTGATTTTGGTGAAAGGGGTCCAGTTGACATCTCCGACAGAATGTCCCTGTCAACCTCAAGACTGTCCATCTTGGTGGTTCTGAGCTTAAATCACCCCCTTTTCATGAAGCCTGACCACTTTCACCCAAGAGCCATCTGCAATACTCAGGGGTCATCTCCCCCAGAATCAGTCCAGCCCATCCCAACCTCTGCCTTCCCACGCTGGGTCTAGGCTGCCTTAGAAGTGCTCCAAACCATGTGCTGTCTTTGTGGGAGAAAAAACAAGCCCACTTACATCACTCCATGACCTCAAGCACTGCAGAGATAGGGAGTCCATTCTCCGAGAGGCCTCCTGTGCTTATTGCTCCAGGCTGGGAGCCTGAGTGAGGGGGCTCTCACATGATTGCAGCTTATGACTTACTTGTGAATAAGGAAACTACTGAACTTCCCAGCTGCTCTTTTTCAGAGCAGTTTCCCTGCAGAAGGAAAACAAAGTTCTGTGCGATCAAATGCACATATTATTGATGACACTTTTTCTTTCGTGGCTCTTCCTTTTGATTTTAGCCAGTGGCTGCATGCAGCCAGGAGAAGGTTTATATTAGTATCTTTTAAAAGCGAGGAACATGGATGTTTGTCTGCAACTCTTCTGCTGTTGCTGCAGACAAGAGGAGCCAGAAAAAAATCCACTCATCAGGTATTAGTATTATTATTATTTATTTCTCAGTGTAGCATCTAGGACTGGCTGAGCATGGAGGCTCTATACTGGGTACTAAGTGAGGCAGGCCATTCTTTGAAGAAGTGGATGAGAAAGGCAAGATTATTTTGCTTGTAAAGAAGGGGGAACTGAGGCACAGGGAGAGGAAGTGGCTTGTTTAAGATCCTACAGGGAGGATGATTGTGGTAGGAATGGGTGCTAAGCAGGGCTACAAGCATGAAGCTACTCTCTGTTCTCAGGTGTGTGAATTTGGTGTCTGTCATACAAGTTTGTCTCCAGGGGTCCTGGCTTTTGGCAAGAGTAGGGCACCTTTCCTGGCTGGAACTCATCTAGACTAATTATAGCCTGCCTCTATTGCAGCTCCCAACCATCCCACAGGAGACTAGCACATTTTCTCTTTCATCACCTGTACTGAACTGGTTGTAGAATAGTGTTTGTTGCAGCATGCTGAACACTATGCAGCGCTCCACCCGTCAGCCCGATTTCCATGACCCTGGTGTGAAATATTTGGTGTGAAGCCTTCATAGTCCCATGAGAAAAAAAGATGTGGGGTCCGAACAGGTGCTAACATGCAAGTTGTGGAAGGTACTAAAGTCCCTGGGAGATGGGTGCCCATGGCAGCATAAGCTGTAAATGGTCTTTTTTCCCCCCTCCCTCCTTTGTGGGTAAGGGGTTCTGGATAACCAGAAGGGAGCTAGTCATAATGCACCCCAATGATGGAGAAATAATACACCTGAAATTGCTATCTGCTCCCCTTCCCCACCCCCCAGCACCCCCATGGCTGGCTGGAAGGCAAATCAGGGATTCCCTATAAACATCAAAATGGGCTCCCCTTCCAAAACCCCTGGTGCCAGAGCTTCCCAGTTTAGGGTACCTCAGTCTGAAATACCCCTGCTGCCCACCTCTAGCTGCCCTCTCTTGCTGAGACTCTGTGCCAGGCCCCTGCCACCTCAGTGCTCCCTCCCTGCTTGTCCTTCAGATGTGTGGGTTATGGAGTGACTCTTGGAGCACTCGCCCCACTTCCTGCCCACTCAAGCCTGGGTATTCTTTCCCCAGGGCACACAACACTGGGGCAATTAATTGTAGGAGAGGGGCTCTTTTTCTCCTTGGTTTTTAACTCTGATTAGGAGCAGGGGGCTGAGTTCAATGAATGTGCCCCTACTGGATGGGCTTATACGCATCTACAGCACCCCTACCTGGACAGGTGTATAGCTTTCCACTACACATGCTCTTCATGCCCCTAACTTAATCATCTGTTGACTGCATTAACCATTTGCAATCCCTTTACCAGAGAGTTATTACTATACTATGTGCCTGATGGTTCCTTGTTCCCTGCTCTGCTGGGTGACAGTGGCCCCCACTTGCCCTGGAGCTAGGTCATTCCAGCCACTAGCCTCAGGATTGTGTGCATTCCTGTGTGTGGAAGCTCAGTCCCAGCCCCAAGGATGGGGCAGGAGCAGGGTGGGGGGGATGGATGTAGGCCATGGCAGTGATGGGGTCTCTCCTTTCGTAGGAGTGAGACGCTCCAGTACTTCAACCAGCTGGTGAAGCGCAAACGGGCTGAGGCCACCAACCTGTGGAACGAGCCCGTGGATGCCACCCACATGGAGCGGGATGATGACCGGGAGCTCTACAACCTGCTGCAGAAGCGGGCCAAGCTTCGCCGGGGGTCAGAGGTCGGTGCCCCTACCCCCATCTGTCTGGGGCC
The DNA here is from genome assembly GCF_000455745.1 of Alligator sinensis. Taxonomy (NCBI): domain Eukaryota; kingdom Metazoa; phylum Chordata; order Crocodylia; family Alligatoridae; genus Alligator; species Alligator sinensis. The sequence goes on along the minus strand of NW_005842040.1, from coordinate 1,830,725 downwards.
CTCCCCCAGGCTGTGGGACTTGCCTGTATCTCCTGTGGGAGATCATTCATTCTCTGCCTGTGTGCTTGGTACTGGACCTGGGCAGGATTTCGGGGTTCTATTTCTGGGGGATATGGCCTGGTGCAAGTCACTCTTGGGTTTCCCCCCTCCTCAACCTGCAGGTTATGAGCTCAGGGCGGGCGCTTGCCCTCACTCTGTGTGCAGCTTCCAGCACAGTGGGGCTCTGAGGCTCTATTTAGCCTTGTAGGTGCTGCTGGAGCACACTAAACAATAATTTTCCCACCAAAAAGTGGCTGTGAGAGAAGAAATAAGGCCAGGGGGAAGGACTGTGGTGGGATCCATGGGGTCTTGCCCAAACTGCTGCATCTCCAGAGCACTGGAGTGTTTTGGCCTTCTCTATGCCTCTCTTTTCCAAGTGGGAAAACTGAGGCATGGAAGCACTGTGGCTTCTCACACAGCAGAGTAAGAGCTGGGGTTAGATGCCAGGAGTCCCAGCACTCGGCTGTCCTTGCTCAATGACACTGGATGCAACCCAGCTGATTCCCAGACCCATCCCTCCTGTTCTAACTTGCTGGACACCATGCTGCTCCTAAAGACAGGATGCAACCCCCTGCTCCACACCCCCTTCTGTAACCACTGGATATGCTCTCCAAAGCATCACTGTCCCATCCACCTCCCATGGGTTTCCTAGTGTGTGGGGCCATCACCTGGCAGTTGTTGCTGGATAGAGAAGGCAGTAGGTGAGGTTTGCCATGTGGAGAGGGCGCTGTAGTCTGACACTCAGCTCTGTCCCCCTCTGCTGCAGGGGTACCGGCGCCTGAGCTTTGACATCAGTGCCCACCGGCAGATCCGCCGCGAGGTGAAGGACCGGTGGAAGCACATCCTGGAGGCCTTAGGTATGGACACAAGCTTGGTCAAGGGAGCTGGGGGCAGCTGGACAGCTCTGCCCTCCCTCCTGATTCAGATGCCAGTAGTTAGGGCACCCCCTGAAGCCGTGGTGCACATGGGCTGGGCTGGGCTGTGCCTTTGCTCCCAGAAGGTAGCCCTTTGGGCTGGGGGTCATCCTCTCCTCATCCATGCCCTGTGCTAGGCCCCTGGGATGCCAGCATGACCCCTTGATGGTTGAGGGGATGGAGGGTTAGGATGAGGAGCATGGTAGAGGTGTGCATGGGCAATACTTCCAGCAGAGGGTTGTCCTTGCCCTCCCTTTCCTGGGTGCCACCTCTGTAGAGAGCTTGGTCCAGACAGAGGGCAGAACCTAGGGAGAGGTATGGTCTGCCAGTGGCATTTGAGCCCCTTCCAGCTGGTGGTAGAAGAAGGTTTTTACCTCCCTGATACGCTGCACGGTGCTAACAGGGGCCCTCTCTCCTCCCAACCGGGCAGGGTTCAGCGCCGAGGCAGATGGCCTGCTCACCGTCACCTCCACCATGTCCTACAGCTCCCTGCGTCACCCACAGCAAGCCCGTGCCCTGCTCACCACACTGGCCACAGAGACCAGCCTCTTTGACCGCCACTGCAGCCCCCCGGAGAGATACCTCTTTGTCCTGGTATGTGCGTGGGGAGGGGGCTGCTCCTCGAGGCTTGGAGGGGAGAAGCTAACCAAATGGCTGATGCTTCCACCCCCCCTGCCCTGACTCTTGGGAGTAGCTGGAAAGCTGGGACCCCCCTGTCTTCACTGCCATCCCTGCTCTAAATCCCCTTGGGGGTGCAGGGGGATCCCGAGTCATCACTGTGGGCAGCCTGGCTGGGCCCATACAGCCAGCCCTGCCCGCCACCAGCTCCCGTTAGATCTTGGCCCCCCTGTTGCCTGGGCTCCACAGTGCCCTGCAGCCCCTGCTCTGCCCTCTGCCACCCTCGCTGTGTTGCCCTCGCCAGGACCGGCTCGTTGTCCTCGACGTTGGTGATGACTTTCTCTCTGCGGCCCGGCGCTATTACCCACTGGAGGAAGACGAGGCCCCACACAGTGAGGAGGAGCCCCTCAGTGAGGAGGCCATCTTGGTGACGCTAAGCCCAGGGCCTGAGCTGCCCAAGGAGGTGGAGGAGGAAGAAGAGGAGGAGGAGGAGATGGCTGAGGAGGTGGATGAAGACACCCTGCTGGCCACGCTGATGGAGTGAGGCCTGTGTGTGGGCAGCAGTGGGCATTATGGCTGAGGCTGAGAGCTGTCACCTCAGATCCTACTGTGGCAGGGTGCCCGGCAAGGAGTGGTGAGTGCCCCTCCAGCTGCAAAGGGGCCAGATGGCAGCTCAGACCCTCTCCTGCCCTCTCCCCATGCACAGATTCCCCCCGCACAATGATCCCCCCTCCCAGCCCTGCAGATCCCAATTTTGTGGTTGTCAGTCAGCAGGTGCTGGGGGGGAGGGAGGGAAGAGCATGACCACCTTGCACTTTCCCATCCTGCTAAATTGGAGAGTGGGAGAGCTCCTTGGAAACTGGGAGGTGGTTGCCCAGGGTGCTTGTTGGTTGGAGAAGGTTAGGATCTCCCCACCCAGCCTTCCTCCAGCACAGCCAAACCCATCAAAAAATTCAGTGCAACAGGTTCACTGCTGGCCCCTGCTAGCACTGAAATGCAGCTACTTCTGGGGTGGAATGAGCCAGCTGGCTGTCAATAGCTGTTTTGGAAGTGAAGAACATCTTAGCCAGGGTGCAGCAGTGACCGGATAAAAGCTTTGAACCTTCCTTTCTTGTTGGTGTTGATTCTTTGGGTTATCAGCACTCAGCAGCCCCAGTCCAAGCCAAAATGGCCTGTAGTGACTTGTACTGGCGTTACTGGGAGCAGAGGTGGAGACTCTGCTCTTGTATGGGAGAGGTCGTTCTGCCAGTGACCTGCAGCTTGCAGGAGGCCTTGCCCCATTCCTGAAGCATAATGGTAGGTGTTACCTGCAAGGGACAGTCACACCCATGAAGTAGGATAGGTGACTGCAGCTGGACTAAGGGCTGGCACATGTATTGAACTGGACAAGGTGGAGGCAGGCACCATTCTATTAAGCTACCTAAAGTGGTAAGGTTTGCTGGTTCCCCAGGTCTGCTGTTCACACCAGGAAAATAATCCCTGGGGGTTTTATTCCTGAGTTTTTCATCATTTCTCCAGGGGACCTCATGGCTTTTTCAGATGCCAAATCAATCACCTGTCCCTACCTCTACCTCTACCATGACAGTCCTTTCCCAGCCACCTTCTCTTGCCCTCCACCCATCTGCCCCAACTCTGCCATTTCTTACTAAGGCAGCTCCTTGAATCTTCTGGCCCTGGTTTATGTCCTTCCCCACCAAAGTTATGCCAAGGCTGTTCTGGGTTCAGTCTGCCTCCCAGCACAGTCCATGCCCTTTCCGGCCGACCCAGGTGTCTGCCTACTCTCCTCTTCTGGGGCTATAGAGCTTTGCAGTACAGCCGTCCTGCCTCTGATACCCCCTTTGCTATATTTCCCCCACCTGTTGTATGTTGTCAGTAAACCTCAGCTGTGAGGGTTCAAAGAGGGTATTGGAGCCATCCACTGCCCATGTGCATAAAGAGCCTGGAAAAAGCTCGCCTTCCTACCCCCCATCCCTTCACATTTCCTCTCACTGGAGCCCAACAGGGATTAGCCACAGAAAAGGCCCAGGAGCAAATGGAACCAGAGGGGCAGCCAGAGCTGGCAGCAACGCCATAGGCTGGCATCAGTTGATGTCTCCGAGCCAGGGGATTTAGATGGGCTCAGTTCTAATCAGCCTGCCCCCTCCCCGCGCACTCCACCCCCCATCCCACTCATCTTGGCTCCAGGGACCTGTTAGCAGTTAACAAGTCTCTAAATCAGTTTGTTTACTGTCCCCTCATCTCCCTCGATTGCTGCCAATGCAACTAGAGTTTCAAAGCAAAAGACTCCCTTACTAGGCTATGGCTGGATTGCACGGGGGATTGGGGGGGCATTCTACACAGCTCTGCTATAGGTCTCTGTGATGAGGGCAGTGTGTGTGTGTGTGGGGGGGCATTGTCTGCTTGGTTTAGCAGCAATGGAGGGGGGGGTCCTCTATTTTGGCAAGGGATGGGGGGACACTATCTGGAAGGCAGCCAGTTGAGATCACAAACAGCAGCTTGCCCCCCCTGGCCTGAGAAAAATCATTCATGCTGTGGGCAAGAGCCTCGGGAAGCAGGCTGGGCCGCAGCCCTTGGGCCACAAAGCAGCTGTGAGATCAGGAGGAGGTGGAGGGGGCAGATGAGGCCAGGCTGGGCACCAACCACTTGGCAAAGGGGTCCTTCCTGAGGGCACTGGGAATTGAGAAGAGGCAGGGTCTGCTCAGCTGGGTGCTTATCATGTTCCCCAGCCCTGTGGTCAATGTGACACTGTGCCTGACCCAGCTCAGCTACAGATGGCCCTCAGCTCCAGTCCAGTCCTGCTTAACGAGGTGCATTAGCTGGCCTGTCCTTGCCACAACCCCTCTGGCTCCTAGTTCCACCCCCACCCCCAGCATGTCAGAGCTGGGCACGGGGCTCTTCATGTAGTGGCCAGGAGCTGAATGGCCCCTGTGAGTATGAGCCCAGGTGCTGCTCCATCCAGCTGCTGTGCTGTGGGCTTGGAGGACTTTTACTTGGCTCAGCACCACGGAGCTCAGGTCTCAATGCCCTTGCTTCTTATTAACAGCAGGGACAGGCTGGGGGAATGTGGAGGATGCATGAACTGAGATCCCTGCCAGCCTGTCCCAGTTCCACCTCTCCCTCCACAGGCAGGTGCACATGCACATGTGTGTGCTTACAGGCAGGGTTTACCTTATGGCAGTAGGTTCTGCATGGGCCCCACTCTTGACCAGAAAGCCTAGGGCTGAAATGGATGGCTGCCAGTTGCACTGCTGATGTGCTCAGCATTGGTCCCTGGGGAACTCTGAGGGAAGAGCCGGGAAGTGAGGTGGCAGCTGCTTCTGCACAGGGGATGGGATGTAACTTAGCACCACTTTGTGGGGAAAGGGCCAGCCAGCGGCCTTGCTATATAATCAGGCTTTCAGGCAGGTCTTGGAACTCTTTTACCCCATGAGTGGAAAATCAGCTGATGGGCTGGGCCAGTCAGTGGGTGCATTTCCATAGGGATCAGCCTGCAGCCCATGGGATTAAAGGGGATTTTGGAAGCACAAGTGCAGCAACAGCTGCCCTGCACCCTCCAGCATTCATTCACATGCACTGCTTTCACACTCTCCTCCCAACCTTGGTTGCGGTTTGGACATGGCAGCCTGATGGCTTTGACCTGTGGGGGGAGTGACAGGGGCAGACAGGGTTACGGGGATCAAGCATCTTCTCCTGACAAACATTGTTTGCACCCCATTTTGGTGTTGAGGGAGGAGCTGGGATCTGCCCCATGGATGGCCTGTGCCAGGGCAGTGGAAAGCAGAAATCCTGGGCAGCTAGGGCAACACTGGGCCTGGGAGTGAGTGGGGTCTGGGCCTGGGGTCAAGCAGGGCTGTTAACAGAATGGCTGGTGTTCTGGGCTAACCCAGGTGTTCCTGATGGATGGCATCAAGGGGTCAGTGAGTGCCAGGCAGTGAGGACATCCCTGGTCCATGCTCCAGCCCTGCTGGAGGGAAGAGACCCATGTGGGACTGCTGTCTACCCCAACTCATGGGATAGGAGAGGTGCAGAGAAAATGTCTAGGAGCAGGAACTTGCTGGAATCTTCCCACAGACCAGTGTGACATGCACACACACACACACACACACACACACACACACATATGCAGGCATGCATCATCACACATTTCCCCCAAGCACCTGCTCGTGCCAAGGGGGCCTTGGCTTCAGTCCATGCAACATGTACATGCTGTGCCAGTGACACCTCCTGAAATAGCAGTGGGGAGGCTATATATGCCCAGCCTGGGCAGCCAAATCCCACAGGCTGAGGCACACACACACCTGCCAGAGGAGCAGGCTCTGGACACAGCCATGTTTGGCAAGAGCGTGGTGCTGCGCAGTGCAGGGCTGCTGTCGGCAGCTGAGCTGGGTTGCCTGGTGCAGGAGGAGGACATGGGACGGAAGGAGTCCTTCCAGGCCGAGTGGAAGGACCTGTCGCTCTTCACCAGGCCCGAAGAGCGGTGAGTGATGATGATGAAACAGGCTCCCCAGGTTTGGGGGGTGGGCACCAGCATTGCTGCAGCCCCTTCTTGGCCAAAGGCATCTTGCCAACAGGGCTGAAGGGAAGCCTGGGACCCTTTGTGGAAATGGGGCCAAGGGTCCTGGAGCAATGTGTGGCCCTGCCTCAGCCCCTCCAAGGTGCCCAGATAGTCATAGGCAGAGGGTCATGGCCCCTGGGCAGAGCAGTGCCCAGTGCTCAGCATCTCCCCCAGCCCAGCCCCCTGTGTCTGCCTCTTTCCCCTTGTTCCTTGGCAGGCCTTTGGCCTCTCCCCACTCCAGGAGGTGCACCACCTCCCAAGTGGGAGGGGGAATGGGGAGGTTCATATCCAGTTTGGCCCCATCTCCCTGCCCCAGCACAGCTCTGCCACCTGCTCAGCTGGGGGCAGAAAGGATCTAAGTGTCTGCTCCTTCCCTGGCACTGACAGTCACCACTTTGGGTCCTGGGACTTGTCTGGGTTCCCTGGCTTGGGGAAGTGTGTGTGTGTGGGGGGGCATGCCCTGCTGGGCTGTGCCCACAGCTCCCTAATGCTGCCCCCTCCCCTCAGCTGCTCCCGGCAGGAGGTGGATGACCAGCACAAGGAGACATTCTGGCAGCAGCAGGAGACGCGCATCGTGGTGCAGCGGTCACCTTGGCAGGTGCTACGGCTGGGCCGCCTGGGTGAGCCCCTGGCCCAGTACCACCTGCCATACCAGCGGGTCCTGCCCCTGCCCATCTTCACGCCAACAGACCTGAGTGCCAAGGCCGAGCGGATGGCCACCCCTCCCCAGCTGCATGATATGCTGGACTTCGAGGAGGCGCTGGCCGGGGGTACCCAGGCCAATGGGCTTTGCCCAGACAAGACAGCCGTGGCCGAGATCACCAAGGAGCTGCCTCCTGTCATCCCACCCAGCCGGCCCAGCTTTGGCAAGGGTGGCCTGCCCCGCTCCCTGTCCCGCTCCCTGTCCCAGGAGGCCCAGAGGGGCTGAGGATCTGGTACATAGACTTTCCTTTAGGGCTCTGTTTTCCCAGTTTATGGCTCCCTCTGCATGAGAAATACCCACAGGCCCTAGTGTGCTGGGACACATGGTTATTAGACAGGCCCGTTGTGGAGCAAATCCATCCCTAGTGTGAGCTCAGTGAGGCTATGCCATGGCTGCATTAGGCTTGTTGAGTTAGACTGTATGCTCTTTGGGGCAGGGACCATGCCAAGTTTGTCTGACACCTTGCATGCCAATGATTGCTCATATAATCAGGCTGTCTCTTTAAAGACTGTCTTCCTGGAGGGGTTGTCAATCAGCTGTCACAATGGCTGATAGATTTAGCTTCATGGAGCAGGGGACCTTTCCAAGAGACATTACTGCTCTTGGGCCCCCAGCTAGGTGAGGGCTAGTGTTTGGAGCAGTTGATTGCAAGCCTGGACAGTGAGAGGAGTGTGTGTTGGTATTTGGAGCCGGGGGAAGCTGGGAATTGGGACCCTTGGGTTCTAGCCTCAGCCTGGTGAAGGCAATACAGGCTAATGGCTAGAGCAGGTGCCTGAGTCAGAAGAGAGTGAGTGGCTGTTGGGAAGGGAGTGCTGTCCAGTAGTTGGAGAGGCTGATAGGACTCCTCTTCCCTGCTGTGCTCCTGACCTGCTGTGTCACTAGGATCACCTCCCCCTTCCTAAACTGGAGCCTTTCTTTTGGATGGAGTGAATTCCCCTGGGCAGAACAGAGGCTGCTTTTACTGCCGTAGGGTGGGGTAGCTAAGGGTACTGGAGGAGGTCAAAGGGTTCAGAGGTAGGGGTGAGCTGGGATACAGGGCTCACTGCAGCACTAAGGAGAGAGGCTCCAGAGGGCAGAAAGTGGGTGAGCTTGGTGCTCCTTCCAGCAGCTTTTGATTCTGGGGAGGAACCTGCTGCACATGTCTCTGTTGTTCATTGTTTTCCCCTGTTTCCATCCAGGATCACATTCTATGAGTCTCATTGAATAATAAAATAAGAAAAGGCTGAGTGAGTCCTTCTGTTTCACTGTGGGACCTGCTCTGGGTTGGGGACACACCCCAGAAGGATCAAAACCCAGGCAGGCCAGGCAAACACTTCCAGCACCTGGCCCCTTTGCCACTGGGACTTCATGCACAGAGGCAGGACACGGATGTCTTAGGAGTGGGGAACCCAGAACTTCCCCTGGGGAACCTGACCCCCTCCCCCTTAGCTGGACAGCAGCAAATGTTGAGACTCTGCCACCTCCTTCCTGCCAGTGGGGGGAGGAATCAGCAAGGTGGACTCTGAGTAGTTCCTTGGTGTGTCTTGCTTGTGTTTACTATATGGACCATCCTAGTCTCAGCACACAAGCCAGCCACTGGGCCAGCAGTCTTAGCCTACACACACACCTGGCTTCCAGGGAGAAACTCAACCCCTAGAACTGACTTCACTCAGAGATGAAGGAAGAAAGCAAACTCCCGCTGCTGGCTACAGCACCCCACTGGGGGATGTGCATCACAGACTGACAACCCAGCAGTTCTACAGCCTGGAAAAGATCTTGGAAGCCATAGATCTTGTACAGCACAATCTGGTGGCTCCTGCTGGCATAACAGACCCTTTGGATTGATGTTGGGTCCTTTGCCAACAGCCCTGTGGTTTCCTGCATAGCACAGGCATGAGCAAAGCCCATGTCCTCGCACAGGGCTGAGACAGTAGGACCTGGTCACAGGTGTCTTCCAGCTGAGTAGAAAGAGCGCTGCAGCAACAGCTGCCAGAAGCTACTCTTTTATCCTCTTTGATGCCTGCTCTTTGGTGCTCCAGCTTAGAGCTGTATGTCCAGCGCTATTCGGCAGGGTTGGGATGCAGGACTCCTAGGTCCAACTGTCAGAGCCCCTCCTGCCCTCACAATGAGCAGTATCAGGTTGTATTGAGGACCCACAAAGATCCGGCCTGGAGGCCTGTTCTTCATGCAGATGCCCTGAAGAGAAGCCCCCTTCCCTTTGGCTCTGCACTAGGGCTGTCCTTCTTCCCCTGGGCTGGGAAGGAGGAGGTAGGTATGGGACATGCTGCCTCCAGGACCTTTCCAGCACTTGGAGACCCCAGGGCAGCTCCCCTGGCAGACTGTAGTTTGCTACCTTTGGGGGGGGCAGCATAAGGGAACTCAGGTATCCTGTTCCACCCTTTTCACTACCTCTCCCCAACCCGGAAGAGCTCCAAATGACCCACCCAGGCCTGGACTTAGTACCAAGTAGAGCTTTGTCATGGAGCGGGGCAGGGGGGGTGTTAAGGGAGAGGGTGTGATGGGGGCAGGGAGGAGGATGAAACCCACAATGTGTGGGGGGGAAGGTACAACCAGGTGTGTTTGGGGGGGTGAGAATGGGGTGATGCCCAGTGTGTGCAGGGCTGGGGGGAGGGAGGGGAACTGGCCTAGCCTTCCTGACCTCAGCTCAGGGGTGAAGGGGGGGATTGACCCCCTTCTTCCCCTTATGCTTCCCAGCCATGGGCAGCACAGCCTTTCTGGGGAGCCCCCACGCACTGGTCTCTCCATCCCTGCTGTGTCCCAAGGGCGCTGGGAGGGCAAGCAGGGCAGGGCTGGCTGCCAGGGAGCTGGGAACAGATGGCCAGGGAGGGGGCACATAGCCAGGGAACAGTGTGCTCAGGCCAGGACAGTACAGCTAATCTGGGGCTTGAGGCCTGTGCCTGGTCTCCCTGTACCTCCCTCCTCCACCCTTCCCTCCACAGGGCTGGGCACTCGGACAAGATACAGGATTTGCCATTATTCAGGTGGTGATGCAGTTACATAAGCCAGACAGCTGGCTTTGCTGGTGCCCATCCAGCCTCATTATTGGGTCCAGGCTCTTCCTGGCCCTCACTGCTGTCCTTAATGCATGTCTTCTCAGCCAGTGGCAACACCCACCCCCACCCTGGCAGGTATGCCAACCCAAGAACCCCCATAACCCACCCTGCACAGGGCTGGGAGGGTGAGGGGAGGCAGAACCATTGCCTCCTACAGAGCCCAGGACACTGTCCTGGCCAATTCTGCCCCAGCGTTGGGAGGGGAGTGGAGTCCAGTGGCTAGAGCAGGGGTGGGAGCTAAGTGCAGGGACTCCTAGGTTCTGTCCTGGTGTCTAGGGACAAAAATTACACATAAACTGTTTTAAGTGATCAGAAACTGGTTTAAAATAAACCTGGTTGAATGTAGTATATCAGATTTAACTGATTTGGGTCAAACTGGTTTATGAAACTTCTGTCCCAGACCCCTTCCTTGTTCAAGTTAAATCACAGTTCCTCAGCATCCCAGCATGCTTTCCAACCCTGGGCTGGGCTGTCTGCTCCTAGCTGGAACAGTGAGGATTGGCTAGTGAGGAAGGTTCAGGGGGGCAAACCCAGGTGGAGATGCAGCCCAGTCTAGGTGGAGGGAACTGCCCTCCCAGGCAAACCCTAGCTGGGGTCTGGGGCCAGGGAGAGGGGGTTAAACACCCCTTCCCTGCTCAAACTTACTGCTGGCTGCAACTGTAGACTACAAATCCCAGAAGCACCTAGAAGCAGGAAGAGGAAGTCATGACCATGAGCAACCAACCCTGCAGAGTCCTACTGTTATGAGCCTGGACTGTAAATCCCAGAGACCTTGGGGGCAGCAGGAAGAGGTAGTGAACACACAGCCAGAGAGCCTGCTTTAGTGGCTTCCAGCTTCTCGCCTGAGCCACTGCAGGCACATGGCTGCATTTCGAGAATCAAAGGTAAATGTGTGTTTACTTCTGTTTCAATTTAACCTCTGCAGCTTAGACTAACCTGCAAAGACTGAATCAATTCAGTCTTGGGCTTTTTGACTGTTTGCACTAGCTCTGCCCTCCTGCCTGCAGCATGGGTGTGTGAGGTTGTATGGGGATACACCCTCACACAGACTGTTTATGGCCTTGGCATAGTTCTGTTTCTAGGAAAGGAGCAGGTGGTGGCCTCTAGAAAGAGAGGGGATTGCAGTGGGCATCAGCACTGCCCTGACCCTACTGGACATGTGAGCTGGCCCACATGTGGAAGGCACCCCAGGCTCCCCGCATGGTCCTAAGGCTGTTTGTTTGCCTGACAGTGCTGGGTGACTAGTGACTGCATGGCTCAGCCCAGCAGAGGCTGGGCATCAGCAGTGCTCAGGGCAGAAGAGAGCTCAGTGCTGAGAGTGCTATTAGCCTAGCCATGATGACCCCAGGGCTGGGCTAGCAGGGGGCTGTGGGCTGGGAGTGAAGGGCATCAGCAGAGCTGAGGGAAATGGGACACTTCTACAGTCCCTGCCTGCAGGCACGTGGCTGGATTGAGCTGCCTGGATTGAGCTGCCCTATGAGCACGTTGTAGGCCCGGTGCTGTTATCTAACAGCAAGGCTGCATAGGGAATTGTGGGAAGAGGACATGGCACCTTTAAAAATAACAGACTGGCAGTCGGCAGTGTCACACACAGGTCTGTGCTTATCTTGCCAGCTGCTTCTGTTTACACCCATAGTACCCCCCATGCCTATGGCAGGATGCCAAGCCTGTGGGGACTGCTTTGGACAGCAGATGCCTGGCTGGGTTATATTTAGGCAGAGCAGACTATTGTGGATGGGATGAGCTGGAGTCTCCTTATGGATCCAGGGCCCCCAGCTGGGGAAGGCCTGAGTCATGCCTTGGTAGCCCAGCAAGTGGATCTACGTCCCCCCTCCATGCTGGGCTCCTGGGTGGTGGAGAGCTGGAGTTCATGTCACCAGGACTGGGCCTCTGCTGCTAAAAAAAAAAAGCCACCTCCCCCTTCCAAGCTGAAGGACCCACTCCCTGAGTTGCCCAGTGGCAAGCTGTTCACTCGGCTCTTCTGCAAACTGGCCACTAGAGGGAAACAAGGAGCCCTGCTGGTCTGCCCCTGGGTTACCCTGCTTCTGGGGTGGGCAGCAGGGTACAAGGTGGGTGATGCCCCCTGACAGACTGAAGTCTGCCATTCCCCAGGCCTTGTGCATCAGGACCTTGGTTCAAAGCCCCCTCTATATTTGGTGCAGATTCAGCAGTTTTGCCTCTGAGCAGGGCATTCTGGGACAGCCAGAGCCCTGTTACTGGAGGCTGTAGGGGCAGATAAGAGGCAGCTGGGTTATAGGGACTAGCAGGCCTGTCCCACTGCTGTTAATAAATCAGGGAGCAGTGCTGCCAGCTGAAACCCCAGAGAAACCAAGCTGGCAGGGCCACCCCTATCAACACCAACCCACAAAACTGCTCACCTGAGTTAGAGATGCACTGGCTGGGAGGGGAGCAGCTGAGAAGGCAACCAAGCTCCCCCACCCTTTGCCCCTGGGCAGAGGGCTCCCTGCAACTTCACTTCCCCAGAGCAGCATCTCATCCCAGATGGGACTTGAACCCACAACCTTCATGTTGATGATCAGAAGCTGAGCCATGAGGGGGCTTCTCAGCCCTTGCCCGGCTCTTTAGATGAGAGGGGAAGGTGTAGAACAGCAGAGCTTACCCAGCAGGACCTGCTCTTGGTAAGTCCCCCCAGGCCTGGGCTTTTCCCTGCTCCCCATCAGGGACTATACTGAGGTCCTGGGGCCAATGTGCTGGGGAGTGACTGTCTCCCACACAGCTGCAGCCTCAACAGTCATCTCAGCCTGTGTCCTTTCAAAGGGATTGGGCCCTTTGGGCTGCTGCAGCCCATCTTGGGAGGAGCTGGAGGTCTCGTACCACAGAGGTCTTGCAACAGTGACAGAACAAGAAAGAACGGGAGGAACCTGAGGCACTGTGAGGGGAGCTGACCTGGCTGAGGCAGGGCAGGGGCTGAACTGGGTGCAGAACCCAGGCGTCCTGGTTCCCAATCCCCGGCTCCAAGCACTTGATTCTCTCCCAACCTGTGTATGGAGCCCGGGTGTCCTGTCTCCCAAGCTCTGGTTACACAATTCATGGTGCTGAAACTACATGAGGACTGTAGTTGCTCCTTCTGGCACAGACTTCAGCTGTGCCAGATGAAACCCCAGAGAAACCAAGCTGGCAGGGCCACCCTTATCAGAACGTGGCTGCTCCCTCTGCCCCCGCAGCCCGACCTTCCTCTGACCCCAGCCACAAGTGCTCTGGACTCCACTGCCTTTCCCTGGCTCCCCTTACTCTCCTTGGGCCACAGTGCGTTCCAGCCAGCCCTGCTCCCAGTATCCCAGGCCCTGTGGATCTCCTGGCTGCCAGGACAGATCTCACTCCTCCCCCAGCTCTCTCCCCAGCTTCAGAAGCAGGTTCAAGGAGGTTCTCCCACCCCCAGCCAGCATGGCTTTTTCACCTCAGCCCAATTCTGTCTTTTTTTCCAAAGCCTCAACAAAGTGATGGGGTGGGGAGAGTCAGGCACAGCCCTGGGCCCTTCCATACTACAGCTGTCTGTGCTCTGACCAGGAGGGGGAACAGGGGGTTTATAACTGAGCCAGGCACCAGCCCTGACCAGACCTGGCTGCTTGGGTTATGCTCAGTGCAGAGGTGCACCTGCCCCTACCCAACCCTTTCCCTTGCTTGGTTACAGCAGGGATCACGTGTCTCTAAGGAATGAGCAGAGCAAGGACTTGGAAGTTTATTATTATACAAAGAATTTTAGTGCAATACAATATTGGAATTTTATTGCAATATAAAAACCAGTTCCATGGACAGACACCCCCACCCATGGATGTGACAATAGGCAGGGCCCTTTCCCCCAGAATGAGCCTGCGTTAAGCACCTACTGTACCCCTCCCACCTCAACCCATCTCAGCGGCATCCACATCAGCCCTAACCTGCTCCTCCCCACCAGACTGGTTTTAAAGGGCTCCCTGCCCCATGGGTTACACGGTCAGTGGAACCTCGCCTATGGAGGGGACTGGCATTTCCATCCTTCCCACTCGTGCCTGGTCTGGAAGAGCCTCTGCTGCACTGTCCTTCCCTGCAGGGGCCTATCACTTGCCCCAATCATGGCCTAGTTTTCCCTTCACCATCATTCACATACCATTGCCATCTCTGCCCTGCTCCAGCTGGGAGTGTCTGTCTTTTGGGCCCTTACCCCATGGCCCATAAGAAGAGACTGAGGTTGGGCCAGTGGGTGGTGGGAAATATCTCCTCCACCTCCCCTGCATATGGGGAGACACAAGAGCAGGGATCCTGGCACCTTCCCCTCCCACCAAGGGACTCAAGTGTTAACCCCTGACTCACATGGAGCAGCTGAGCATCCCCACAGCTTACCCCTGGGGAAATTGAGTCATAGACAGGGGGAGTGCCTGAGGGGGAGTTGGGTGAAAAGCTGGGTGGAGAACCTAAAACTCTTGAAGATCCTTCCAGTTTAACCACTAGACAATGCTCCTCTCCCACATATGGGACAAGAACCCAGGAGTCCTGGCTCCTAGCCACCCCATCACTAACCACTTAACCACACACATCTGGGAAGAGTCCTCTGAAATCCTTTAATCACCTTATTTCTACCCCAGAATGCAGAACAGACCCAGGCTTCTGAATCCACTCTCCCCTTACCTTGCCCTAACCACTACCAACCCTGCCTCCCCATAGCACCATGCCCCTACGGTTTGCTGAGCATGCCAGATCCCAGCCCCCTTGCCTGACTCCTAGCCTGACTCCCCCCACCTCGTAAAACCCCTGGCAACTAAGGAAAGCAGCAAAGCGTGGTAAAGGGCGCCTGGGGAAAAATGCCCTGTGCCTGCAGCAGGGCACAATTCACCCTGGCACCCAGGGAACCACCCAGGGTCCTCCATAGACACAGCTCTAACACATACAGGATGACACATCTGCCTGCAGGCAGCACTAGCTCTAGAGTTCTTCCTAGCTGGAAGCTGATGCCCTCTGGCTGGGGGTGCCCCCCAGATCTTCAGCCCCTCTGGGCATCCTGGGACATGGAGCGGGACAGGGAGCAGGGCAGGCCGCCCTTGCCAAAGCTGGGCCGGCTGGGCTGGATGACAGGGGGCAGCTCCTTGGTGATCTCGGCCACACCCGTCTTGTTTGGGCAAAGCCCATTGGCCTGGGTACCCCTGGCCAGTGCCTCCTCAAAGTCCAGCATGTTGCGCAGCTGGGGTGGGGTGGCCATCCGCTCGGCCTTAGCACTCAGGTCTGTTGGCGTGAAGATGGGCAGGGGCAGGACCCGCTGGTATCTGGTGTGTCGGGGGCCAGGGCTCCACCCAGGCGGCCCAGCCGTAGCACCTGCCAAGGTGATCGTTGCACCACGATGCGCGTCTCCTGCTGCTGCCAGAATGTCTCCTTGTGCCGGTCATTCACCTCCCGCCGGGAGCAGCTGGAGGGAAGAGGCAGCATTAGGGAGCTGTGGGCACAGCCCAGTGGGGCAAACCTCCCCCACCCCCTTCCCCAAGCCAGGGAACCCAGAAGAACCCCAGGACCCAAAGCGGTGACTGTCAGTGCCAGGGCAGGGGCAGCAGGTAGCAGAGCTGTGCTGGGGCAGGGAGATGGGGACAAAGGGGGTGTGATACTTGCCATTCCCCACTCCCACCTCCAGGGGAGAGGAGAGGGTGGGGGTCTACCCAGGAACAAGGGGAAAGAGGCAGACACAGGGGGATGGGCTGGGCTAGGCTGTGGGGGATACTGAGAGCAAGGTGCAGTGCTCTGCCCAGTGGATGTGACTCCCTCCCTGGGGCTGGCTGAGCATCATGGAAGGGGCTGAGGCAGGGCTACACTTTGCTTCTGAACCCTAGGCCACATCTCCACAGAGGCTCCCAGGGCTCCCTTCAGCCCTGTTAGTGAGATGCCTTTGGCCAAGAGGGGGCCACAGAGATGCTGGTACCTCCCCCCTGCCCCCCAACTTGGTGAGCCCATGCCATCACTCACCCCTTTTCGGGCCTGGTGGAGAGCGACAGGTCCTTCCACTCGGCCTGGAAGGACTCCTTCCGTCCCATGTCCTCCTCCCGCACCAGGCAGCCCAGCTCGGCTGCCGACAGCAGCCCTGCGCTGCGCAGCACCACGCTTTTGCCAAACATGGCTGTGTCCAGAGCCTGCTCCTCTGCCAGGTGTGTGTGCGCCTCCAGCCTGTGGGATTCAGCTACCCAGCCTGGGCATATATAGCCTCCCTGCTGCTATTTCTGATACCTGTGGCGTAAGGGGCTATATCTGTCCTGCACAGTCACTCTCCAGTGCTCCGGACACGGGACACTGCCTCAGTCTGTGTGTTACTGGAAACCCCCCACCCCCACTAGGGCTCCCATGAGACGTCAATATTTATACTCTTGCTAGCCCCTTCCCTCATGCAGCCTTTGGAAAGTCGAGGGGCTAATGCTGGGCCTCTCCGGACTGTGGAGCTTTGCAGGACTGTTCCTTTGCCTTTAAGAGCATGAGCCATTCTGCTCTGCTCTGCTCAGCACACAGGGAGAACTCAGGAGTCCTGGCTACCAACCCCTACCCTGCTCCCCCTCTCTTTACTCACAGCAATAACTCAAGACTTCTTTCCCACCAACATCCCCTAATCCTCTAGATGCTACTACTTTCCCTAAGCCACAGGCAGAACCTAGGAGGCCTGAGCCAGTCCAATCTCACTGCTCTAACACAGCAACCCTGCACCCCATTCAGAGCAGAGAATAGAACCCAGGAGTCCTGACTCCTAGCCCTCCACCCGCTCTCCCCTGTAGCTCTCAATGCTAAAAACTAGACCTGCGCTGAAAGGAAGTGAGCCAACTGTTAACCCCGGGGCCCCAGTACAGTCCAGATGCACACACAGAGGAGTGGAATCAGTGGGAGCTGAGAGCCCCATCCATGGCTGCAGGGGATCAGGTGCCATACAGCCCTGGTCTCCTAACAGGGCAGCACACCCAGCAGCTGCCCACTGTGTTACACCCTGTTGTTTGCAAAGGGGCATTGCTGCTGTAAATGCCTGTTATCCCACTTCACCCCCATGCCTGTGTGCCAGGGCTCCCCCTTCTCCCCCCCAACACACTTAGGGCCAATACCACACCTCCCCTAGGGAACACCTTGCTAAGGTAGCTGATAAGCCCAGGTGCTCAGTGGTAGGGCAGCTTCTGGGGGCTGAGACCCACCAAACTCAGCTCGCCCGTGGCTTAAGTCAAAGGCCAGGAGAAGATAAGCCAGGCACGCCAGGCCATGAAAAGGAAGTGGGAGCACGTGGAAAACTGAAGGAGGGAGAGGGGGTGGTGAAGGCAGGTTGGGTTTCTCATTGACGGGCTGGATTGGGCACCTGGCCTGGGCTGTGGAGTTGACGGCCTGCTGCTTGCTGGGCTTGGGGGATTAGTTCATCCCGAAACCTGACCCTGCTGTTCCTCATCCAGCAGCCCTCAGCTGGGGAGCAAGGGGCCCCACGCTCTGCAGGGAACAGATGAAGAGCATCCTGAGCTCTGCCTGGGGACGTCATGTGGAAAACATCCCCTCAGCTGGGATAGAATGTACTAGGACACCCAAAATGCCCTCCCACACTGGAAGGGAACATGTGAGTATATGTATGTGTGCATGCGTGCGTATACATGCACACATGCGCGTATATGGAGCTTCCCTGGATGACAGGGCTCCCTGGCGAAGGGGTGCTGTAGCTCATGACTGACTCATATTTCCAGCTCAGAGCTTCAGGACTCAGTGCAGGGGATTTACGTCCAGAAGGTGGGTAGAAACTAGTGCGGCGATTCTTAACCAGGGTGCCACAGCATTGTAGGGGCACTACCAGATTCTTTGAAGGGTGTCTCAAAGTGTGAGATGATAAAGGAGGTATGAGGAGATAAGCAGATAAGGGCAGGCTCAGGTTTGTTCCTGCCTGAGCAATCCCCTATGCCCACAGCCTGGCCCCTCTGCAAGGAGGTAAGCACTAATAGACATAGATTAGTTTTTGAAATTGGACGCCACTCAGTTCACAAATGATATGGAGGGGTGCCTTGTGGCCAAAGAAGTTGAAAACCACTGAACTAATGTCTGGAAAAAGGGACCTGGGAGCTAGAAAACCTGGGTTCCCTACCCAGTTCTGGGAGGAGGAAAGATCTAGTGGTAGAAGAGGCAGGCTAGGATTCAAGACTCCTGCCTTCTAGTCCTAGGTCGGAGAGGTGAAACTAGCAGTTACAGTAGGGGACTGGGCACTGGGGCTCTAGGTCCTGCTCTGAGGAAGGGGAAAGGGAAAGGGAGATAGTAGCAACCGGACCATTTCTCTACCAGGTCCACAGAAATCTCCTGTTCCTTTCAGGCTTCAGGTTTACATTTTCTTCCTGAAAAAGCTCATTTCCAACACTTTTCTTCCAAGGCTGGCTGATGTTTTGGAGAGGGAGGCAGTTACAAGTGGAACCCCTCACAGACCCACCTCTGGCATGGATCTCGCCAATGGCTTGAACACTACAGCCTGGCTCAGGAGACTACTCTGCAGGCCCGAGTCCAGTCTAATCACGTTGCTGTTACTGGGACACCGGAGTCAACACCTGGGGTCTGGCAGGAAGGGCTGTGGAATCTCAAGGGGCTTCTTCAGGGCACATGTGTACACCTCCACCCCGGCCAGGAGCACCCACTCCCTAGGTAGCAGCCCAATGCAATGGAAAACAGCTGCTGCATGGGGTTTGCCTCATGCTACTCTAAGTCTAGGGTGTGCCAATGGCCACCAATCCATGCACAGCTCTTCTGGTGGCCCTGGGGCACTCTCCTGGCATTTGCCAAGGAGAAAGTGAGCAGAGTGTGTGTTCATGGCAGTCCTCTCAAGCCTGATCAGAGATGGTATAGACCAGGGGTGGCCAACCTGTGGCACAAATGGCACAGGCAGCCTTTGTGTGTGGCACGCAGCAGATCAGGGAGTGGACAGGCAACACAGAGGCAGAAAACAGAGCAGCAGATCAGTCAGGGACAGCCGGGCAGGGAGCAGAAAGCAGAGCAGCAAGTCAGGCAGAGGAAGGGGATCAGAGTAGCACTTGAGGAGGGTACAGGACTAATTTGTGACACTCCTGCAAAAAAGATTGGCCCCCACTGAAAGAGACCCACTCCAAGTGGCTTCCTGCCCTCAGTAAGAAGATAACAGACTGAGCAGGCCAGGGAGAACATGAACCGGCTGACTCCATCTGGTCTGGGTTAGTGGATGGCAACTCCAGCTCTGTGGTTTAGCAGACAGTTCTGGGGGTCTGCAGATCCAGACTCTTCCCTCAGCAGTGAATTCACGTGGCAGGAGGTGGTGGACCTTCGACTATCCCTGTCCCAGTAGCCTCCTCCTCCCACAACAGACAGCACTGAAAGCAACCACCCCTGGCCCTGCCCCAAAACAGCCAGCTACTAGCTAATCAAAATGCATTTTTCACCCCCTGCCAAGCCTGGCTCAGCTGGGATCGCTCCCTTTTAATGGCCTTTCGCTGACATAATTTATGGGCTGAAAAGCCTTTTCCAAAACAGCCTGAAAGCATGTGGGGCTGATAACCTGTTCCAGGCCTCGTGTTATCTAGCTGCGCAGAGATATTTCACAGCCACAATTGACAGGGCACTCATGGCTCTCCCCTCCACTCCCCGCTAACTCCATTACTGTCTTGGTTTGCATTCAGCTGGTCCAATTAGCCCTTTCCCGTCAAATGCAAAAGGTTGGGGGTGGGGGGTTGCAAAGGAGATTGGGCTGCCCAATGGGATTATTGGAGAGGAGCATTTGTGGGTTCCTCCCTGTTTCAGGGGCCGAAATGAGCTAGGAGGCTGAGAGTGATGAGGAGAAGCAGGCAAGGCCCTGGGACAGGTTTCCCCCTCCCACACTGGCAGCACCAGATCCCAGTGCCCTGAACTGGTGCTGGGAGTGGTGCTAGTTGCAAGCTCAGCCCCAGTACAGGCAGCACTAAGGAGACCCAGAAGAATGACAAGGGGCTTGTCCCATGTGTGTAAACAGGGAGGCACTCCTGTAGGGCAAGGCACTGCAGACAGGCCAGAATTTGGGCTCAGGTGTGTTTGATGCACGGAGGCTGGAATCTGGGGCTGTCATAAAGCCACCGGGTGGTTAGGGGCAGTGGAAATTTCTGGTCATGAGTGGCCTGGAGCAATGGAGCTGAGGGGTCAGGGGGCAACCAGAAGGGACTGAGGAGGATCAGCAAAACTGTTGGGGGTGAATCCCAGGACTGGGATGGCAAGAGGGATAGTAACTGGGAATGAGGGGCATCAGCAGAGCTGAGTGGGGGACACCATGGCTGGGCTTGCAGTAGGGGAGGGGGCCACTGAGCCAGGACAGAGCAGCCTTAGCAAAATCTACCCCCCCCGTTCTCACAAGCATCCAATTCATTTGCAAAGAAATTGTACTAATTACCAACCAAGCCCGAAGCAGCTGGAGAGCTGTGTCTGGAGAGGCAGCTCTTCCAACAGAGCCCCGGCCCCTGGCGCTGACACTAACCTGGTTAGGGTGGATGGACGGCCACAATAAAGTTGCCTTTCAATACACTTGGCAAATGATCATCCGGTGTGAGATAAACTAATCTGCCCACCCTGGACATATCTTCATTAACTTCCCTACAGGTCCCTGCCGTGGTTCCCTCCCAGCTCACCCTGGCCTGTGCACTGGAGCTGTGGGTAGAGGCATGGGGGTGGGTAGCGAGAGAAATAGCATCGATTTCCATCCTCCCTGCAGGGAGCACCAGATCCTGGTGTGCGTGCGGCCCTAATTTGATTGGGCCCAATTAGTACATTGCGACGCCCTGAGCCACATGAGGAAGAGACTATAAAGGCAGCTGCCTCGGCCCCAGCCGGGGCACAAAGTGGCCAGCCATGAGCAGCATTGCTGCCGTTGGGGAGAGCTACCAGAAGTTCAACCCCCGTGCCTACCTGCAGAACAACTACATGCCCCCCCGTGCTGATTTCACCTCTGAGGACTGTGTGGTGCCTTGGAAGCTGCGATGTCTCGCTGAGGCCTTTGCTACAGGTGAGTGTTTGAGAGGGGTGGTGGGGCAGGCATGAGCCTATCCCAGTCCTTGCTTTGACCAAGGGCTTTACGAGCATCAATGACCAGGCTGCGCCGGGAGGTGGGACAGTGGGAACATCTCCTTTTTTCCTCATTGGGGAAACTGAAGAACAGACTGGTGACACCACTAAGTCAGTCAAAGAAGTGATGGCTTGCATGGGAATGGGACGCATGAGTCCTGGCTGCCAAACTCATGCTCTAACCTCTGCACCATGTTCCCAATCAGAGCAGGGGTGTAGCATCTAAGTGTTTTGGCTCCTACACTCAGGCTGGAACCATTACACCAGGGGTGTCAAAGGTACAACACACAAACTGGATCCAGCCTGAGGGGATGTCCCATCCAGCCTGCCAGCTTCTGCCAGGCCAGGGAATTTGGGGACAGAGCTAATGGGGGCACCGCCTGCAAAGAAGCCAAGGCCCTGGCACCCTGTTGGACCTGGCCATCAGGAGCAGGGGTGAGCAACAGCTGTACAACACAATCCAGCTCACCCTGCAGCCACCTTGGGCTTCCACCACTTGATCCATCCCTGTTCACCCCACCACCACTTGCTCTGCTGCCACCTCTCCTGGCTCTACAACCTTTGTCCCTTGTCTTGCAGATCTAGCCTACAAGGAGCCTGTGGGAC
>NW_005842040.1:1797160-1809202 GCF_000455745.1 Alligator sinensis | reverse complement strand
TAAGTGTGTTATTGCATGAGACTTGGCGCGAGGTCAGCAGAACCTTTCAGGTTGCAAGACAGGCTGGCTACAAAGGCAGAAGCAAATGCTTCTCTCTGTACCTTAAATACTTGTATAGAACTTTCTGTAACTAATAAGAAGCTGTTTCCACATGACAAGCCACAAAATACTACAGCCTGAGTTGGAGACGCCTGCATTACATTGTGTTCCCTTTTCAGAGCAGGGATGCAGAACCCAGGAGCCCTGGCTTCCATTTCGCACCATCCCCATTGAAAGCTGCCAGCATTGCTCTTGTATCGTTTCTATAGGATTAACTGTGCTGCAGGTACTGTGGAGACTGTTAGGGCTCCCTCCCTTCCCAAGGTAACCCACAGGTTACACGCCAAGGTAAAACAGCAAGTGTAACTTTTTTTATTGCAAAAACAACATGCATTAAATCAACACCGCAAGCTTACAAGCCGCTAGCGGGTCGGGCTGGAGGAAAGGCATTCCCCACCCTGTTCTAAGTTATTACCTGATGGGTCTCGGGAACCCCACCCTGCGGCCCAGGTGGGTCTCGGGAACCCCACCCTGCGTCCAGGGTGGGGAGACTACCTCCTTTCTCGGGTCCTCAGCCTTGTCCTCCCCGAAGCAGTTCCGCTCAGGGCCCAGGTTTTCTGACTTTTATACCTTCCTTCTCGTTAACTATCTCTTTCAGAAGGGGGTTCACTTTTAGCCTCACTGCCTTTCTGGGATTAGAGCCAAGCCATTATCTCATTTTGCAAAGCTGCCATTTCTAAGTAAAAGCTGTTATCTTTAAGTTCCTCTTGGGTCAGGATTTCCAGGGCCGTTGGTCAGGCAAGGACATTTCCCCCCTTTTTTTTTTCTTATTTTTGTCTTTGCATATCAGCAAACAGCAGCAGATGCATTAGGTCATTATCCCGTGGCTTCTAGGTTCCGTGAAGCTGGCCCCCCCTTCGGGGTGTTAGCTTGGCCTCCTCCCAGAAGCCTCTCTGGGACAGGCCCCACAGAGACCAAGGTGACAGTGGGTCTTACAGCCTCAGTAGCATCCACCAGCTCAAACCACCCTGCTCTGGGTCTCTTATTACTGGGGAAGACTGAAGAGTCTAGGACAGTGGTTCTCAACCTTTTTTTAGAATCAAGGTACTTCACAAAAATGCCAGCTCTTAGCTTTTGCTTGTTTTTTGACTACAGAAAAATACTACCGCAATTCTTCCATTGCAAACAACTCAGAAATCCCACAGCAGGGCAGGGTGTTTCCCATTTGAAATCACTTGAGTTTATCTTGTGAATCACATCTGTATACCTAACAGTACTAACATTGTATAACAGCCTGCAGCACCCCTGAAAGGGTCTCGGGGTACCCCAGGGTGCAGTGGCACCCTGGTTGAGAATCACTGCTCAAGGACATGGGCTCCAATTCTTCTCTCTGATACACCACTGCAGCCCCACCGACATCAGTGGGTGTGACCAAAATATCCTTCCTTCTTATAATTTTCATATTGACACACGTCTCTCCCCTAGGTGAAATCCACGGCCACACCCTGATAGACATCGGCTCTGGTCCCACCATCTACCAGCTCCTGAGTGCCTGTGACCACTTTGAGGAAATCATTGCCACTGACTACCTGGAGGTAAATCGTGAGGTCCTCCGGCAATGGGTGCAGGACAAGATGGATGTCTTTGACTGGAGCCCCTACATCAAACATGTCTGCAAGATTGAGGGCAGAGGGTAAGCAGTGGTCAGAGTATGGCATGGGTGGACACCGGGCTGGAAAGGGTGCCAGGGCCAAGCTAACAGCATTGCAAGCAGATTGAATGGACTGGGTGGTGGCAGGGTTGAGGCTGGCCTTGTCTGCATTTACCTGTGTCTGCCCCCTGAAGCGTACTCTGGGAAGGACCAGAGACAGCAGGGGCTGGCAGAAGGCATGGGAGCATCTACATGTGCCTGCTGCCAGCTGCTGCATGGTGCCAGAAGCCTTCCTCCAGGCAGCAGAGGTGGTATAACCCTGCCAGCAAGACACAGGGCTCTGATGTCCAGAGGTTTGGGTGCAGACACACTGTAAGGAGACCTGTGGCCTTTGTGACCAGGAACAGGAATGAGGGGATCCACTGCGCTGGGGGGCTGGGTAGCGTTGGAGACACCAGGCAGCTCAGCCTAAAACCCCAAGCTCTGGCTGAATTTTTAAGTCAATGGAGATACTTCCAACGCTGGGGGGGATAGGACCTGTTGCTATTTGCTAGTTAGGAATGGATAAGAGGAAAGTGGGGATGGAGCTGCAGGGATGTGCAGATGGGGTGGTGAGCAAAGGAGAAGGGACTGGTGGTGTCCTGTCAGCTTGCATGTATCACAGGTGGGGGCCCCCCATACAAAGAGTCTATGACCCCCCCAGCACTAGCCGTGGTATGATATGCACTTACCATAGTAGGACACGTACGCAGTCACAGTGATATGCAGTTGCACATGCAAACAAATGGGCACTGGGTCATATATACATGCTCTCGTATTCACACTCATGCCATCTCTCTCTGTCATGCTCAGCTGCACGCACACACATGCATACTAACAGTTTTGCAGATTCAGATTCACACTCACACTAGAGTCATAGAACCACAGGGTTGGAAGGCACACACAGAGTAGGTGGTCCGAGTCCCAGCCCTAAGGCAGGGATGCTCCTCCTAAATCGTCCTTGTCCAGTGCTTGTCCACCCTCCTCTTGAAAACCTCCAATGCAGGATAGTCCGTATGGCCTCCCACACCAAGTCACACTCCCTCCAATTCACACTCATACCCATATGGTCTGACACACACATTCCCACTCTCCCCTCTTTGCTCTATAAGTGAGTCCAGGCCCATGACTCCTTCACTCACCAAGTGATGCTTCCCATATGCATTCATCTCCCTTGTGTGCCTGTAGCACAAATCAGACTCAACATGTTTGTTAATGCCCCTTCCCTGTGACCAGCTGAGTCTCCCTCCCCAACCCCTGCCATGCCCTCTCTCATGGGCAGCCCTGATTCTTTCCTGGCTCACACAGGGAACAGTGGAAGGAGAAAGAGCAGAAGCTGAGAGAGAAACTGAGGCAGATCCTGCCCATTGATGTCCACCAGCCCAACCCGGTGGGCTCCCCACTCCGCCAACTAGCTGATGCCATGGTTTCCACTTTCTGCCTGGAGGCTGTGAGCCCCGACCGGCTGAGCTTTGAGCGAGCCCTGAAGAATGTCACCTCGTTGCTCAAGCCAGGGGGGCACTTCCTCCTCATCGGAGCCCTGGAGGAGTCCTTCTACCTGGCTGGGGAGGCCAAGCTCTCAGTGGTACCAGTGAGTGAGGCCGATGTCAAAGAGGCCTTGACCAAGAGTGGCTACAAGATCCATGACTTCCGTTCCTACATCATGCCTCCCAGCCTGAAGATTGGGGTGGACGATGTGAACGGAGTCTTCTTTGTCCATGCGCAGAAGCAGCCTGTGGTGTAAGATGCCGGGCTGGGCAGGGCAATACTCTTGCTCTTGACTAAGATAGATGTGCAGCTTCGGTAGCTAGATAAAACCCATGATAGGCAGATAATCCCCCCAGTGCATGATCCTCCATTAACACCCCCCCCACATCAGCTACATCACTCATGTCCTTGATATATTTGGCAGCGAAGGGGTAAGCAGGCAGGTGAATTAGGGGTCCCTTAGTATATTCTAAGCTTCTATTAACAACAAGGGCTGTGGGCAGAGGCTGCCTGTTCCCAAATAGGGAGCATGTAAGGCCTAGCTAGGTTTTGGGAGCTATGATAGTACAGAAGATGGGGGCAGCCTTCCCTAGGTTTAGATGTTTAAAGTGAGATCATCTTCAATTCATGCATTTGCAAAGCATCTGCTGCTTCAGCAGCTGAGTATTTATCAGACGTAGCAAACCAGCCAGGCCTTCTGCGGGCTGCAGCAGCACTTGGTATTTTCCTGCTTCCTACCCCGGCCCCAAGTTAGCACCCAGGGGAGCTTCCCCAGTCACCCCAACGTAGTTATTATACTGGCACGTACAGAGCACTCTCTTAGGTTCAGTGTGCTTATAGGACATCCTAAAACTATTCTGCATCCCTCAGAACAAGAGGAGAGCTGCAGGCTTGTTCATAGATGGGGAAACCAAGTCACAGAGCTATTAAAGAGGGGGTGATTACTTGAAAGAAAGAGATTTAGAGCTGCTATTAGAAGTCCGCTGCTTCCCACTTCTGCTCATTCATTCCTCCCCCCACCTGACTCAGCCTCATCGTGCATGATATACAGCAACCTTTGGGCAGAGCAGACCAGCCACTAGTGTTCAGCATCAACTCCAGAATAATTTCTAAGAGGCAATGGAAAAGGAGTGTATTCCCAGTTCCAGGAAGGGAAGTTAGCAGTAACAAGACTAGTAATGAAATCACTTTCATAGTTGCACAGAATATAACTGTCTGAGCTAGAATTTCACTGGGATTCCTGGGGCAGAATTAGCAAAGTTCATGGTCTGATGCCAGTCCGACTGATCAGGAATTGAAAGGAAACTCAGAGACTGATATTTTGAGAGTGAGTTAAAAAAGAAAAAGAAAAAAAAAGCCTGGGAGAGTCTTACACGAAGCTAAGTATTTTTATGACATTCTAGTGACTGCATATGCTGATTTTGTGGCAAACTGTGTTTTCCAAGCAGAGGTATGTTTGAGATACAAACTCTGTGCCACAGCTCTATTGCATGAGAATCCAATGAAAATAAAACCTATGACCTGAACGCAAGTGAGCTGTTTAGTTTGACTATCTCCATTGGGCAAAAGCACCTGGAAGAGCTCTTGAGAGGTCACACTGTCTTCCCTTTTCCCCAAGGCATGATCAGCCAGCTGCCAGGAATGGTTGAGATCTGTTTGCCTAACCTGTTCTTCGACAGCTCACCTCTCCTTTGGTGAATCCTGACACTGCTAAACCATCCTTCTGATAGAAAGCTTTTCTAACATCCAACTGAAATCTCTTTTGCTGTAATTTAACTCCATCACTTCCCGTCGTAGATACAGTCCACCCTCATTCCACGAGCCACCAGGGACCTCAGCTGGTGGCTCCTCCACGAAGCCATCTCCACAGGCATATACCTGGCATGATGCAGGGACATCCCCAACACCTGCCCCTTCTGACACCCTGGCACATGTCTACCTTGAGTGCGTCAGGCTGCAGCCTTTTTAGCAACTCCTCAAGAACCTTTTGCCAAAGTTCTGGCTGTATTACTCCCCGCACCTTTTCATTTATGCGCTCCCCATCCCTGGCCCCACCAAGTCCTGGGACCTCCTGGTCAACTTCCTCCTGGCTCTGGCTAAGCTGGCTATCTATCTGACCAGAAAGGAGGCTCTGGCCAGGGGGAGGGAGTACCCCTAGTGACTGTGGGTCTTCCAGTCCATCATTCGCTCACATCTCTGGGCAGGGTTTCAGTGGCTCCTTGGAGAGCTTGTGTGTGGGCCCAGGCCCACAGTGCCCTGTGTGTCCCAACCTTGGTCCATCTTAGATGGAATAGGCATGGAGAACACAATTCTTTTCTCCCTCTTCTTGGCAACCTTTTACATGTTTGGCACGTTATCCTGTCTCACCTCACATCTGTTAGAAAAAGCCTAAAAAGCAGGTGAGATTCTATAAGAGTGTGAAGTGGTTAGGATTACTGCTCAAAAGACTTTTAAAATGCAAAATCTTTAACTCCACTCCAACCCTTCTAAAGTTTTGTACAGGAATTCTCCCCTTCCCCCTGCCAGCCAGCACATGGCATTCTTCCCCAAATTAATCCTCTTTCTAAATCACTCTCCAAAATTGTTTGGAAGCTAAAAGGCTAAGGGGCAGCATTTTGCAGAGAACCTGGTCACTGAGAATCTTAACATTAAGAAACATCCAAGCTTCAAAGGGCTTTTTACTTTTTTGTATGGTCCCCTGCTATTGTCTAAGGAAGGGGTCAGCAGCATTTTGGGAACAGTGGAAAGAACCCAGCATTGTCCAGAGATTCCTACCCAGCCATTTGCCACCACCCAGGCATTATGCAGGCAAAGCCCCACACGGCCAAATCACTGCTGATATCTAGGCTTTGTGACTCTTGCTGGATCAATTCTGGCCTGGGGGAGGGGGGGCATGGGCACCAACTACTAGCTTAAGTTCTGCTGTCTCTTGTCTCTGGCAGATGGCCCAAGACAAAAACTGCACACAGAGTCCACAAGTTGCACTGAGAAGGGGTAGTTTAAAGGACTCCCTGCCTAGTTTTCAGAGGCAAGAAGATACCCACACACCTCGACTGAAAACGGGAACAGCAGTGACTCAGCACCTTTGGAAAAATTAATATATTTTTGGAAAAATATGTATACACTTCAGCTCACAAAGCTACCTATTTACTGTCTGCAGTGACTGGTCACATTCCCACTTCCCCCTCCAGAAATACCAGGTCTTAAACTGCACTGGAAAGAGCCCATGGAGCTTATAGCCACTTTCCAACCCCAGGAAACTTCAGGGCCACTTTGGATCTGGCACAGCTCTATTGCTTGGAGTTAGCGCATTCATAGAGGGCAGGTTTACCAAGTGCACAGAGGGAGTGGAAGGAATTTCAGGCTTGGAATAAATCTTGAGATATTAAATCCTACCTTCTGTCCAGTGGCATTGCAATGAGCTTAGAGGGATGTGGCCTCCACATTGACGTTAGCAAGTCTAATGTTACTAACTAACCGTGGTACTTACATTGTGCCAGTCACTGCGGTATGCAAGCACTGGGTACAGGACAGAAAGCCCTGTTCGGAGGGATCAGTTGATCCCCGGCTGAGCTTAGGTGGAGCTTCCTCTTCTATGGCTTTGCCCGCTGTTGGAAAAAGGCAGATCGCTGCTGTGACTGCCTAATTTATTTCCCTAGGGAGGAATTCCAAACAGAGCAGGCAGGCAGCATTAAAGAAAGCAATTTGGTCTGGACTTGGAGGTGTTGGAGTCTTAAGTGAGAAAGCTTCCCTCTGCCCGTAAGGATTGGCTACCCATTGCTCCTTTCCATCTCTGTCCAGGAATATGTAATGAAGAGCGGGGCTGTGTTAAGAGTCTTTGGATTTGATTGTATGAAGTTGCCAGTGAGCATCACAATCGCGTCAGCTGAACAGCAGGAAATCGACAAAGCCATGGAAAGGGAGTGGAGCTGAATAGAATTTTAACGTATATATAAACCCCGAGCAGAGCCCCTGGGCTGATTTCACAGCCTCCCTTCCAGCCCTTGTTGATGCAATTTAGAGAGGGGGAGGCTGTGATTCTGCTCCCATCAGGCTTCCTACAGAGAAATCCAACCGTTTGCAGTTGCAGTGTAAGCCAGCTTGACCACTGGGCCTGCCCCTCCTAAAGTTAAATGCTGGCCAGGGGCTTTGAATCCAGCCCTGCTGATTCCTTCTCACCCACTTACTCCATGTCAGTTGTGCTTTCCAGCCCAACCCAATAACTAATACTTGCTCCAAAAATATCAGCACGTCCTGGGTGGATGCTTGCTTCCTTCCTTTTTGTGCAGGTGTTAGACAGGGCGACAATGTCACTAGCCCAGCCCCAGTCCCCAGCTGGCTGCCCCACCATGCTCTGCTCAGTTCAAGATTGGAAGCACAGCTCAGGAATTAAGGGCTTGGTGTGGAGTTACAGGTGTAATGAGCAGGTTTTGCAATCTGGGTAGCAGATCCATTCCTGCACTCCCTCTTGAGTCAGTGCCTGGGGCACAGACAACTATAAATTTTGGTGCCCCGAGTGGAACTTGTGTGGGGTGGGGGGGAAGAGCACTAATTTGTTACACCTGGAGCAGCCCCCCCCCTCCCCCACCACAGAAACCCAGCTAAAGAAGCTTCACATTACCCAGCTGTAAGAGGGCCTTACCTGCCCTGGGGAATCAAAGACCCCTGCTACATCCCTGCATCTGGCTCCTATTGCTGAGCAGTGTAGGAGTGCTCCTGGTTGGTTTCTAGGGCTAGGTGCCACAGGGCTGCTCCTGCACTGTCCTGGCACATGGTTCTTATAGCCAGGAGGTACAGGGCTTCTCCAGCTTGGCTCCTACAATAGGGGCAAAGATTCTGAGGGAGGGGGGCATCATTCCAGTGACCTCCCCCCACAACTCAGTGTCTGGGATTGGTGCCCCTCTTGCCTCCCCTGTCCCCGGTTACACTACTGCTGGGGCTGGTGCCCTTGTTATGCACCCATAGTAGTTATGCTACTGTTTGGAGCTGCTAAAATAGGACTCATTTAGACAGAAATAGGGGGTGAAGGGATGGGAGGAAATCAGATGAAGGGTAGCAATGATTAGATTAATTATAATTTTATTTCCAGAGAAACCATGACCAAATGCAAGACAGACACCCGAGATGGTTCGCAAACCACATCAAATAAAAATAGGCGACTTGACCCAAGTCTAATACAATGAAATGATCAAACTCCAAAAGAGCCAATTTAAAGAGAGACAGCAACAGGATGCAAGAATCACGTTCACATCCCCAGGGATGAGTGATTTGATCTATACAAGGCCTATAAGGTCTGCCTCACACTTATATCCAAGACTGCACCCTTCATTAAAAAAAGAAAAGGATTATTTCCACATGTATATATTATTCCCATTACCCCCACCTGGGTATTGAGGAAGGAAACATCTTTGAACAAAAATGAGATTAAAAAAAATTAAAAGAAATGAAACCCACAACTCTGTGCTCTTTCTTCCCCAGCAGCAAAACAGCTGCTCATGCCATCAGTCCTCTCAGGTCACCTTCAGCCCTCCTGTTACAAGCACAGCTAAAGGGGCTGGCAGGGCAGATGCGCTAAGAGAAGGTCAGGTTATTTTCCACGTGGAAACAGATGTAACATTTTGGGGGTAGCAAAAAGGATGATGGGACAGGAACTGATTGTACAATATGGTAGGTTGGCAGAGAGCTGTATGGTATACATGGGAGGGTGGCAAATCCAGCCTGCAGCAGGAAAGTGCAGGCTGTGGAAGGACAGGGAGGTATTTTTTTTTAATCTTCTGCCTCTAAAATTAGACACTCAGAGCTTTAAATAAGAAGTTAACCCACCTTTCCAGAAGGCAGGGGTGGGGCTTGCTGCAAGGGTCAGTGTCTCTCACACACACTTCCTTCAACTGTATTTCAAGGCACTTCCATTGCCTTGAATGCAACCAGTTGTTTCACACCCACCTCACCCCAATCTGTTCCTCTACAGAATGCCCAAGTGAAGCCTCAGCAACAATCCTGCAAGCTATTCTGAATGTCTCCATCATGCATTAGAGCACCCACGTGGAAAGCTTCAAGGAGAAGAGAGTTTAGAGATCAGCCCCTCCAGTGCAACAGGAGTTTAACTGGCCTGAAAGCATTTTCTCTGTGGGAAGAATTTCTTCTAGGTCAGGGGTGTCAGACTCAGTTAGCACCCTGGGCTGGATCCAGACCCATGTCCAGCAGCATGGCAAGAGGCACTGGTGTTATCCCACTCCTCTCCTCCCTGTGGCTACCTGAGCTGCTATGTTCATGCAGGGAGCTGGGGGACAAGGGGGCAGGGAGGAGGGGGTTAACGCCACTTCTACTTGCCCTACTGCTGAATTCCTAGCCCCTCCAGGACCTCTGAGACAGCTGCATGGGCTGGATGCACCCTGCAGCTCGTATCTGACACCCTTGTCCTAGGCAGTATGAGCTCCTACTATAGCCCACGAAATCTTTGCTCTTACTCAAGAGTTGGCCTGCCCTGTTATTGCAGCATTGATTTGATATAGCAGCCAGGGCCTAGCCTCTCAGATCCACCCACATAAAGATTAGCCCTTCTCTGCTTGCAAAAAGTAGGTGCTCCCAAAACTCCAGGTGCCAAAGACTGTACTGTTTTGCTACCTACATCCAGGAGGGCGATATATGCTAGGAAATAAAACTGCCAAATCACATAGTTTTCCCTTCCTCTGCTCTGGATACAGACCTGCAGAGTTATAGTCCTTTGCCAGTGGCTCCTGTGTTACAGTCTGGCCCGAGTTTCTGTTGTGAAGCAAGATGAATGAGGGAGGCCAACTTATTCATAGATTCATAGACTGTAGAGTCGGAAGGGACCACAATGGATCATCGTGTCCGACCCCCTGCCCCTGGCAGGAAAGAGGACCGAGGTCAGATGACCCCAGCCAAGTGACTATCTAGCCTCCTCTTGAAGACCTCCAAGCTAAGTGATAGCACCACCTCTCTTGGAAGCCCATTCCAGATCCTGGCCAACCTTACTGTGAAAAATTTCTTCCTAATATCTAACCTAAATCCACTCTCAACTAGTTTACACCGGTTATTCCTAGTCACTCCCTAGGGCGCCCTAGTAAACAGCGTGTCACCTATTCCCCATTGACCTCCCCTAATAAATTTATAGGCGGCCACAAGATCTCCCCTCAGCTGTCTCTTGTGAAGGCTGAAGAGATTCAGCTCTCTCAACCTCCCCCCGTAGGGTGTTTCCCGAAGGCCACTAATCATGCGAGTGGCCCTCCTCTGGACCCTCTCGAGATTCTCCGCGTCCCTCTTGAAGTGTGGCACCCAAAACTGGACACAGTACTCCAACTGCGGCCTGATCAGTGCCGCATAGAGGGGGAGCATCACCTCCTTTGATCTATTAGTCATGCACTTGCTAATGCACGACAAGGTGCGACTGGCCTTGTTGATGGCCTCGTTACACTGCCGGCTCATGTTCATCTTGGAGTCAATTATGACTCCAAGATCCCTCTCTGCCTCCGAGGTGCTGAGAAGGACACTCCCCAACCTATAGGTGTGCTGGGGGTTCCTCCTTCCCAGGTGGAGTACCTTACATTTATCCTATTTCTCTCTGCCCATTGATCTAACCTGTCCAGGTCAGCCTGAATCTGCTCCCTGCCCTCCAGTGTACTAACTCCTTATAAACTCCTTAGGACAGATGGCCTGGGAGGATGGGACCTGGTGAGCTGATCAAATCCAGGGCCTGCCCGTGTTCCTACCTTTTATTACTCAAGGGTGTTAGTTTTGTTTGATCATCCTGAGCTTCTCACAAAACACTGGGGACCCAATAAAAAAGTGTCACCTACTGCATGGGGTTTATTCTTGGGCAGAGGTAGAGTTTTAGAATTAGCAAGTAGGTAGGCAGGGCTTGGAATTTCTTCAGGCATGCAAAAGGTGGGGTGAAGTAAGACTGACGACCAGCCAAGGGAAACCTATTGGGTGCAAAGTAAGTCCTGGCCAGTGGGACACAGACACAACAGAGGGGCAGTGGGCAGCTGCAGTAAGAGTTTAGGTTTTGAAAAATAAAGCAAAGCAGCGTGAGGAGACAGACAGACGGTGCCTGCCTGGGTGAGAGGTGGTCCAGTCACACATGCGCGCACACACACACACACACACACAAAATGTGGTTGCACAGAGGGTGAATCCCATTAACATCAATTTTGTAGAGCTTCTGATTGTTACCAGGATACTCCCACCCTCTTCACAAAGGGACTCTTCCTTTTCTCATCTGGACTCCAACTTTGCAAAACAGTCATGTGCACAGAGACACACATACCCCACTTGCCACTCATACAGCAAATTAAACACCACAGCCCCATGTCAGCCAGAAGTCTTGGCTTCTGGTGCCTTCCAAGGTTTTAAATGGAAGTAGAAACTGTCCCATATGCTCTCAAGAGTTCACAGGCAGCCAGGGGACATTCAGGTAAGGCAGGGATTCTCTAGGAAACACCTGAGGCTTGACAACGGAGTATCCAGCAGAGACCAGCAGGTTCTCTAAACTGATGTGCCACGCCCTTCTCTAATGGCACTGAGGTGGATGGATGCCACCAGCTTTCCACTTCCAAATGCAAGGATCTGTGCAGCAGGGAGAATGCAAAGTAGCCTGGCTCTGGTCTCCAACAACCTTGCACAAGCAAGATCAAGGAGCTGGAAACACCAAACAGGCTGGCAACGACCGCCACCTAGTGCCAGTACAGCCGCATGGCAAGTGCCATGGCAAAAAGGGGCCACCACTCTCCAACATCGCTGACTTAGCAAGGGAACCCTTGGTCCTTTGGCAATCTATCAGAAAAGGCACACAACAACCCCCCCCC
>NW_005842040.1:1794724-1797129 GCF_000455745.1 Alligator sinensis | reverse complement strand
ACAAAAACCCCCCCACCCCCCCCCCCCCCCCCCCCAATCAATGCAGCATTCCTGGGGTCTCTGCTTTAACACACAATTCCCCAGCACTCTAGGATTCCCCTCATGAAGTCCTTATCCTGTTGGGTACAGCAGTCTACCACCTGATACAGTTACAGCAGGGGAGAGGGCTGGGGTGGGGTGTGTAGCAGGAGCCAGGATTGCCGTGTGGCACACAACAAATTTCATTGACACTTTGATCTGGGCAACTCAGCAACTAGTAAGTGCTGCAGAGACAAGGGAATCTGCAGGACCTGCTCCCTCCAGGGCAGGTGCTTTCTCCCCTTCCCTCCAGTTAGGACACACTGGATAGCTTTGCAGCATCCAAAAATTCACAACTAATCAACGAAGGAAAAGTGGAACCTTCTGAACCTGCCCCACATTTCACACTAGAGCAAGTTTTTCAAAGACTGCACAAGCATCTAGATTCAAACACTTCTTATCTCACAAGAGGTGAGACGTGCCTACCCAAGGACCCCACAGCCTCTGGGAAGACAGACCTCTCAAGTGCTGAAGGTGCCTTCACTGCTTATAATCAAAGGACAAAAGATTAAGGTTTACAGCACAGCATAAATCCAGGCTACCCAAGGACACCCTGGGCTATCCAGCATTTTTAAGATTAACAATAATCCCTTTTCAGCAAGCAATGACGCTGTGGACCTCAGAACTTCATGATCAGATGTCTCCACAACTTGCTCTTGTTATCTTTCAGTTTACCATGCCACTAGTTGCTTTTGCCCATTTCCCCACTCCATCTGAAGTCCCCCGAGCAAGCCCAGAATCACTCAATGATTTCTTTTAAATGGTGGAAATGGAAATGAAGGTTGCCTGGTAGCACAGAAGAGAGTTGCAGCGAGTGGGGAGGACAAGTGGGCGAGATGGATCACCAATGTTCTGACAGATCCTTGACACTCTAATGGGACGAGTCACAAGATCAAGAGTAAGAACTTCTGAAGGCAACAAAAGAGTGGAGGAAGCAAAAGTAAAGTTCTGAAGAAGAATGAGGTGTTTTCCAGTGCATCCAGGAGCTTGGGAAGAGAGAGGCCTTGGCATGGCAAGAAGCTCCAGATATGGACACTTCAACAGTGGAAGATAGAAGATGCACAACATCACCGCTCCTCAAGAGAGGCTGTCTTGAGATCAGGGGTGCTGTTGGGACAGTCACCGGGAAGGTTTTGCACAGCACCTTCTGTCAGGGAAGAGTTAGCTCTTTCCCATTCTACTTTCCTCCAACAGCTTCAGTCTGTTTTGATAATGTCCGAGTTTGCCTTCAAGAGGTACAGGCTGTCATCAACGAGGAAACTGCAACAACAATGGGATGAGTGTGAGTGGAGGTTAACAGAGGTGGGATAGTATGTGTGTCTTTCCTGCAGCAAGTTTACCTTCTTTAAAGAACCATGTAATCGGTACAATATTTCACGTGCTATTTGCAGATTACAGGCCAGACCCACCACACCAGGAAGTCATCTTTATGCTGGCAAAAACACTTGCCCGAGATATTCCCCCCACCTTCTCAGTGTGCCATAGACTGATAGCAAGTATGTCTAATTCAAAAGAACCACCTGTTGGCACAACAGCAAGGGAACCAGAGAGGACTGGGGGAAGGTTTAATTTGGGCTGTGGGAATGGGACATGCCTTACCCTGTCAGAAGAGACTGGGCTGGGCACTATGTCCAAATGCAGATCCTTGGAAGGAAAAAACTGCCTGGTGACTAGCATGCCAATAAAAGGGCATCATTTGCCTAATATAGCTCCTACAATTCAGATCCCACCAGCTCATTAATATTAATGAGCTTATGTGACATTCATGGTTCCAAGTCATTGCTTGTGGGCTGATGCACTGCACCTTCAGGGCTCCCTGCAGTGTCACTTTCTTATGCCATGCTGATTGTTAGAAGCCTAGTCCCTGGGTGGACCACTGTGAGGATAGCTTGGCTCTAGAGGAATAATGCATAATAGTGGCACAGCATTACACACATCAAGGGAACCAGCATACTACTTGACGCCATGATGGGGTATCTGAATAGTATACCTATCAGCATGTTTCAGGGGTAGGGCAATGCTATCACTTCCCTGTTACTGATGGCATCCCGAGACATAGGAAGATTTAAATGACTTGTCCAAGGCCACACAAGAGTCAGGATTTTGGAAGGGCGGGATTGAACCTGGGATCTCCAGAATCCCAGATCAGAGCCCTAGGGAGGATTTAGGGTATTCACTCTCCCTTCAGTGGGGCTGGGTCTTAAGATCAGCCTCTCCAGCTGGCACTCCACAGAGCTCAGACGGAAGAAGTCAGGGTTTCCTTGCCAAGATGCCAACTATATAAAGACAGCTCTGAAATGGCCATTCACTAATGAGGTGGTTGGGGG
>NW_005842040.1:1775671-1794714 GCF_000455745.1 Alligator sinensis | reverse complement strand
GGGGGGGGGGGGGGGGGGGGTGTCCTTCCAAGACCACTTCCTAAGGGCTTGGTTTTCCATGTAAGTGGTGACCCAAGCCTGATCTGATGTGATCAGGGCACAGTTTGGCTACATAACAAGAGGGGTTGAGTTTCAGATCTCCTCACTGGAGCTTCTCCAGAGCTTACTCTTAAATAGGGCGCTGCCTGTTACATCACCACATGGTTTTTTCACCCAAATAACCTCCCAAGGTAAGAGAACAGTGTTTGCATGCACCAGGCTGACCTGTAGAAAAGGATGTTGACAGGAATGGTGCTGATGTGCCAGATGGCATGTGCATCAAAGATCCAGAACAGGGGAGGGAAATCCAGGAGCTCGAGCAGCGCCAGAACCTGGAGAAGCAGCACCACCACCATGCACTTCCAGACGTAAGGGAGGCGCTGCTGGTTCCTGACACACCAGGCCAGCCACCAGAAAAGGTTGAGGAGGCCTGGAAGACAAGAGGGTTAAAGTGCAGGGGATCTTGCTTGGTGGCATGAAGTAGGACTAGGCTTCTGGGATGGGTGGGTGTCTACTGATCAGAGGGAAGAAGGGGAGAAGACCCGTCAACCCCTGGACTTCAGTCTCACCATTACTTTGCTGCCTTAAGCCTCTCCAGGCAGTCAGGGGCTTGTGTCATTCTTGCCATGTAGGTCAGGGCTCTCAGAACTGGCCAATGCTTGCCCCAGTGGGCCCATGCTAACATGAAGACCTGATCTCGCCTATCCCTTTTCATAACCACTGAACTCCCTTTTGCCAGGCTAAGGATCAAAGGCCCAGACAAGGTTCAAATCTCTGCAGGCCCTGGAGATTATCTTGGTTTCTCCTCAACAGCATAGCTCACAACCCAGTACAAGCTTCCCTGAGAAGTGCCATAGCCATGCTACCAGATACTCCCGTTCCCTGTCCTTCCTAAAGCACAGTCACTACATCAGTCCTTCAGAGGTCCAGGACATCATTCCATAAAGATTCCCTCCCAATGTGCCTTTCCATTGCCATGTCCCTTTCCTTATCTCTTCCACTGCAATCTGGTCCAACTGGATTTAGGTTGGCCCAAGAAAGAAGACTCCAGGACTCCTCCTCTGTTCCAGAGGTGACCTTGGGGCTCCTTCCACTGCTTTCCCTTCTCAAATCTCCTCCCAAGGTAGCAAAGAAGAGGGGAAAAGGCAAGGTGAAAGTGATGTGGCCAAACTGCCCATGGACCCTGCCAATCTTCAGTCCCTCAAGGCCAATTACATCTCATTCTGGGATTATCTGCCTTTTCTTGAACCTTTGGTGATGCTGTTTCTTGAACTGTTGGTGGCGAGTTTCTTCAGGTATCTTTCTGAGGCCATATGGGCTACAAACTACATTTTGAGGGTTTTTTAAGGAAAACTGAGATTCCCCAAAACAGACAGAAGTCCTGGAGTCTGGGCATGGAGTAAACACCAGAGATCATGAGACTCACAGTAAAGGTGAGAGGGACAGCAAATGACTCAACCACTGCCAGTAAAGTCAGTGGCAGAGATAGGAACAGTACTTGGGTGTCCTGACTCCCAGCCCCGCTGCTGCAACTGCTGAGAGCTCAGCTGTGCTATTAAGTGTTTAGGCTGCTACTAATTGGCTGAACAGCAGTGGCATGGAGAAGCACCACGGGATGCAGAAGGTGCAGTTTTCTATTATCTCCGTGCAGGGGGCAGTTGGCATAGCACAGTGTCAGTGCTGGGCTGAGAGTCAGCCGTAACATGACACCCCTTCTGCTAGAGAGGACAGTGGTAAATGTATTCTATCCCTTCAATTTTGGCTCCTCTTTCTTCTAGCACAGGGGCTGGCACCCTTTTAGAGAGGTGAGCCAGCTACTTGGAACCTAGCTGCTGCTCTGGGCCACCACTTCCCTCCATAGCACATAAGCTACTTCCTGCCACCTCCACCCTGTGCCACTGCCTCTAGCATCTGTCCCCAGCAGCAGTGAGGAGGCAGAGATGCTAAGCAACACCTGCTGGGCAGGGGGAGGGCAGGAAGAGAGCAGAGTGGGGTGCTGTGGAAGTAATCAGTGACATGGTGTGGGTGGAAGAGATGAGGCATAAAATGAGTTGAGACTTGCGCCACTGATCCCCCTTGCCACTGAGGGCTGGATCCCATCACTCTACATGCCAATTTGGCCCACAGGCTATAGGTTACCAACCCCTCTCCCAGTCCATTATAGATCCTGGATCTTCCACAGACATGCGCATGGAGACCTAAAATAGACCCAAGTCCTGTTTGTAGGGCTAGCATCCAACTGCAGCCAGGTTTGAAGCCCAGGCACATTCACATTAACCCTGAGGTCCCTTGACAGAGAAATGAGACCTCCCCAGAAGGAAGAGGACTGTGGATACAGCCACTGTCTATTCTCTGCTGGGCCTTACCTATCACCACATTCACAGCCATGTTGTAGCCGTAGTCAAAGCGCACAAGCGTCAGGTATGCGACGTGACAGGCCAGGAACAGGATAAGGAAACCCCCAAAGGCATTTGCAAAAGCTGGACGCTTCAGCCCCAGAGTCCTACAGTGGAAACCGAGAAGATGCAGAGAAGCTCTTGAGCACCAGCAGGGTCACACAACCCCTGGTGATCCACTAACAACATGGTCCTGACTCCTGCAACCTTCTCTTGTACTTGTCACCCCAAAAGATGCAGGCAGGATCATACAGATGACAGTGAAATGCTCCCATACATCATACACCAGGGGACTGAGTCCCTGAGCTCAAAGGCCCTTCTGCCTCTTTGGGCATCTCCTACTTTGCTTTCCTGCCCTGGTTACACAAAGGTTTATCAGCACTGGGATCAATGCCAACGCTTGCTTCATAAGCTATACAGCAACTAGGGACTTTGGCCTGTGACTGCCACTACAGCAGCCAGAAGCTCCAAGCTTTGAGACCATGAGCAGCCATCGTTCAACAGAGCTTACACCTAATTGATACTCAGAGATGTGCTACTTCTGCTCCTGGAGCCACTGGGGCTAATCCTAGAGGCAACACATGGTAGTTCACTCCTAGTTTTGCTTTCACCTCCTGAATATTAACTGGCGTGGCTAATGAGGTTGAACAGAGTCCCTCCCTCTCCTGCAGCGCAAGAAGTTATATCTTGCTCCTTGGGTCAATAAAGCAGGAGACACAATCTCAAGGAAGACAGAAGAGTAACAAAGGTCACTAGGCTACATAAGCTTATCGTGGAAGGGCTCCAGACCAAACTGCACCTGTGAAGGACAAAGCACGCCCAACATCTGAGACTCACCTGACACAGCACAGGTAGATGGAGTGCAGGATGACAGCTGAAGCGCAGAAGTAGTCCATTTTCTGTGAGGGGGAGGAAGATGGGGGGGAACAAAAGGCCTGATTAGATAGTTGGGAGAAGGGAGGCAATGAAACTGAGGCAGAGACAGCACAGACCAAGGGCAAGGCAGGGAGACTGGTACACTCTAAGGGCTGAGTTGCAGAAAGAGAATATCAATTTCTTTAAGCCCAGGGGTTTGGGAGGCTAAGAAACAGTAGCCTGATTTCCAAGAGCTTTGTCTTAACCCTTACTCAGGATCCACTGGGAGTTCTGTCTCGATTCAAGAACCCCCTCCATTTGGCCCGCAATGACTATAAATGCGCCATGCAACTGAGAGTGCATTTACTGGCAATCGCAGCATGGATTTTCACTGCTATCAGGCCCCTG
Organism: Alligator sinensis; assembly: GCF_000455745.1. NCBI lineage: Eukaryota > Metazoa > Chordata > Crocodylia > Alligatoridae > Alligator > Alligator sinensis. The sequence continues at coordinate 1,791,016 of NW_005842040.1, read as the reverse complement.
AGTGTCTAGATAAAAATTGGTAGTCTGGCTTCTTAATGCAGCAAAGCACATGATAAGCTGAAGACAACAGGACCATTCAGATGCTTGAACTTGAACACACACACTCCTGCCTTGGAGGAAGTGGGCCCTGGCTGACAGGACAGTCAGAGCAGGGAGAATGACCTGAGTGAATGCAGCATGGAGTCAATTTTTAGGGTCTCACACAGGCCCCAAACCCCCTGCCAAATTTGTGAGGTTGTATTATTTGTTCAGTAGCATTTAGTTGCTAGTCCTGGATCACAGCTGCACATGCCAGCTGTGCAAGAACAGAGCAAACAGTTCTGCCCCAAAGAGCTCACGGACTAAGTAGAAAGCAAGAACCAAACAGGTACATGGCAAGTGTGACCTGCTTTGCACTCACCATGTTCTAGGTTTCTCTCTTGTTCCTGTAAGAACATTACACAAGCAGGAGGCACTAATGCCCAGGTGGATTCTCAGCCTTGTTAGAAACACATTTTCCAGGTCAGACAGTATCCTTATACTCCCTTTTTCCAGTCCCTTGTTAGGTCAGCAGCACAGGATCTCTCAGAACATGATGAAGGCAAAGCAGATCTTTCCTTGGCTTATTGATTTCAAGAGAGGAGAAGGAGACCTCACTGCTAGACCCACTGCTGCCTGGACATGCAGTGATTTTACGGTGGGATCCCACTTACCTCAGTTACATCAGTGTCCTTTGTATGGAAGATTGTAGACCAGACCCAGGCATTTAGTGAAACCTAAGAGACAGACACAGACAATTAGATGTTCTGCATGAGACAGGTCTCTTGCTTGAAAGGGTTTACAGTCAGAGATAAACACAGGGAGATAGGAAACATTCAGCAGTGCACAGAAAGGGAAAACTTGGAAGAGGGCTTTTTAAGAACTCTTTCATTAGGAGGCTAATGCACCATTTGTCTGCAAATAATGCTTAAGAGTCAAGATCACCTTCTGTTCTCATTTATAGAGACATGCAGCTCCATTGACCCCAACCAGAGCTCATCCAAGGAAGAAGGGCATAACCCACCCCTCAGTCCTCTTCCTTTATCAGGAGGGATTACTCAAAACCCTGCAGCTGTATAGAGCTGAAAAGTTTCTCCTGGCCTTTAGCATTTGACAGGTCAAAACCCAACCCAGGTCAAAACCCCACCTAATAATTCCTGCACTGAACCCAGGATATGTAGCTGAGCCACAATTGTGCAAATGCTCCTAAACCCCTTATGTCCCAGAGCCTTGGACTTATTTCTGTGTCCACGTGCATTTGGGAATTATACTTTAAGTGTATTGGGGGGGGGGGGGATTTTAAAAATATTAACAATATAGAATACATGTGGAGTGTAGACCACTAGGGACATTTACTCCCATTCTATTCACCCAGCTGCTGATTATAGTCCCTGCTTCACCAGAGTGCTGTGAAGCTCAATCAGTTCTTGTAGAATGCCTGCTCTAGGCTCACAAAGCATTCTCAACCTTTTTTTGTACCAGGCCCCATTTGTAAACATCAGTGGCTACTCTGACCCAGTGCTCCTCACTCCTGATCTGCTGCCCCCACCCCTAAGCCCCCAGTGTGTGAGGCAGCAGAGTGTGTGTGTGTGTGGGGGGGGGGCGGCAAGTAGACCCTTGCAGGCTGGAACTCTGTCAGCTTGCAAGGGAGAAGCCACGTTTTCCCATATTTTTCTCCTTTAAAGGAGAATCCATTTATAAAGTTTGTTGATCCATTTTTTTTAATTTCAAGTTCGCGACCATGACCCTTTCATATATTCTTGTCACTTTTGGGTCACGACCCACAGGTTGAGAAATGCTGGCCTAGAGCAAACAGCACTGCACTAGAAGTAAACATGTTACTATTGGAGATCAGGGTTCCACCCCTCTGATACACAACTGATAGGTGTTTTCACCCATTTACTTCCTTCTTCAGCAGTACAGGTGATCTCAGACCTTGATGAAGGCAAAGCAGATCTCTCCTTAGCTGCAGTCCTTGTCAGATAGGGTCTTTAAACACAGGGATAGGAGATCATTACAAATCCCCTGCTTCTGGCTTCACAGGCCATCCTCTGCCCACCTAAATAATGATCTTGAGGGGACTCTTGGAAAAAAAAAAGTTTCAGCACAGCTCTCACGGAAGCTTCAGCAACAGCAGCTGTAACCAGCTTTTCTTATTTTATCTGAGTGTAAACTAGAAGGAGCTCAGCCTCTGATTAGGGGAAATAAGCCACAGAGGCAAAGCAAATGACACTAAACCAGTGGTTCTCAACTACCTGCAGCAGCCAGGTAAAACTGCCCTGTGCACTCCCCCTGCATTACGTCTCTCTACTCAGCCTCAAGCAGGTAGCAAAGCTGCCTCCTCCCTCGCTGCTCTTTCTCTGCATCTTTCCCCCACTATGCTCCTCTCAGAAATAAGCATGGGAACTGTCCTGTCCATTTCTGTTTCCAGGAGGAGTGTTGCGGGCTCTGTAGCAGAAAGAGCAGCACAGCATGAGGCAGCGCCTGCCTGCTTTAGGTGGATCAGACAGCTCTTATGCAGGAGGAGTGCACATGTGGCACAGCCATATGAGGCAGTTTCATCACAGTTTCACAGCCCTTCTGAGCAGCAGAACCTAGCTAAGCAGCACTTGGGTAAGCTGAGGCAACTACCAACACCAGTTCTCAGCCACAGGTGCCAACACATTCAAAGAAGGGTGGTGGTAGGGTGCCCTGACCCTGAAAAGATTGAGAACCACTGACCCCAAACTGATCAAATGCAGCCACTTCCAGAGCTGGGGGAAGAGTCCTGAAGTGCCTTCAATTACTGGATCAAGAACATGCTCCTAAGGACCACTGATAGCAGCTTTAAATTCTGGAGTAAAACTGATCATCAGGAAACAGACACAGCCTGAAACTGACCAAGCACGGAGAACACCAGAAAAGAATTCAAGCCTCCTAACAGATTAGGGCGCAGTTTGAACAGAACCTGTAATGGAAACAAAGAGTGTTCTCTGCAGATCTAAGCCAGGGTGAAGCAGTCAGGAGTTTCTGTATTTTTAATAATACAACTGAAGAGAACTGCTCAGCTTGTTTATCTCCCTGTTGCCAAGGGCACACAGCTACCAAGAGTTCAGAGTTCTCAGACACTTAGGGTTTAGACAGACTTATTATATCTTATCAAATAAGACAGTGTAATAGTTGCATTGTAGCAGCTTCCATCTACAAGCTTCAACAGCAGGACAAGTATAACAACAACAACAACAAAAAATCACTCTAAATCCTGTCACATTCAGAATCAATGTTTACTTATGATGATTTTGCTTCCTTGTATCACTAAAGAAGTATGAAGATGAAAACAGTTACATGCAAGAAACCAGTGGACAGCAACAAAATGATTAGAAGTCTGGGAAACATGACTTAATGAAGGACAGTTGGAAGAACTGAGATTTAGTTTGGGGAAGATGTGTGGGGTGGTGGGGGGATCTGAAAACAGTCTTCAAATATCTGAAGCATAATTGCAAAGAGGATGGTGACTGACTGTCCCCTGTGGCCACAGGGGACAGGACAAGGAGTAATGGTTTTAAAACTGCAGCAAGGGAAATTTAGGTTGAAGATCAGGAAGAACTCTCTCACTATAAATGAGTTCAACACTGGAACAGAGTACCCAGAAAGTAATGGGACCTCCACCCTTGGAAGTTGCAAAGTGCACTAGACACACACTCAGCTGGGATGGTTTACCCAGGAATGATCAATCTTGCCTTGAGCAGTGGGCTGGAACAGATGAGACTTGTGGGCCTTCCCAGCCTTATTTTTCTACAATTCCATGTAAGCTGATGTGCAAAGGCTTTTAAAACAGTTGAAAGTTACCTCTCTCTATATAGCTCCTGGTAGTGAGGTGGCACTGAGCTCCCAGATCACAAGGAAAAGAGCAGGATTCAAGACAGGTGTTAAGGATAACATAGCCAAGGAGTGAATCTGCCTCAGGATAACTGCACAGGAGTCCATACAGTCCAATTAAGCAAGGAATACAGCCTCACATATTTCTGAAGTGAGATAAGACTCTGATTTCAAAACTCCCTCTGCAGAGCAGTAGGAAGAGGGTGGCTACACTTCATCATGTCGTTAACAGAGGCAAACTAGCTGGGGGAGGATTGAACCACTGACTACTGCTATTAGCTAAGTGCCAATTATTAGTAGGAATCACACTCCTACTAAATGTCTCGTCAATCTCATTATCAAATGAGAGCACCATGAAAATTGGATTTGAAGATGTGTGCTGCAAGACCCGGCAGCAGGGAACAGGGATGTGCAGGTTTTCATGATCAGCTGTTTATTTAAAATCCCCTTGGGATAGAGGAGCCTTCCTAGTTCAATATCAACAGCACCTGCTATTATGGCTTCAGCACAGGGGAAATGCTTTGATGAAGTGCATGGTTAGGAGTTGCCAGATTGCGACAGGGCTTCTGTAGGTGGCCTTTTTTATATGCAAGCCTCCTATCCCAGTACTTAGTGCCTCTCTGCATGTCTTCCCACTCCCTGAGAGCCAGGTTATACCAAGTGGTCTGAATATGAATTAGTGTTAGAACAGGGGTGCTCAACCCCCAGCCCACAGGCTAGATCTGTCCCACAGGACTTCCCAGAGGTCCAAAAATTTGTCAGAGAGGAGAGCAGTGGCAGTGTTAATTGCTGCTCCCCTGCTGCCAAGTTTCCAGACCCATAAGGTGACCTGCAGGCTGGAGAACATGGCTCTACACACTAGACTGGATCCCACACTGCCCACCCCTGCATGTCCAATCTTGTCTGCAAAACAGTCCTGCTCCACTCATCTGGACCATAGGGCCAAAAGGTCGAGCAGCACTGTATTAAAACATGTATTAGAGAACTCAGTCTTCCTCTGCACAGAGACTGGGTGTACGAGGTCACCTGGTCAGGATTAACTTGATGAGGGACACCAACAGGAATTATAGACACGAACTGCCAGCCTGAATTAGAGGCAAGGTCCACTTTGCCCAGGACCCTCTCCCATGGCAACTGGCACCACATGCTTTGAATAAAAAGACAACAAAGAGCTGTAGATGTGGAATAATCTAGCCCTCCCTGCAAAGTCATCCTGATCTCTAGCAGTTCTGGGTGGACTTAAACATAAGGCAACCCCCATCCACAGTATCAAGAGACGTGATTTTTCTGCTTTAATCAGCACCAATGAGGTCCCACCAGGAGTACTGTGTCCAGTTTTGGGTCCCTCACTTGAAGGAGGATGTGGACAATTTGAAGAGAGTCCAACACGATGCGAAGACTTCAGCTTTTTCGACGATGGACGGATGTTCTTGGGAGGAGGAGTGATATCAAAAGCTGCGATCCAGCTGACAAGCACAGGGAACAGCATCTCTGGTCATCATAAGGGGGGCTTTAAACTAGGTTTCATGGGGGATGGTGATCAAAACCTTCCAACAACACAGCATGCAGTGCAGAGGGGAAAGGACTCGAAGGAACTCAACTCTGGGAAAGGTCCAGAGAGCTACAGGACTCGCAACAAGTGGCACAAAAGGTAGCAAGGAGGTCAAAATGCAAAATATATCCGATGCACGTATACAAATGTGAGCAGTAGGGGGAATAAACAAGATGAGTTGGAAGCTACAGTGTGAAAAGAACTATGATCTGATTGGCATCACTGAAACCTGGTGGGACAGTTAACAAGTTAAACAGTTAACAGTTAAACCTGGCGGGAAGAGATAACAAACAAGAGAGACAGAGAGCTTTTGTTGGGTTTGAATTAATTCAAGTCAGCAGGGCTCGATGAGCTTCATTCCAGGGTCCTGAAGAAACTGCCAGGGGAGGTCTTGGAGCTTTTGGCAACGATCTTCATGAAGTCGTGGAAGACAGGCTAAGTACCAGAGGACTGGAAAAGGAACAATGTAGTGCTTGTCTTTAAAAAAAGGCAAAAAAGAGGACCCAGGGAGCTACACACTGGTTGGCCTCACTTCACCTCAATACCTGCAGCATATTGTAAAGAAAGCCATTTACAAACATCTGGAGGAGGAAAAGCTGATCAACAAGCAGCCAGCAGAAATTTATGACAAACAAATTGTGTCAAACAAACCTAAACTCCTTCTTTGACAAAGTGACTACTTGGGTGGATGAAGGGAATGCTGTAGATACAGTGTATCTGGCCTTCAACAAGGCTTTTAACAAGGTGCAGCCCGACATTCTCATACAAATTGGAGAAGTGTGAGCTTGATAAACCTACTACAAAGTGGATAACTGGTTCAGTAGCTGGAAGCAAAGGGTAATTATTAACGGGTACATGTCAGAATGGCAGGAGGTTTTGAGTGGAGTCCCATGGGGGTCCATCCTCGGCCCAGTGCTGTTTGTGTTTATTAATAATTTGGATGCTGGCATAGAAAGCTTCTTGAGCAAGTTTGCAGACAACATGAAACTGGGAGGGACTGTGAACAAGCTGGAGGATGCAAGCACAATTCAGAAGGATTGCAACATTGGAAACTTGGGCTAGAGCTAACAGGATGAAGTTCAACGCAGACAAGTGCAAGGTGCTGCACCTTGGAAGGATGAATCAAATACACAAATACAAAATGGGGGACATCTGGCTGGACGATGGCTCTACGGAAAAGGATTTGGGAATCTTGGTAGACCAGAGACTCAATAGGAGCCTGCAGCATGATGCAGCCACACAAAAGGCAAATGCAGTTTTGGGCTGCATCAATAGAAGCATTAGGTGAAAGGCACAGGAGATAGTGCCTCTACTTGGCACTGGTCAGGCCTCATCTGGAGTAGTGTGTGCAGTTCTGGGCTCCACATTTTAAAAAGGACGTGGAGAAGCTAGAAAGGATCCAGAGGTGGGCAACAATGACGATCAAGGAATTGGAAAGCAAATCATACAAGGAGTGGCCGAAGGAGCTAGGCATGCTCAGAAAAAGCACTTAAGAGGGAACATGACAGCAGTCTTCAAATCCTTGAAGAACTGCCATAAAGAGAAGGGAAAACACCTTCTCTCTTAATACAGAAAGCAGGACTCACACCTACGGCCTGAAGTTGCAAAACAAATTTAGATTGGATATCTAGAAAAAACTTCTTCACTATGAGAATAGTGGGGTAGTGGATTAGATTGCCTAGGGAATTTGTGACTCTCCATTGCTAGAGGTGTTCAAGCAGGTTAGACAGCTACTGGTTGGGGATGAGCTAGGTGTAGCTATGCCTATTGGGCATTTCCCATGCTTCTCAGTTTTGCTGGTTGCTTTTTCTTCCCCCCGCCCCCCTCCTCCCACCTTTTTTTTTTTTCTGCTGTATGTGTCAGGGTGTTTTTAAGCCTCCCCAGAGGCATTGAATGTTGGCTACAGCTAAGGGTGGGGACTTCAACTGTGGTGTGCTAGGAGCAAAGCTGGAAGTTCCTGGCTAGAAGGTCTTGCCCCTCTGCTCAGGGTCAGACTGATCACCATATTTGGGGCCAGAAAGAAATTTTACCCTATGGTCAGATTGGTATGGACTGTGGGGGGGGGTTTGCCTTCCTCTGTAGCAGGGTGTGTGTGTGGCCCTCTACCTGAGACCTCTTGACCTTATATTAACAACATTTTATAGGAGGAGGACATTGGCTGCTGTGGTTCCCTGCTTTGTCTGTGGCACGTTGGGGTGTTAGGTCTATGTTACGCCAAAACTGACAGTAGTTTTATACAGAGTTTAGATTGTGGTGGTATGGGATGGTTTGGACAGGAATGATCCTGCCTCAGGCAGGGGGTTGGACCACATGACCTCTGGAGGTCCCTTCCAGTCCTAGTTCTCCGATTCTGTAACACAGAGCAACAATAATGATCAGGGGCCTGGGAGACAAGACCTGAGAGAAGGCTGAAAGAACTATGGTTATTTAGTCTCAAGAAGAGCAAGTGGCATTGGGATTTGATAAGTCTTCAGATACCTGCAGGGTGATTATAGAGAGGTTGCAGATGGGCTTTTCTCTGTGGTCATAGAGGACAGGACTAAGAGCAATGGCCTCAAGCTGCAGAAGAGGAAGCTTCCTCTTCTGCAGGAAGGTCAAGTATGAGGTTATTCAAGTACTGAAACAATCTACCTAGAGAAGTTGTGGATTTTCCATCCCTGGAAGTTTTCAAGAGCAGATTAGACAGACACTTGGCTGGAATGGTTTAGTCAGGGAAGATCCTGCCTTGAGCAGGGGGCTGGACAAGATGATTTTGTGAGATCACTTCCAGCCCTGCTTTCCTATGATCAGTACACAGATGTGTACTTGTGTAGAAGAAGCCAAGAGAAAATGCTTTCCTATGGACTAGTGCTTTCGCTGCTGGACGGAGAATGCTACCTCAGAACACCAGCTTGCTCTACATAGATACTGGACAACCCTGCACCTAGCGCCAGTCCCTATGGACCAGTCCTAGAGAGTTAAAAGCACTTGGCAGCCCAAAGGACTAGATCCCTAAAGCATGAATCTAATAATGCCCCAAAGACAAACCATAACTCATGCTTCAGAGCTTAATGACTAATCTTAAGGGTCAGAAAGGGACTCTCTCCAGCATGTACAAGAATCTGAGATAAGCCAAAAAGAGGAGAATTTCCACCTTCTTTTGACATACAGGCATCGGCTGAAGGCAGAACAAGAAACACTGCAATAAACACTGAACTCAGAGCTGGACCCTCACAGAAGCATAAGATGGGCCTCTACTGCTCAGGACGTAGCATCCTTAGCGTAAGCTTTCTAGAGAAAGTCAAAGAGGATGTCAGGAAGGAGGCATGCAAGAAGGCAAAAGGGGTTAAAGGAAGGGGATGAAGCACCTACAGTGCCAGCTGGCAAATGGATGCAGAATAAAAGGGAAGAAAAAAAAGCCGCTTTCTGCCAGGCTAAGAGTAATAAATTGCATTTTAGGGAAGGAGGAAAGGCAAGCCAACAGCTAAACTGATGCCACCAGGAAGCAAAACAATGTAATAAGCCAAAAATTGCTACTGTTGAGTAGCACAGTGTTGAAATCCAGAGGAGCAAAGTGCTCTCATGTTGCAGCAGATAAAAAGCAAGGGAGATCCTGCTGACAGTAACACCAGGGCAGGTGAGAAAGACTATTCATTTCGCTGATGCTCACCCCAGCACAGAATCCAGAAGAATTTGGCAGGGCCAGATTAAAATCAGAGCGGCTTTCAAACTGAAACCAGAATGCCACCCATGCCTCTCATTGTCCCTGGGGGAGAAGCTGGGATGCTATTCTAGTCTCCCACTAAGCAACATGGTAATCCGGCCCCACACAGTTAAGCCCCTTCTGCATTTCTAGGATGCTGCAATCCAAGAAACTCAATAATGTGGAGTGAGGCAAGTTAATCCACTGCATCAAAATAGCATGGCACAACTCAGACAGAGGGGCTGTTCTCTCACGCACACAGCCAGCTATTCATTGCTAACTCTGGAGTAGTGTCATTCACCCTGTCCATACTGGGCATTGGGGGGAAACAATAAACAAAGGGAATTCATGATCTTTTCTGAGTAAAGTGGAAGGTCATGTTTCCATGTGTACTCAAGGAAAATCCAATTAGCTCACTGCCCATCCACCTGTTGGGGCAACCACTGACCCAAACTTATTTCTCTTAATCCAGAATCACCCCGTAAAAGCAGCTGCATTTTGGGTGAAAGACAAAGAGATGAGGCTTGCTGCCATCTTACAGGACCTCATCAGCAAGTCCATAATATAGATGCAAGTTTTCTTACAACAATAGACTAAATCAGGGTGATGAATCTCTGGAACAATCCACCAAGGCAGGCGCAGATTCTCCACCTCTTGCAGTCTTGATATCAGAGCTAGATGCTTTTCTGAAGAGGTGCTCTAGTCAAACAAACAAAATTAGCAGGTTCAATCCAGGGCAACTGGAAAAGTCACAGGATCATAAGAAAGTAAAGCTGGAAGGAACCTCCTGAGGTTACCTAGTCCAGCCTCCAGCTCAAGGCAGGATCATCCCTGACTAAGGAATCTCAGCTAAGTGTCTGTCCAACCTGCTCTTGAGCATTTCCAGAGATGGTGAATCCACTACTTCTCTGCGTAGCTGTTTCAAATGCCTGACCACCCTCGTAGTCAAACCTACATTTCAAATGCCTGACCACCCTTGTAATCTCCAATCTAAATTTCCTCTGCTACAGCTTGAAGCCATTGCTACTGGTCCTAATCCCTTACAGACATGGAGCAGAAAAAAAGAAACCCCAATCTCCCTCCCCTCTGTAATCGCCCTTAAGGTATTTGAAGACGTATCAAATCCCTCCCCCCAACCAGTCTTCTCACAGCCCTAGGCCTTTCATCCTTTCCTCCAAAGTCTTGCTTCCCAGGCTTCTAAATCATTACTGTTGCTCTCTGCTGGACTTTCCAATCTGTCTTAATCTTTCTTGAAGCATGGGACCCAAAACTGGACACAGTACTCCAGGTGAGGCCTCACCAATGACAGTCCTAGGGTTCATGTTAGATAGGAGGTCAGACTGGATGATTCAAGAGATCCTTCTAGACTCAAGAAAAAAAAAATCTGAGTCCTTGAAGCAATTTGCAGTGCTGGCTGGCAAAGAGTCAGAACAACACCCTCCACACACCCCTTGTATGACAATGATGAATTTATGAGGGCTATACACCCCTCCTCACAAACAGATCTGGTTTTCTCTGATCTTAACTGACTGTTAGGGAGTGGGACTGTGAAGGGTCCTTTCTGCAAGGTTCTTCATGATCTGGCTGCTTGACTGTAACTGTTACACAGTTGAGCCTCTTCACAGCAGTCACTTTATTCTGAGCTACAAGCCCCATTAGAACTGAGCACACATTGGAATCACTGGAACGAGCCAAGATTCTTTCCCTGTCCCCCATACACTGGGTACCTCTAGATCCAAGTTCTAGAAGCAGGGCCACCACCTAGATCCCTGATGCCATATTCTGACCCTCTCACTGGGCATGGTTTATTTGCCCCATCCTCACTGGGTGGGATTTGTTATGCTGGATAATACTACCAGAGGCTCAAATCTGGTTCCTGACCCTGCAGAAGCTCCCCTGGCAGGTAAACGGTTGAACAACAGACAGAGGCCTTTGCCTATACTCTTGGTCAATTTATTTAGCAAAATGCTGAGAACAGCAAAGATCTCAGACCAGGCTAGATCATAAGTCTGAGTACCTGTGAGCTATAGAAGATTCTCAGCTCAATCTGCAGACAGCTCCACCCCCAAGTATGGTCCTAATCCTGACCCCACCCAAGCAAAGAGCCTTTTGAATTCAATGGGGCCTTGCACAGCTGAGGGAGATTTGTTCAGGCATAATCAACAGTCTGATTCAACCCAGCATCTGAAAACTCTTATCATTTAACAGGAATCTGCCACCTAAAACACAGAACCTCTAAACAGGAACCCCTCCCACTTCAAGTTATATAAGTGTCTTCTATTCAGAGAAGAATTTTTCTTTGGATAAATACCTGCCTAAAATCCGTTTTTTTATTTTTAGCCACTTGAAACACCCCGATTTCCAGATGGCCCTTTGTGCTGTTAAATGGCTGTTATGTTCCACTCCAGAAGTGGCTGCATTTTAGAGCTACTTTTTGGAAAGCATGTTTCATTCCAAAGCCATGTCTAAATGCCAGCTATTATAAACAGCAGTGCTATTTAAAAATCCAACAACTGGAAGATACATAATAGGGGCGTGAAACAGAAGAGAGGGGGAACAGGTCATTGAAACATTTGAGCTACTTACCCAGGCAAAGGCAATGCATGTGTGATACATGGGAGATGAAGGCGGGACAGATGCTTTGTATTTATTCAACATCACAAGGTTGGCAAGTCCATTAAGTAAAGAAGCGAAGGCAGAAGCAGGTTCCTGGAAGAACAGGAAGCGGGAGAAGGGCCACTAAAGAGAGATCAAGGGGAAAAAGGGAGGAGAGGAGCAATCAGTGACACAAATTCAAAGGTCCTGTTTTCTTCAAGCAATTACGGCAGGCAAGAGTTGGTGTCTGAAAGGTAGGAGACAGTTTGAGTAGCAGTAGTTCCAGGCAAACCATTCTGTCCTAAGAACCCTGCCACAGCTAGAATTTAAAGCCTGCCTCCTCTATCATGGCAGTTCCCTCTACCTATTTATAGCAAACTCTGACCCTACCCAGACCCTACTGTGATCTGTGAGAGCAAAGGTCACCCGAGTCGAGGGGCCCATGGAACTATCATGCTTACGGTATGTGCCACTTTCTGTAGCCAGTGGTACACACAGAAGCAATGTGGTTAGTATCACATCCAGCCACTTTCAGCTCCAAACCTGAACAGCCACATGCCCATTTACAACTGCATCGCTGGTGACAAGTTCAGTTGAGAGCAAGGCTTTAACTCATGCTCCTAGAGCTGTAGTTAGATGCCTCACCTGCCCTGCATGCATCTGTGCAGTGGTGCAAATTAACTTGTACATTCAGACACATACAGGCAATGCAATGTGGCATCTCTGGGCATCAGGACCCTATGCTGCCAGCTGCTGTACGCAAGTATAGGAAGACAGCAAAGGCTTAGTAAGGGTTTACAATACAAGTAGACAAGGCAAAGGATGAGATAGGAGAGCATCACTTGTACAGTCCTTGCAGAGCACCATCACCAGTGTTATGTCAGGGATTTAATCACAAGACCATTCTTCATTACTCCTGCAATACTAAAAGAGTCTCCATGGAAACAGAAGCAGCGCTCAAATCAAAACCAAATGAAGTCAGATGTGCTGAAGACTTTTCTGCTAACCAGATTAACAGGGGCATTTGGCATAGGTACATGGTTTGGGCAGTTTTAAGGGATTTTCTTTAGAGTTCTTTGTAGCCAGCATGAAGTGGATGGGCTCCTCTGGGTTCACTACCAAGCATCATTCAGGGATTTCCAAGAGAGTTCCAGTCTCAAGGACGCCTTGGAAAGAAACACCTTGAGATTATTAGCAAAACCAAAAGCACCTGTCTGTAAATCAGAGGCTGAAAGAAGTTGGTGCTGTTTAGTAGCTTAGTTCAAAGGGTCCATGCTGGACACTTACTGGGAGTCTTCAATACATGCAGGAACACTGGGCATTTGTACACATTTGCACACGGCGCTGCAGCACATACAGTTGTATAAGCAGCGAAACGTGCATCAGCGCTGAGAAAATGGCGGTGGTGCATTTTTTAACTAAAACACATCAGAAGTGTTTTATTTCAAAAGTGCATCGCTGCCATTTTCTGCGCGCTAACGCGCATTTCACCACCTATACAACTGCATGCGGCACAGCACAGCGCACGTCAGCTCGCATGCGGAACAGACTCAGTAATCAAGTCTGCTCCAACCTGCCGCACCTCCAGTGCATCACAGGACAAAAAGGTGTGTGTGTAAATGCCTGCTATGCCCTCATTTTTCTCTTGTTGTTGATGGAACCAAGCCCAATATTATATGCCTGAAAGCAGACATCTTCATGGCCCCAACAGGGAAGTGAGCTCAGGGCCAAGCAACCCTGCAATCCAAGAAATTGAGGGCCCACCTTTTTGCCACAAGATTGGCCCTGGCTCCAAGAGCCGGTTATTTATAAAATAGGACAAAGACAAGCAGCCTCCTCAGAGCTGCTGCACAGTTCTCAGGAATAAGGTGAAAGGGAAATTTTTCTGTGGCGAAGTCCTGCTCACCTTGCCATGGAACTGAGGCACTTTATAACCTCCCTGGACATAGCGTCCAACTGTAAGCCACATGCATTCATATTTACAGTCATCTCGGCAGGTCCAGCCTGAAAGAGAGACATACAAAGAAGATGGAGACAATGATTAGAGGCTGACTGATGCAACACAGAGCTTATTCTGGCAGGAAGATAGCCTCTTAGACTGGGAACTATCTGTGAGAAAGAAAAAGGATTTAAGCAACAGAGCTCCAGTCCCACAGCTCTACTCCATCAGTTGCTCTTTCAAAAATCAAAGCTGACAGCTCTTCGGATTTAACTTCTCCAGGAACACAGAGTCCCATTTTAAGCCTCCTGCTTTTCAGATGCTTCAAGAAAATTAACTGGCTTAAATGCATCTGGTGCCCAAAAGCTTGGCTAGCATCTCTCCCCGCTGTATGGCGGGTCCCATGAAAAGGATTACCAACAAATCTTGCTCCTCTTAAATGCTTAAGGCATTGGCACTAGGTGGTGTCTTCTGACCACAGTTCTAATTAGCTTGGGGCAATTTATAGTCACAAACAAACAAGAAACCCAAGTGCATGATCTCATCCCCAGCTTCTCAGCAGGGTAAATTTGCTTCTGCAAAGCTGTTTGTTGACACAGCAAAGAATTGGCTTCCAGTACCTGAGCCAGCTTGTTTACAACCGATCAGGTGTCTCTGTATTATGCTGCACCCTGCAGCAGAGGCTTAACCTCAAAGGCAGTCTCCCAGATTGCAAGACCCTTTGCTTGGTTCGCAGAGAGGTCATACTACAGATAGTGGAAGGTAGGGTAGAGGGGCACCTTACAGACTAACTGAAGCAGAGATTCATAAGCTTTCCTGAGCAAGAGCTCACTTCATCAAATGTTATGAGCTCATGCTTCTCTGATGCAGTTGGTCTATAAGGCAATCTCTGCCCTGTCTTCTGGCTAACTTCAGGCTAGCACAGCTAACTACATCTCTCTGCCACATGGGAGTAGTACTGCATGGCTGCTCACCACCATCCCAGTCCTAACAGGGAGGGAGCAGCTCTGTGTGGAAGGACTTGTCTTTCTGACTTACTTTATCCTTGGTACACCTGGTAAGGCTGCCAACAAGCCAGGAAAAGAGTCTGCTGGTTTGCTTCTACTAAGAGCCACCAACCTTCCAGCCAACACCCTTACAGCATGGCAATAACCTAACTTCCGCTACCAATATGGGAGGAATTTCAATGGGCCACCAGTTCCAGATTCTTCTCCACGCCCCAACAGTGGATCCAGTCTGCATAAAAGTGTGGCACCAGTTTTCACCAGCTCCCTGTCCTCTCTCGCCCAGTGTGTCTACCACAGCGCACAGGGGCATGGGCAGCCTCTGTGTGTGGCACATGTCAGAGCAGGGAGAAAACTGGCAGAACACCGTCAGATAGGGTAGGAAGCAGGGCAGCAGATGGGACAGATTTGCTGGGCTCAGGGAATGCGGGCCTAAGCCCACCACAAACAACTATAAGCTCCCCTCAAAAAGGGAGGCCACTGGGAATGCAACAACAGATTTCTGGGGATGAATAAAAAAGAAACCAGGAACAGGGTCAGAACAAGGGATCCAGAAGGGGACACTCAGCAGAGCACATTGGCCAGCACCCACTGCCCCCTGAACGAGTCGAGGGAGCCTGTGGATCTTGAAGCAGCTTGGACAGGCCTATTTGTTCCATTTGGTGACATGGGCCTAGGCTCATTACGAACAACAGGG
>NW_005842040.1:1762738-1775640 GCF_000455745.1 Alligator sinensis | reverse complement strand
GGGCGTCACAGGTTCAAAACGAGATCTGGAAGTGGATCGAGCAGAGCATGCCGGCCAGCACCCACTGCCCCCACAATGAGTGGAGGGAGCCTGTGGACGCTGAAGCAGACGGGGCAGGAAGCACAGGACGGGGAGCAGAAAGCTGAGTGGCCGACGGGGCAGTGGAAGGAGACAAGAGTGGCATTTGGGGAGGGTGTGGGTCAGCCAGGCTGCACCCCCCTTTTCTCTAAGGCACCAGACAGAAGTGATCAACCCACACACCCACCACCACTCAGCAACCCAGGACCAAGCTGGTGACCCCCAGCAAGTCTTCAGGCTGGCTCGCAGCCCCCACACAGCACGCATGCCCCCCTCTCCCCCCCGGAAGCTGCAGTTTGCCCCCTCTCAGCCAAGATATGGGAGAAGCAGGCTCTACGGGGAGGGGGCTGGGAGGCCGCAGAGGGGCTGGGGAGCATCCTGGCAAGGGGGGAGCATCCTGGGGGCTCCGCGCTGCAGCGGTTCCCATGGGGGTGGGAAGGGTTAACTCTGCAAAGGGCGGGGCCGCACGAGTGCGCCGCAGCAAAAGGGGCCATTCGAGGAGGGGAGGGCGGGGCCGGCGGCGCTACCTGTGAGGCTCATGTAGAGCGGCTGGCGGGAGCGGAAGTGGCGCAGGGCGGCCCCCGAGCAGTTGCGCTGCTCGCACTGAGTCAGGCACTGCCGGTACGACGGCTGGCCGACCATGGGACGTCCGCTTCCGGCTGCGCCGGAAGGGGCTGCCGCCTTCTGTGGCCCTCTGGAAACGCGAGCCGCGCCCCAGGGTTCCTGCCCGCGCGCGGGGAGGAGAGGATCATGGGAAATAGTCTCGGCCAGCACATTCTGCAGCCCGGGGGATGCCGAAAATGCCCCGCAATGCACGCCTTGGACGGCTCGCCTTGGGCCTGCTGCCTCGGCACACACGGGTAGGGTGGCCATCGTAGCGGAGAGTCCGGTTGTCCTCTATTGATCCAAACCTGGACGCATTATGTCTTCTGTTTTTCTCTCGAACAAAAAGACACAGGACATAAAGGCGTTGGGTTTCGTATCAATAGAGGACAGAGTAGCAGAAAACCAGAATGTCCTCTGTGATGGCCACCTGACACACGTGTCACACCGACTTTATGGAAATGGGAGACTCCTCCCTAACTTGCTTCTGCGGCCATACAGCTGAGGGCAAGCGACACTCGGGGGCATCTGAACCCCAAGCCTCTGGGCTTGGGCCTGCACGTAGGATGCCCGCCAAATGATTTGGAAGCATCTGAAGCCCCAGGCTGGGGTGGAGAATATTTGCCAGTAGCAGGGCAACCTAGATTTTTGAATGACTCACAGAGTTGGAATTGATTTGGCTGATTTGACTTGGAACACAAACATTTTTCCATAAAACCCAACCCCCATGTGTACACCCACATGCATGCACACACACAACCTGGAAACCTCACACACCATGTGCACACCCACATGCACCTCTTACACCTGCAGCTCCAGAAATGTGACATATCTCATCCAACGTACTAAACGCCCCGATGGAAAATATGTAGGAGAAACCAAACAACTGCGCACCAGTGTGAACGCATACTGAAAATCCATCAGAGACAAAAATACCCAATTGCCTTTAGGTGCACACTTCTCTCAAGGTAGCCACTTTCTCCCCAGTCTCAGTTCTAATCCTCAAAGGGAATTTACATAACACCTTTTGTAGATGAGCCTATGAACTTCATTTCATAAATCTGGATACAAAAAAATCATGGTCTCAATATAGACATTGGATTTATGGCACATTATAACCTGCCTGACAGCTGATTCACCAGGAACCTGCCTGAAGCTGGCCACTTGCACTCCTTCACACATTTCCCCAACTTTTCTCCCCTCCCCTCCTATCTCTACCCATTGTCTTCCAAACTTCCACTCATTTACATTTCTCTTTTCTACCTTGGAGAATTCAGAACAGCAACAGCCTCCCAATGCCTGAAGAGGGTGTTTGTGCCCAAAAAACTTGCAAAGAACTTTTTTCCAACTATTTAGTTGGTCTAAAAAAAGATATCACATCTCCCCATAGTCCCTTGCCTGCCACACACACGTGCACATGTGCACACCCACACGTGCGCACGTGCGCACACACATACACACACAAGGCCCCTTGATTTCTGTGGCAGCCCCTGGTTGGCTATCCCTAAGCCACAGCCTAGGGCAGCAATTCTCATCCAGGGGCCCATGGCACACTGGGGGGTCTTGAGATCCTTTTCAGGTGTTGTAGGATGCCACATAGTGTTAGCACCGTGAGTTGTGCAAACATGATTCAGAAAATACATTATTTTAGGCAGGAATCCACCGTATCAAAGCCACCCTGCCCTTCTGTGGGCCTTCTGAGCTCTTTGCAACAGAGGAATTTCTCTTGTACTTTTTTGTAGTCAAAAAACAAGTGAAAACTCAGAGCTGGCATTTCATGGTGTGCCAGAGACACAGCTCTGTCCTGTGGGGGCTTGTACTGGAAATTAAGGTTACCATATTTCCATGATCAAAAAAGAGGACACCTGTGGGGCAGGGACTGAGGAGGAATGTGATGGGGAGCAGGGCATGTGATGGGGAGCAGGGCATGTGCCCTGCCTATGCTCCTCACTCCTAAGCCCCTGCCCCCCAGCCCCGCCTGTACCCCTCACTCCCAACCCGCAGCCTTGCCCGCCCAGCCCTGTCGGTGCCCTGCGCTCCTGACCCCCAGCCGCCTGCTCCCCACCAGCCCTGCTGGTGCCCTGCACTTCCGACCCGCAATCCCCTGCTACACCCAGCACTGCTCCCCACTCAGTTTCCACGTGTGCTTGCACATGCTATTACCTAGAAACAGCTTGCTGGGGCCCGGGTGCAGAGCACATGACCCCCAACAGCCAGTCACCTTGCCCACTGCTCCCAGCCCCAAGCATCCAAGCTGCTCATGCCCAGGAAAAGCCAGAGGAACAGCAAAAACCCAGACATTTACTCTCATTTAAAAAAAAACCGCCTGGATGGACGGCAAGGGGCCAAAAAAGAGGACATGTCTGGGAAAACCCAAATGTATGGTAACCCTAGTTGGGGCAGGAGATGACCCTGGAAGACTTGTGTGCATAGAGACCTCAAGATGTTTGTCTTTCACCAGAGCTCCTGCTGCCCTCCCACAGCTGGCTTACTGCATGCCTAGAGTCAATTAGCCTGGGCAGGCAGTGGCAGTACCAGGAATAGAACTCAGGAGTCCTGACCTCTGATCAAGCCCCTAGACCAATGATTCTCAGGCAAGGTGCTGTGGCATCCTGCGGTGCCATAAGATCCTTTTAAGGGTACCACACAATATTAGCACTGTTAGTTAGGCATATACTGATAAGATAAACCCAGAGACATCCAATAGGAATCCACAGTGACAAAAACACTGCCCTGCTGTGAGCTTTCTGAGTTCTTTGCAACAGAGAAATTGCTTTTGTATTTTTCTGTAGTCAAGAAACAAGTGAAAGCTCAGTGCTGGCATTTTTGAGGGGTGCCACAAGTCTAAAAAGGTTGTAAACCACTGGTCTAGGATGCTTTCCCTGGACCCTGTTTCTGCTGCCACCAACATCAGCCTGGGAGTGTTGGGACCCAGAGGCCTTCAGGCCTGGGTTCAGCCTTTGTGCTCAGCTCAAGCTGCATGCTTAGCTTGAATTGTGGTCAAGACCTGCACCCAGTGAAAGGAACAGATGGAAAAATACTGTCCCAACTTAAAATGAATCAGGAAGTTGGCTAACTAAATTGAATAAATTAGAGGTGCACTGATACATCGGTCCAATATTGGATCGGTACCGATATAAGGAAAATTTTGGTTATTGGCCCAATGGGGCTGATAATTTGGCCAATAAATGCCTGTGCTGTGCACAGCCACAGTGCAGCATGGAGCGGATCTGACAGCATGGAGAGCTGCCTTCACCTGGTAAGTCAGAAGGGGAGGTGGGGAGGGAAGGGGCATTGGGGGGCAGGTCAACACCTCCACAGTGAGGGAGGTAGGGGGCAGGGGCAGGTACTGCCCAGGAAGGGCGGCAGGAGGGTGGGCTGGAGCCAGAGCTATGCGGGGCTCTCCTCGGTGGAGGCTGGGCTCAGAGCGAGCACCAGTGGCTCTGAGAGGGGCTGCAGCCACCCCAAATTTCACCGCAGCTCTGCTCCCAGCCCTGCAGCACCAGGCACAGCCCAGCTCCTTGTCCCACCTACACCCATGCACTGGGAAGAGCCGAGACTGCTCCAGGTGGCTGGCAGCAGCGGCGGTGCTGGGAGTGGAGCTGCGGCAAAATTTGGGGTGGCTGCAGCCCCCTCCCAGCACCCGCTCCGAGCCCACCCCCACTGAGAAGAGCCCCTCGGAGCAGGCCTTGGTGGTGCTGGGAGGATGTTGCATCCACCCCAATTTTGCTGAAGCTCTGCTCCCAGTGCTGCTGCCAGCCACCCAGTGCAGCCCTGGGTTGTCCCAGCATGTGGGTGGAGGTGGGACATGAAGCTGGGCTGCGCTTGGCACCACGGGGCTGAGAGCGGAGCTGTGGCAAAATTTGGGGTGCTTGCAACCCCTCCCAGCACCGCTGGTGTCTACTCCAAGCCCAGCCCCCGCTGAGAAGAGCCCTGCACAGCGCTGGCTCCAGCCCAGCCCCCTGCCCTGCCCTGCCCTGGGGGCACCCCCCCCACACACACACCCCCCCATGGGGTGCAAGCAGCAGCGAGAGCTGCCAACCCCACCTGCTGGGCCTCTGGCCTGTGCCTTCTCCCCACTCCCCTTCCACCACAACAGACTTGCCACCTGGAGGCAGCTGTACAGGATATCGGATCGGTATCGGCCGATATACCTCCTTAAATATTGGTTATTGGTATTGGCCCCCAAAATCCCTATCGGTGCACCCCTAGAATAAACAGAACTTGGGCAAAAGAGGGACAGTCAAAGCAAAACTTACCCCCATCTAAGAATGAAAAGATTACCTCAGAATACAGAATTGCAGTCAAAGGTAACCATATTTGACAAACAGAAGCAAGGTTATTGTGGCAGGGCACTGTGGGTGCCTGCCACTTCAAGAGAGGAGCCAAGCAGCCAGCAGGTCCTTGATTGCAGTGGCCATGTTAGACCTCTGGCTGGCAGCCCAGGCAGTAACATTGCCTAGCTACAAGGCTCTATGCAACATCCTGGTAATAAGGGCATGAGCTGTAGGGGATGGCTAGGAGGCTCCTGGTCCTGACCTAAAACTGCACCCTGCTGGGAGTGGGTGGCCTGGTGGGACTCCAGGAAATACCAGGCCAGTTTCCACCCTAGTGAAAGGCAGGTTGGGGTGCCCTAACCCCAGCCCCCACCTTTGGGTGGGTTATGCATCATTGGAGGTAGTTGGGCCCAGGCATGGATATGGCCACCTGAGCCCACTGGGGCAGGAAGCCCTGTGACCCCAGTGAGGGGGGCAGAGATGAGGAGCCCCGGTATGTTTGGATGTATAACATTGCCCCCAGAAGGAGCCAGGGAAAGCTTAAACCTGGTTGGGTAATTGGCTGGCTAATACCCCAGTGAGGGTTGCGGGAGAAGCCCAAAAGACAGTACGTCTGACACCCAAGGTATGAGCTAGCTAAAGACTATGGCCTAAGGGGCCTGCTCCAAGGTGGAACAAGGCAGTATAAGTTGTCAGCGCATGAAAGAAACCCTGTGAGAGGGGGTGGAGTGTGTGAGGCCCTGGTGAGAGGAGGGCAGTATGAATGTGTGTATGTCTGTGGCCTGACAACAAGGGCTAAGCTTGGTCTGGCTGTAGGCCGGGAGCATTGTCACCTGGATATCATCTGCAAGGCTTGGGCTGTGAGGTAGGGGAGGAACAGAGCTGCAGATAGTGCCCCTGGCATTGGGGCAAGAATGGGCAGTCTCCTGCCTTATTTAACAACTTAATTAATTAACAACAAGGCATGACAGGTGAGCGGCCTGCCCGAAGGCAGGTGGGGAAACTAGGACTGTGGCTAGTTGGGGAGCCCCACTTTGCCACAGCTATTAATATTCATTAGGAAGAAGGCTTAAGTTGCATTTCTTAATACATAAAATTAAGCTATATGGTATATAAAGAGAGGTGAGAGAGCATACCCTTCGGAACACTCCTGAAGAGATCTTGTCATCAATCTGAGATCCTGTCTTGACATCAGACGTGGGAGGCAGGAGCCCTGAGCAAGACTTCATGGCCTGATCAACCACTAAAGTTGAATTTGCAACGTTTTGGGGTGGTGAGTATCTGCTTGGACTAGCTGCAAACCTTTTTTTTTTTAACTGCTACTGCTACTTCAATTTTAATTACAATTTTATCTGTTAGGGTTCAATAAACTTGCCTTTAGTTTAGGACAACCATGTCCTAGTGTCCTTGCCTGGTAGGAGACCCGTTATAGTGTTATAGGGATGCAACAAATTGGTGGAGAATGCAGGCAGTCAGGCAACAAGTATGGACTGTGGATTCATAGATATTAGGGGCTGGAAGGGACCTCATGAGATCATCGGGTCCAGCCCCTGGCACTTGAGCAGGAAAGACTGCTGGGGTCAGATAACCCCAGCAAAGTGC
This sequence comes from Alligator sinensis, assembly GCF_000455745.1. Taxonomy (NCBI): domain Eukaryota; kingdom Metazoa; phylum Chordata; order Crocodylia; family Alligatoridae; genus Alligator; species Alligator sinensis. The sequence goes on along the minus strand of NW_005842040.1, from coordinate 1,769,080 downwards.
ACATCAAGTCATAAGTTCCCTCTTGTTGTTTGGACCGTGGATGTAGGTCCAGTAGCGGGGCACAGTCATTTTTGGCCTGCAAAGGGATGCATGTCAGATCATGCCTTTTTGGGAGATCTAAGCCATGCATTTTCAAGGCACAACTGTGGGCGTAGGTTGTCAGATGATCATGGCTGAACGTTATCTGTTTAACCTTTACACAAGGTCTTCCCCCAGGCATGACTGTAGATGTAGGTCATCAGGCAACTGTGGCTGTAGGTTGTCTGTTTAGCTGTTTAAAACAACCTACCTCGATTGTATCATTAGTTCCCAGGGAAGTAGGTCATTTTGGGCCTTGGGAAAGGGATACCAGACACTGATAGATAAATGGGGCTAAGAAAAAGGTTCCTGTCCCTTTCAGGGACATGATACCTTAAAGCAGGCTTGTAAGGCATTCAATATTTTAGTTACTGCCACCAAACCAAAAGTAACTAAGGAGAAAATAAAAGCAGGAACTGTGTGGGCTCTCTGGAGGATTGCAAAGTATTATGCAAATTTAGTCCAGCATCAGAATCGAGGGCTAAAGGATGTCTTGTGGGAGAAGGAGCATCTTAAGAAAAAGTTTGCTACATATAGAGCTCATTTCTGTGGTGTAACAGCAAAAGCACTACAGACTGCTACAGACTTGCCTTGCAAGGCACAGTGGCAGTAAATCTGCTGAGAAAAGGAAACCACTTTTGTGGGTGACTTGCTTAATTTGTGTCAAGAATGTATGAATCCAAAAGATTTTGTAGCACTTCCCCATAACGTAAAGGGTAGATCAGTGACACTCACAGTGTTAACTGAAACTGTTCTTCCCCAGAAAAGTACTGCTTCATTAAAAAAAGACAGCAGCCATGGGAAATTATGTAGGGAGCTAAAGATAGCTATAAAATTGGGCAGAAGGCTATAAAGGGCAACCAGGAGGGGAATTCTTTGGCTCTTCCATGGAAAGAGCAAACTTTTCTGGCACCCCCAGTTTAATCCTTGTTGTCACTGACAACCATTAAGTATAACAGCTAAGCTGTTTCTGTGCAAGTCAAAATTTGACACAAAGGGCGGTGGCACCAAGGCAAACACCATAAAATGATATGGGTGCCTCATTTTCAGTTGGAAGTATGAAGAAAAAAGGAACTTGAATACATATATGGTTTGGTCAAATAAATTTGGTTAGCTGATAAGAAGGTAATTCCATTTAATAAAAAATAGCTTGTCAGGCATCTGAAATTAAGAATACCCAGAGCCTGGGATAAGTGAAAGGGGCAAACCACACTTTAAAAATTGTCTCTAAGAAAAGTAGTAAGCCAACAAGGCAGAGATTGAAATGTAAAATAGCCTTTGATTCTTAGGGCTCTTTGTATTTAAAAAAACAAACAAACAAAAAACCAAACACCCAGTTGCCCGTGAAATTACTCCCCACAAAGCCATGACTGGCAGAGAAAAATGCAGATGCCCAAGGTTTAAAGGTAAAACGTAATCAGATGGACGGGGGTGTAGGTTGTAGCTGTGTCAGTCTAAGGATGTAGGCAGACAAGGTTCTTTGGGTAAATCTGATATCTTTTATTAGACCAATTCAAATAGTTGGAAAAATTCTTCTTAGCAAGCTTTTGGGCACAAACACCCTTTGTCAGGCTGAGGAAGCGTCTGCAGATGGTCTGTGCTCTTCCTGGATGGAGTGGTAAAGCAGCCAGAGGCCAGTACATATCCAGTAAGATATCTGATTTACACAAAGAACCTCATCAGATGGACAGGCACTTTTGGCCACTTGAAAAACCTGTGAAATGAACAGTTTGTGATTTGGTCATGTACTAGGCTTACAGGGGCGGGGCGGGGGGTGGGGAGTTCATTGTGCTCCATCAGGGCTGGACTTGCCAGAATTGTAAATAAGGCTACTCCTACTGTGTATCAAATTCAAATACAATCAAAGGGAAAGGAAATAAAATTAAAATGGGTCCACTCATCACAATCAATGGCTTGAAAAGGGGGCAAAACCCTAATAATAATAACCAGATGTTTAGTGAGGCATCTGCCTTGGCAGGACATTCATTTTGTTCTGTAGGTTAATGCATTTCACATGGAACATTCAACAAAAGGAAAACATCCATGGGCTTCCAACAACTGAGTTAGTAAAATGCTTTTTACAATATGAAAAGAGAAAAACAAACAAGCCTGGGCAAGACATGTTAGGAAAAGAAGCACCTGTATTTACTATAATAAGTAATTTGTCCTCCCTGTTCCAATTTTGGAAAGCTAATATAGTAAAGTCCCTTAAAGGATTCAATTAAAAGGAGACCAAAATCCCTTTAGCAAACCAAGAAATTTATTTTTACAAAGAAGCAGAAAAAAATAATTTACATATAATTCCTCAGGGGTGCCAGTGTGCAGCCTTTAAAATAAATCAGGCTTTGAAGTTGCATGGGGCTGAACAAGAGATGTTAACCAGCCAGCACACAAAGGTGTGGGCTAAAAATAAACTGAAATGTGGGAACAGTTGCCTGATCAATACTAAACTGCAGTTATATCCTATGTAGATGATGTTTTAATTCATGGACACATAACTCGATAAATTCTTGTATCTGTGCAATATTATAAATTATTCAAGATACAGAATATGAAGCTAACAGACAAAAAGCTCAATAACTTCCCCATCAAAGGGGGAAGCTCTTTGTTTTATGTTTCTTTATAGGAAGGCTGATGAACTGTGAGGCCTCAGAACCACTAAAAGAATCAACAGCATCTTCCTTATTTAAGCCACGGGTTTTCTATGATAACAAAGATTGTCTTGTCTGTTTTGTGTTGTTCACCTTGTTGTTTAATTTATTTAGCTGCTAAGAGTTTAGATGCATATGAATATCATGTAGATGTAATAAAAATTATTGGGACTACACCACCTGAAAATCAAACTTGTCTGTGGATCCCAGACACTTCTGTCCAGCTTGAACTGGAAGGATGTCCTAATCCTTGGAGTAAAAAGTGGCAATTTTATATGGGAATTCCAGGCTAAAGGCACCATTTGTTTGGTAAAATTGTATTTGCAGGTTGGTAATGTGTGTACTTTTTTATAAATCTGGTGGAATAGATGTATATTTGTTTTGTTTTTCTTATTTTCCAGAAAATCCCATTGGCACTTGCATGTAATATATAATGCTAACTTACTAGGTTGTGTGCGCGGAAAACCTCATTAACCAATTGTTTTAAAGGAAACAGGAATATGCAGAGTCAGAACTTCCCCGAACCTGGAACCCGTGCGCCAGAATGATGATGGTTCAAAACAAAATTTAAATTTTGGCTCAACAATGGTGCAGGGCCATTTGGACAGCTACAGCAGACTGGAAGGTAGATCTGGTCTTTGCAATTCAAATTACTGAAGGATTTATTAACTATAAATTGGCAAGTACCTGGGAAAGACCCCCCTTACACATCGCCAATGACTAGGGGGTGCATGCAGGTGCACGTGCACCCCCTGAGCATGGCGGTGCACCCCCTATGAAAAGGCTCTGCTGACACTGCCAGCAGTGCCTGCGGGCGGTTGCCACTCGCCACCCCCACCTCTGCTGCCAACACTGCTGGCAGTGTCTGTGGGTGGTCGCTGACCACTGGTCAGTGCTCGCTGACAGCTCTGTGGCTGCATGTGGCAGCTCCACACTTACCGCTGCCATGCTCCTGCTGCCAACCACACTGTCACCACCTGCCGGAGCTCGCCATGCCCTCACAGCCACCAGGGGTACATGGTGTTCATGCCCTTAGTGGTACATACCCCATCCAGAGAGGCACACAGGTTCTATGGCAAATGTCACACAATCTTAGTGGTAGCAAAAAAATTTGAAATGAATATGAACCCATGGTACATTCAGTAGTTTGGAGAGAAGCCCATTCGTAGGGATCAAGCAAAGTAAAACTAAGTCATGTATGTCAGGGCCATGTAACTTTGATGGGTGAAGATAGGAGTTATATCACTGTTGAGTTCTACTCAACTTTGGAAGTAACTGAAAGTAGTAAACCCCCTTTCCATAATGTTTCATCATGACATTCATTAATATTAGTGCATTTTTTCAGTTGGGTCCCACAAATAAAGGTAACATTGCATATTGTCATGGGACTTTGGGACTCCAAGCTGATTTCCTAGTTGGAAAATTCTCCCATCCAATTATCTGCTCCAGACGGAAAACATCTCTTCCACTACATTGGCCTGTACACACTAGTCATGGATATTTGATTCTTTATTAGTAAATAATTCAGGTCCTCCAATTTGGTCCTCTCTTGACCATCCAAGTCAGTGTTTATGGACTGTGCAGGGAATTCAGTTTTTATGGTTATGCTTGGGAAAAGTGTCACAGATTGCAGAAAAGGGTGCCTATTTGGTATGGACAACGTGGCATAATTTATCGTTACAAGTGATTAATCCCACTTTAGATGCCTCTCAGATAAGTACAAACTCTATTATGGGGCCTCATGTTGTTAAGTCGGATCATGATAAACAAGTTTTATTGGGAGTACAAGCCATTAAAAAAATTCAGATAGTTTTAAAGGGATTTAATTTGGCCATGGCTGTTCCAAAATGTGCCCCCTATGTGCAAACCAGTCATCAAAGCTGGAAGCAATGGCTGAAACTTTGGTATGCTAATAATGCCCAAGTCCACATATGAACAAAGTGTGATGTGCTATAGATTGCAGTTGCAAGAGCAGGACTGGGAGCAGCTGTTTTAGATGGTGCTAATATCAAAGTTTTGGCAAACAAATTGAGCTATGCTACTGCTGAAATGCAAAAGATTGCAAGGCCTTTAGTTGGATCATTTTCCAGCCTCGGGCTGGGAGACCAACTGGTGGGAGACATTCTACCCATGTTACAGCAGGTTACAGAGGACAATGACTATTGATAACGAACATCACTGCCATTGACACACTAATTCGATACAACGCTTACCTGGCTCTAGCTTGCATCCAGGCACAGGCCCTAAGTCAAAGTATAGTTATTCCAATAATTTGTTCAGGCCTTCAAGGTCACCTTCCTATTGGACTGAAAATTGTATGGGATCATTCCTCTCTGGTATGATCCCATACCTTTCTGTTTGGTGGAAGTTGATCTCTTTTGTATATAAGGAAGCACAACAAATTGTTGCTCATATAGTCTCTGTTGGAGCTAATTCTCAAGTTACTGTATACCTGTTGGTGTTGATGGGTCCTGAAGTTGGAGAAGGAGTTGCCATGTACCTACGATACCACCACCACCACCACCACCAGCAGGCATATAAAAAGTGGGTGCGTGGGAAACAATTAACATGAAAGGGTGGCTCACTCATGAAGGTGTGGGATATGTATGTGAAGATTATAATCTATATGAGCAACATGATATGTGACAATGTGGTTTTTGTTTTGTTTTGTTTTACATGATTTGTAAAAATCATTCTGTAGTATTTTATGCTAAAAAAGGATGAATACACTGTCTCTATGTAATGCTTGATCAAATTTGATTGTATTTAATGGCACTTTCCATTAACCAAAGTTTTTGTAATGTGTCATCCAACAGGGCACAAAGTATTTAAAGTTACAGCTTTTGGTAGATGAAAAAGTATCCGGGCTAAACTATGGGTTTATAAAAACATTACTCCAATTCAATTAAGTTTAAATTTGCCAATGTTAAAACAAGTTTTGTCTCATCTGGATGTGCAGGCCACGGTAAATTCTATTAAACAGCACAATTGTGAAACCAAGGTACAAATTAAACATAATCTTTGCAGGTAAAGTCCCGAGACAAAGCCCTCTTTCCCCTCCCTCGGGAACCAGCAGCGGGAAGGAGAGGATCCAGGCACATGTGTGCCCCGCACTCACGTGTGCCTCCTTACTTACTAACTGACCGGAGGCAGAAGCAGCAGCAGAGGAATCAGCAGCGGGGGCAGCAACAGCTGATCCCCCAAAGATAAGTGGGGCGGAGGGACCCAGCACAACTGAGCCGGATCCGGAGGGAAAGCCCCCCGGGTCCTTTATAGCTGAGCCGGTAGGGAGCCGCGCTCCTGAGCTGCGCAGTGCGAACAGAGCACGCCGGCGTTTGCGCAGGCGTTCGCGCCGGCGGGCAAGCAGGAAGGGCCAGGAGGGAGACTCCTGTATGGGTAGAACATAGACACCACACACATCTAACAAACAGCGGCTCATACAATGGTGTCGACGAGGAGTGCTGCTAGGGCCTCTGCCCAGGGGGCCATGCCTACCTGGGGCTGGTCTGAGGCCTCCACCCAGACTGAGCCCATGGGAGGGCTGGTGTCCCCCTGCCTCCTGGCCTGTGGGGGATCCCCAGCAGGGCCGGGGGGGCAGAGATTGGGGGCCCCC